>NC_091253.1:49226363-49529393 GCF_042477335.2 Ovis canadensis | reverse complement strand
AATTTCACATTGTTTCTTTCCAACGGACACTATGTGAGACCAGCCTGGGCCATAGAGACCCTTTTTTGTGTTGTCTGTCTTAAACCAGACAGCCCTGTTATGGTGATTAGGAAGATTATTTCCCCACCCTGAAAAACAGACCCAAATTACACAGAGATTTATTATAAAATTATACTAGTTAGCCAAAAGAGTAATTTCCACTTTGCTTTTGGTTACAGATAACTACATTTGCGATTATCTCATAATGTATTTGAGCAAATGGGTCAGCAGCCCATCCTCTCCCCAGTTCAGAAGATTACAGGGTTCCAAATATATAGCAAGCTGTCTTAGATCTGAAAGTTCTGCTTCAGGATATTAAAAACAAAACAAAACAAAACACTGTTTTAAAAGTCCACACATTTCCCTTGTGCACTGTTGCTGGGATTGCAAAATGGTACAACTGCTATGAAAAACAGTACAGAGGTTCCTCAAAAATTAAAAGCAGAACTACCCTATGATCCAGCAATACTACTTGTATGTATGTACCAAAAAAAAAAAAAATGCAAGCAGGGTCTCAATGAGATATCAGTAATTCCCATTTACAGCAGCACCATGATAAGCCAAGATAAGGAAGGAGGCCAAATGTCCCAACGGTGGACAGATGGATAAGGAAAACACAGTACAGACACACAATGGACTATTATTCAGCCTTAAAGAGGAAGGAAATTCTCTTACATGCTTTCCCAAAGATGGACCTTGAGGACATCATACTAAGTGAAATAAGCCAGTCGCAAAAGAACAAGTACTGTATGATTCTACTTCTGTATGTCAAGTTCACAGAAACGGAGAGTAGTATAGTGGTTATTCAGGGGCAGAGAGGGAGGGGAGTGGGATAATGGGTATAGAGTCTCAGTCTTGTAAAATACAAAAGTCCTGGAGATCCTTTTACAGCATGAAAAAATATATATATGATGTGAATATATGAATATATTTAACACTACCCAACTGCACACTTAAAAAATGAAGACTGTAAATTTCATGGTGTGTTTTTTACCACAATAAAATTTTTTTCAAAAAATCCACACATTTCATTTTATCAATGGGTGAGTCTTCTGAAGCAATAATCCATACACTGTACTAGACAAATAACCTAAAAAACCTCAAGGAACCAAAGAGCCTTATAAACAGTTCTTTTTTCTTACTTTCTTTGCTTCTTGTCACCTTTCCTATCCTATATGAAACCATTCTACAGATTTTTTTCCTTTGTGCTTTTCCAGATCATTCTTTTATAAGAAAAAAAATATCTAGTATACAATCTTCATACACTATGTCAAAGTTTACCTGAAAATTATTTGAAAAATCAAGGTAGAATGATTTTCTTCACCCCATTTACTATTTTGGTCACCGAATAACAACAAAATCCCACCAACCTTAGGCCAAAATGAGAAGGCAAATGTCCTTTCATGAAGGAGCTGAGCTACAGATGGGTCACCATCCTCCATGTAGAATCCATCCCGGGTCTCATCCCTAGCAGTGCTCATGGAAGCATTGCTCTCTTCATCAAAATTCTTCCCTCTAGAAACAGCCCCTGCTGAGAAATGAGTTACTGTGCATCACCCACAACCAGAATCTTTCTGAAAAGAAGTGTAGACGGGAAAGGATTTAATGTCTGAATGCTGACGAGCTCCTTTGTATCTCGTACCTAGTATGGCTAGAATGGTATCAGGCATTTTGCAAATCCTGTCACTCAAAGCTTGCAAGGGCCCTTGCACGTAGCTGGCGTTACTCCCGTTTAACAGATGAGGAAGTGGAGGCTTGGGGGGCTATGTCACTAGTCAGTGGGCATCCTGCTGCAGACAAGTCTCGGGGGAGGGTGGTGACAGCCAAGCCTCTGACCCGCAGGACCCTCTGCTCCTCCATCAGAAAGAGGACTAACGTGTTGGCCATGATTCCGAGCTGAAGCTCAGGTAGAAAAGTGTAGCACGTGTTTTATTTTTATTTTTGTTTCGTGGCAACCTACCTGGGACTTAGGAAGACAACTGGTTCTTCCTAGATTCTACTCCCACTCTTTATTTCTGAACGGAAATTAAATTAAACATCATCTGCCTTAAAATTGTTATTGCCTGTAAAACCTTCTGAGAAGAAGCTAGAAGCAGTGCGTTCACAGGTCACAGCAGGGCAAAACACACATCTAAGCATTATCCGATACCATCCTAATGAAAACGTACACTCATTACCCTTTAATAAAAAACTGGAAAAAAAAATAAAAAATAAAAATAAAAAAAATTGAAAAACAACAACAACAACAAAAAGATGCACTTTAATCTATTCAATAATCTATGGTTATCCACTTGAAATAAAATTAACGCTAATGAAATAAAAAAAAAAATAAAAAAATAAAAACCCAAAGAGGACACGGATCACATGACATGAAGACAGCTGCTGGGGTGGGGCCAAGAGAGGCCTGAGGGTCTGTTAGGTCTTACCTTCAGGCTGGGAAGACTCTTCTGACTTGTCATCATCTTCCAGCTTTTCCTCTTCGTCCTCTTCAGAACCCTTCTCAGAAATGGACTTGGGCCCGGAGTCCACACCGACCTCCACCCCTCTGGGCTCACTCTTCCCAGCCCCCGGCTCCGCCTCGCGGTCCTGCCTCTGGTCCTTGCCGCCACCCTCGGCCTCCTCCTCCTCCTTCCCCTCGGGCTTCTCAGAGGCCTCTCTGGCCTTGGCCTCGGCTGCCCCCACCTTGTCCTCCTGACCTGGGGCAGCTGGGGTGGCAGCGGGGGTCTGGCCAAAGCCCAGGGCCAGAGGGTTCAGGGCGGGGGCGCCGCCAGCCCCACGGGCCTGGGCGAAGCTCTTGTGCGCGTCCAGGAAGGAGAGCTCGGGGTCGTTGAGGATGTGGTAGTCCGTGCGGCTGACGCCGTGCTTGGCGGCGCCCACCAGCAGGTCCCGGTCGTGCCGGCCGCACTCCCACCACTCGGGCAGGTCCAGGCTGGGCTGGCAGAGCTTGAGCCGCTCAGCCAGCTGCGGGTGGTGCAGCACCTGCTCGCGGATCCTGCGCAGCAGCTCGATGCGGTACAGCGTGCGGGAGGCACGCTCCTCCGTGATGGGCTCGATGGCCGACGACAGGTCCGGTGGCTCTGCGCGGGGCGGGGGTGGGGTGGGGGGGAGGCGTGTCACTGAGAGGTGCAGCGGGAGGTCCCCGAACCCGCCCAGCCTCTCCCATCCCAGGCTGTCCAGCACGGCCTGCATCCTTCGGAAACCTTCCGCCCCTTCCGGTCCCCACCAGGCTCCCATCCCCACACCACCGGCATCCCTGGGGAACCTATGCCCGGTCCTCCCGCTTCTCCGCATCCCTGGGGACTTACCATCATCCGGCTTGGCGGGCATGCGACACACCCGCCGGCACATGGCCACAAAGCAGCTGAAGTACTTCTCCAGACTCTCGTCCGACTTCTTGTCAAGCCTGGCAAAGGCTCGGAACTGGTTCCAGTCGAACTGCTGCTTCGCAGGGTCAAAAATGACCCCGAACGTGGACACCACGCGGTAAAAGTCCGCCTCCTCCCGCCTCGTCCACCTGTCAGAGAGGAGATCTTAGCTGTGGACTGGTACCCGAGTAAAAAGGCTTAAAGGTTACTGCTGCTTCTCCTTTAAACTGAATCTATAGTGCTTTTTTTTTCCCCCTTTGTTTTTTTTGGGGGGCGAGGGGGTTTGGTGAGGGGGCTGAGTTTGATGGCCATCCTCTTGGATGTGATTCTTGCCTCTACAGGCCAGGAAGAGCGGAGGGGAGAGGAAGGTACCAGGGGCTGAGGAAACCCTAAGACGCTCACTTCTGCCGCTTCTCCGATATGATGGCCTCCCTTTCGGCTTCCAGGGCCCGCACTTCCTCGCGGGGCCGCCGCCTCCGCCGGTCTGTCTTCATCAGCGCCTCCTGCCGCATCTGCTGCCGCTTGTAGCTGCGCTGGTAGGCAGTGATGAGCCTGCGTAGCCGGGTGGTCAGCGTGGAGGTGCTGGGCCAGTACAGCTGGCCTAGCTCAGCGCTGCCCTCGCTGTGCTTGCCTGGGGAGGCGGGGAGAACATTCCTGAATGAGAGAACATTCCTGAATGTGTAGCTATGACTTTTGCCATAGGTAGGGTTTCCCATCCAAACAGGATGACTTGCTAACATTCAAATGATAGTCTGGGAAAAATCATGGTGGTGCTCTTAATACTTCCCTGTAGCCCAGATGGTAAAGAATCTGCCTGCAATGCAGGAGACCCAGGTTCGATCCCTGGGTCAGGAAGATCCCCTGGAAAAGGGAATGGCAACCCACTCCAGTATTCTTGCCTGGAGAATTCCATGGACAGAGGAGCCTGGTGGGCTACAGTCCAGTACATGGTGCCCAAAGAGTCAGACAAAACCGAGTGACTAACACTACTACTGAGGAAGTATGGAAGTTTCATATTAGTATGGAACTTATAAACCATTCTTTCTCAATTCCTTAGAGGGGAAAAAAAGCCAAGTTCATATATCAATCATACATAAAGAAACATACTTTGTGCCACAAACTACATGGTGATAATGTAATACAATAATCTTGAACATAAAAACCAATCATATAATTGTTACCCAATGATTTTATATCAGGGGAAAAGTAGGGTAATAGTCTCAATAAACTGGCAGTTATTTCAGATATTTAACAAATTTCCTGCTTCCATGAGCTATGTTTCTGTAGATGCTTTAGAGTTTTCATTAACTGGTATAAATCATAAATATATAAGTTGTCTTTGTCCAAAAAAAAAGTTATTTTATCAAAGAGATTAAACATAACGATTAACCAAGAACCAGCAGGAGTTAGAATTCTTCACAACAGAGAGCAGTAGATGAAGTGCCATTTGGAGACACCACCCTGGTGGAGAAGCTGCAGCCTGGCTGTGGGGCCTGGCCTGAGTCCCACTCCTCAGCTCTGCTCCCCCCAGCTTTCAGAGTTGTACCTGGGGCGCGTATTTCCATGGGCTCTTCCTTATCTTCCGGAGGAGAATTTGCAAATTCCTCAAAAGCAAAGCAAGAAAGACAAATTATTTTAATTTGGGGTTCTATTTTGCTTTTTCTTTTAAAGGAAAGGCCGTTATCTATAAAGTTTAATAAGTCTTATGTGGGCATATAATATTTTACTGGGGCCATAAAACTGAATGTACTCAA
Organism: Ovis canadensis; assembly: GCF_042477335.2. Lineage (NCBI taxonomy): Eukaryota > Metazoa > Chordata > Mammalia > Artiodactyla > Bovidae > Ovis > Ovis canadensis. The sequence continues at coordinate 49,524,235 of NC_091253.1, read as the reverse complement.
GTTCTTACATCTATTTCATCCTTGAACGGCGTTCTGGTTGGTTTATATTCTGGGTCTTCATCTTCTCTATCAAATTCTCCCCTGTATGAAATGTTTTTAAAAAATGTTTAAATCACACTGATTAGCAAGAGACCGAAGGAGCCTGAGAAAAAGGAACAGCTCGCCTCATGCTGCTTTGAATTCTGAGCCTGACATCCAAAGCGACTCTGTCGGTATTTAAAATGTGCTGCCGTGAGGGGCGGAGGGTGTGTGTGCACGCAGTGGGGTGTGGTGGTGGTGGGGGGTCATGATCATTTGAAAAAGACAAGTTGCAGATTATCTAGACCCTATATTGTGTTTAAATAGTCATCATGATACATAAACAAGACTATACTGGTAAACACCGCTCAAGTCCAAATCAGATGCAGCGCAGTGCGTGGTGCTGTGTAAGGACTGAACCCTGCCAGTGGATCTGACACTCTGACACTGACATAAAGTTTATTAAAATTTTAAAGTGTCCTTCTTACCCGTCACCGCCATCTGCTAGCATGTCTGTTCCTCTCTGCTCGGCAGCGATGGCCTTGGCATCGGGCATACCAACTCGTTCCAGGAAGCACAGCGCGGGGTCAGCTCGCATGGAGTTGTACTTCTCGTACCCTGCGCCGTCCCCCCAGCCCAGAGAGGACACACACAGAGACAACGAAGGCCCGTCACTCATAGAACCACGGCATGGCTGCCTCACAGCAAGTTCATCTCTTTATAAGATGATGGTTTATGCCCTATTTAAACTAACCAGGCTGTCGTAGCCCATTCTTGGAACACTCTTCCAGGGGCAGATTTGGGGGGGGGGGGGGCGGGGGAATTTTCACGGATGTTATCAGAATGACCTTAGTAAATACTAATGAAAAAACAGGTTCAGGGTAACTGCAAGATGCCCGGGAAGAGGTCTGACCCTGTTGCCCCCAAAATCTAATTTTGCTTGGCATTTAAAAGGCAGCGTAATGTTCTTTGACGACCTCTGCAGTGGTCCAGCCCACCCTCCCTGTGAGCAGCTTCAGTCCTGCAGGAAGTCCACCACCGGCTGATACATCCCTGTCTACGTCAGGCCAACGAACCTGTCTGATCAGGTTTAAGATGATGCGTGTCAGTAAGATGACACTGTTCCCTCTATGGTTTTCAAACTGCAATTTGCTTTTTGACTGCCCAGGTTGACTAGATGGGAAATGGCAGATCCCAACAGTGCACTGCGGGAAGATGGCTTTTGAGGCTGAGCTCACAAAACACGGCTGCAGTACACAAGCAGAACGGCACAATTCAATTAGGGTGTGCACAACACCACCCCGGCTCCTAACTGCTGTAGAGCCGCCAGCCAAACTGTAATCATGAAAGGTTTTATAAGCCATCATTCTCCCCCTTAGTCAGGCTGGGCTGCCGAGAATACCTCAGCGACCTCCAGAGACTCGGGATTATAATCAGGAATCGTTCACTGTATATATCATGCCAGTTCTGCATCCCCGGCCTTTCAAAGTTAACAAGGCTGCGTCCCACTCAGGGGAGCCGCGGGTTCTCGGCACTGACATTTGTGAAATATTGCTTGGAACAAAGCCCAGGAGGCACTTGTACAGATTAATAGCAGAGGTTAAGCCCACCGTCCACTTTGACATGGGCTGGCAGAGCACGCGAGGGGAGCCGTGCTGGAAGTAAAGTTTCCGAAGAGCTATAGGACAACTTGGCTATTATTAAAACAAATATGGTTTGGGTTCTATTTACAGCCAAGGAAGAAATGTTTTCTTCTCAAATACTCAACAAACATTCAAAAACAGCATCTGATATTTACAGTTCATATTAGATTTTTCGTGCAGGGAAACCATAGACGCCAAGAGTCCTTTGGAACTAGCCTCATTAATATTATGACTTCGGAGACAGTGTGCAGAGAGCTCTAAATAAAGACAAAGACACATGGTCAAGATGGGGTCTGATGCAGACGCCCCTTACCGTGCTTGAACACGCCAATGAGGAGGGACTTGTCTGCTTCCTTATCCCACCAGTCCGTGGGGACTTCCGCGTGGAAAGGTTCAGGTATCCACACGTCAGCTTCACTGTAAAGACAACCACTGACGTGATATTTACAATAGACCCCACTGCTGGAAAAGAATGCTAAGTGAGGAGCATGACACTCGCCCCCTTCCCACGACAAGCACCTGAGCATCGTGGAGTGGGGTGGGGGTGCTGGGGCGGTGCCACCCAAGGCTGCAGGGAAGGGCAGAAGTCGGCCGCCTTCTACCGGGACCAGAAGTAAACTCTATCACACAGGACCCTGCTTTAAAGGTCACCTCAGAACACGAGTCATTTAGTTCACACCTTTTTGTACGTCCACACAGACCTACAAATAGGCTTCTCCCAATTCTCCTCACGTCCCCAGGCTGGTAGGACAAACACTGCATTTGAGATGCAGAAAGAGAGATGCGCTGAGGATGTAGGAGATTTGAAGCGTGCCCCCCACCCTTGATGTGGACTCCGACCGCCTGGATGGTCACGGCGAGGAGGAACACAGGCGCGTACCCACCTGGAGTCGGCGCCCTCCAGGATCTTCTCTGCCTGGTCTCCTATCACTTCTTGTCTCAGGTAGTAGAGCATGCGGACACGCAGCAGGACCCTGGAGAGGGAGACGGGGGAGCGGGGGGAAGTTCTTAACTTCGGGACTGTTTGCCAACAGTGGCTTTTGGCAGCTGCTGCTGTTCATCCATCATCCTGCCAAGGCTGATTAGCCATGCTGTATGGTAGGCTTGAAGCGTGACAGATGGTGCCACATAATCACCTCTGCGTGTGCTTTCTGCTGGCTTCCAACCGGCCTGCCTGGCAACCGCGCCCCCTGCACGGGAGGGCCGGCGCTCAGCCCGGCCCAGGCGCACTTCATTTAGTCCTACCTAGCGCAGCTTGTGAAGTTTAGACACGTAGCCCACCACTGCCTCTGAAGTATTGAAGCAAGTTTGTAAACAACTGAGCAGATGGCTTTCAGTAACTGTTCTGCTTCATTATCTCATAAAATTTCCTCAGCTGCTGCCTTAATACCATTTTTGGAAGCACATCAGAAGTTGTAGGAATAAACGAGATATAAAATCTGGTTTTACTACCTGACAATAAACCCTCAATACAGAATGTCAGGTTTTCCAGATTATACAACTTTGCTTCCGAGGAAGGAAGATGGTGGTGGGGGTGGATCCTCGCCAGGCCACCCCTTAAGGGGCAGTGCCCATGTTTTATTCCTTCTAGCTTACATAACCTGGAAGCCCAAATTGTCACTTACCAGATAATAATACAACATCACAAAGGAGATTAAAGTGTGTCCGGTTTGCTGAAGTTCTTAGTCATTTTCAAGGAATTGGTTTTTAAAAACTCATGGAATTCTAGGAACCAAATTTAAATTTTCAATCTCATGTGGATTTCCTCAATGGCGTAAAACTAATTCTTTGGATAAAGCCCACCTGGTAAACACTCCAAGAACTCTCAAGTCTAGCATCTCCTGGACTGGCCCTGGTGTGCATTCAGGACAGACACCTGAAGACCACCGCCTTGTCCGTGAGTAGACAAAACCAAGTGCAATTCCCATCACACTCTTGGAGAACACTTCTCAATCCGTGGGTCACGTGTACTACCACCAGTTCGTTTGATCCTCACAGTAACTCTAGGGCAAAGTGGGACAAGCTACGATTTCCATTTTCTAAGCTAACAGAACACAAGTGACGGACTTCAAAGTCAGAGTCACTTTAAGCATGGATCACTCAGAAGTAGGCCGTCTGACTCCACCACTCTGTACTGTCTCTAGGGATGTGGACCTTGAACATATCAAAATGGCAAGTAGGGGTGGCTTCACCACGACAGACCACTCCTGATCACACACAGACATCCTCTGTACCACTTGCCCCTGATTGCACACAGACACCTCCTGTATCACCCACCCCCGATCACACAGACACTCCCCTCTACCACCCACCCTGATCACATACAGACACCTGGTGTACCACCTGCTCTGGATCACACACAGACGCCCCATGTACCACCTGCCCTGGATCACACACAGACACCCCATGTACCACCTGCCCTGGATCACACACAGACACCCTATGTACCACCTGCCCTGGATCACACACAGACACCCCATGTACCACCCACCCCGATCACACAGACACACCCCATGTACCACCTGCCCTGGATCACACAGACACACCCCATGTACCACCTGCCCTGGATCACACAGACACACCCCATGTACCACCCACCTCGGATCACACACAGACACCCCATGTACCACCTGCCCTGGATCACACACAGACACCCTATGTACCACCTACCCCTGATCACACAGACACAACCCATGTACCACCCACCTCGGATCACACACAGACACCCCATGTACCACCTGCCCCTGATCACACAGAGACAACCCATGTACCTCCCACCCCAGATCACACACAGACACCCCCTGTATCACCTGCCTGCCTGTCCAGCATGGGGGCTGCTCCTGGCCAGCCTGGGTTCTCAACAGGCAAAATGCAAAGCTGTAAAGACCTGAATGTGCTCCAAAGTAAGATATCTTTTTGGAAAACTGGTTTTTATTAAGATTTCTTTCTCTGGATAAGATTAAAAAATTGGCTGTGCCACACTGAACCTGCAGAAGCGAAGTGACAGTGTGGGCAGCCGTGCCCGGCACGAGCAGAGTCTGCAGCCTAGGTCTCCTCACAGAGGATGCTCAGCCAGGACGCACCCTCCACCTTTCCCTGGATCTTCTTTCATGCACCAAACCTCAGTGCAGCAGCAGTAACCCTAGCAGTTTCTCTCCCTTCAGGAGAAGACAAGGTTTTCTACCTCATCAGGAGTTTTAGTTTTGTGGATGGAGGCTTTAATGAACGATTGTAACTGTGAATGTCATCTTTCTTCTAGAGGAAAAAATTCAAACTCATGTACAGGCAAGCTGAGTGCCCCTAAGGAATACGTGGTGGGTCCTGGCAGGATAACGAGGTGATGGAAGGTGGCCTCGGACTCTGAGGGGTTTGCATGTGGTGAGTCAGGATGCCTCTCGAGTCCCCAGTGTTAATCTTCATTCTGGTGGCTGGTCCCACTAGGGTCTGTTTTTTTGGATGAGCATGCAGGTCAGGACTACAGGTGCACTGAACTGTCCCACCCCTTCCACCTCCTTCAACCCAAGACAGTTCCTGTCTTTGCCTCTTGAAACTTTTGAAGAGGACCGGTCAGATATTTTCCAGGAGATCTCACAATTTGGGTCTCGTTTTTCTCTCTAACTGCTCATCCCGGAGAGGAGGTGGAGACATGGCCAGTTCTCTTGAGACCCAGGTAAGATGTAAAGAGCACGAGTTACAGCTCACTTACTAACCAGGGAGGGTGCCCTATGGAAGTCTGTGATTGACATCAAAGCGGGAAATTAAAAACCACTGTCTCAGTGAGGCCTGGGAACAGAAGCCTGCCCCCACACTAAATCCCTTCAGTTACGGTTTGTCTGAATCCAGAACTCGTAAGGTTATGGACCCTAAATTCACAGAAACTGCAAAGAAACAGAAGTGTTCTAATAGCTATGCCTGGAGCGGGACTTTAAGGAGAACCACTATGCTATGAGAGTAACAGTGCTTTCTGAGGTGCCAAGATGGTTTGAGGTAATGGTTTCGAAGACTCAGAAAGGAAAATTTTTGTCAGTCAAAATTTGAGAATAGTGATCAAAGGTGGTCCCTGAAAGCACCATTACATTTAAAAAGGGACAAAAACCATGAGTCAGGGCAACCCAGGAGAAGCAGGTGTTCTCTAGGAAATTATCTCACTGAGGCTTTCAACAACCCTGAGGGAAGACAGGTTTCTGACATGGGCGGTGGGTTGGAGGGGAGGTGGTCGAGAGCAAGGGTAGCGTCCCTCAACTAGCTGAGGGACCTTGAGTATCCGAGACTTGGTTTCCTTGTCTGGTAAAGGGGGATGAAAGAGCAAGATGACTCGTCTTAGACAATTCAAACAGAAAATCCATAGGAAGCGCTTGGCGTGCTGCCAGTAATAGGTACTCAGACTTCTGTTGCTGCGCTATAGAGACAGACATTTATTGAAGCTCTATTTGACAAGTAAGGAAAGCGAGTCTGAGAGGATGATTAGCTTGCCCCAGGTCGCCCCAATCAGGAAGGTGCAAGATGTGCCCTGGCTATGCTGCTGAACCCCAGATACTGAAACACACGCTCAGAGGAGGGGAAGCATCCACAGGTGGAGGTGCTCAGCAGCTCCCAGAGCTCCGAGCAATGAAGTTAATTCAGGCCCAGTTCCCTTCAGTTATATATAATCAGGTTCTGGAAATCAAGGTGAGGAATAGGATTCTAAAGCTCACAGGTAAGAAAAAATGGACCCAGCAATCGAGGAGTCATGCATGTGTGTGTGCACACGTGCACATGTGCTAAGTCACTTCTGTTGTGTCCGACTCTTCACGAACCTATGGCACCTCTGTTCATGGCGTCACAAAGCAAAAAATATCATCTAAACTCCCCAGCCCTTTCATGGGAAGCAGTCAGTTGAAGGCAGGATTATATAAAGCTAACCACAATTCTTCACGACCCGGATAATCACAATGGTGTGATCACTTACCTAGAGCCAGACATCCTGGAATGTGAAGTCAAGTGGGCCTTAGAAAGCATCACTATGAACAAAGCTAGTGGAGGTGATGGAATTCCAGTTGAGCTGTTTCAAATCCTGAATGATGCTGTGAAAGTGCTGCACTCTATATGCCAGCAAATTTGGAAAACTCAGCAGTGGCCACAGGTTTGGAAAAGGTCAGTTTTCATTCCAATCCCAAAGAAAGGCAATGCCAAAGAATGCTCAAACTACTGCACAACTGCACTCATCTCACAGGCTGGTAAAGTAATGCTCAAAATTCTCCAACCCAGGCTTCAGCAGTACGTGAACCGTGAACTCCCTGATGTTCAAGCTGGTTTTAGAAAAGGCAGAGGAACCAGAGATCAAATTGCCAACATCTGCTGGATCATGGAAAAAGCAAGAGAGTTCTAGAAAAACATCTATTTCTGCTTTATTGACTATGCCAAAGCCTTTGACTGTGTGGATCACAACAAACTGTGGAAAATTCTGAAAGAGATGGGAATACCAGACCACCTGACCTGCCTCTTGAGAAATCTGTATACAGGTCAGGAAGCAACAGTTAGAACTGGACATGGAACAACAGACTGGTTCCAGATAGGAAAAGGAGTACATCAAGGCTGTATATTGTCACCCTGCTTATTTAACTTCTATGCAGAGTACATCATGAGAAATGCTAGGCTGAAGAAACACAAGCTGGAATCAAGATTGCTGGGAGAAATATTGATAACCTCAGATATGCAGATGACACCACCATTATGGCAGAAAGTGAAGAGGAACTAAAAAGCCTCTTGATGAAAGTGAAAGAGGAGAGTGAAAAAGTTGGCTTAAAGCTCAACATTCAGAAAACGAAGATCATGGCATCTGGTCCCATCACTTCATGGGAAATAGATGGGGAAACAGTGGAAACAGTGTCAGACTTTATCTTTTTGGGCTCCAAAATCACTGCAGATGGTGACTACAGCCATGAAATTAAAAGATGCTTACTCCTTGGAAGAAAAGTTATGACCACCCTAGATAGCATATTAAAAAGCAGAGATATTACTTTGCCGAATAAGGTCCATCTAGTCAAGGATATGGTTTTTCCAGTAGTCATGTATGGATGTGAGAGTTGGACTGTGAAGAAGGCTGAGCACCAAAGAATTGATGCTTTTGAACTGTAGTGCTGGAAAAGACTCTTGAGAGTCCCTTGGACTGCAAGGAGATCCAACCAGTCCATCCTAAAGGAGATCAGTCCTGGGTGTTCATTGGAAGGAATGATGCTAAAGCTGAAACTCCAGTACTTTGGCCACCTCATGGGAAGAGCTGACTCATTGGAAAAGACTCTGATGTTGGGAGGGATTGGGGGCAGGAGGAGAAGGGGACGACAGAAGATGAGATGGCTGGATGGCATCACGGACTCGATGGACGTGAGTCTGAGTGAACTCCGGGAGTTGGTGATGGACAGGGAGGCCTGGCGTGCAGCGATTCATGGGGTCGCAAACAGTCAGACATGACTGAGCGACTGAACTGACTGAACCACATTCTCTAAACACACTGGCTAAAACTCAGTTATCCACATGTCCACAGCACCATCATTCACAACAGCCAAAGACATCCGTTAACCCAAGTGCCCATCGATGGATGGATGAATAAAATGGGGTCTATACACACAATGGAGTATTACACAGCCATGAAAGGGAACGAGCTTCTGGTAGAAGCTACAACATGGATGAACCTTGAAAACATTATGTTCAGTAAAATAAACCAGCTGCAACAAGGCAAATACTATAAGAAGATACCTAGAATAAGCCAGTTCTTAGAGACAGATGGTGGGACGGTGCTGTCAAGTGCCGAGGGCAGGAAGGGCGAGAAATCATTTAATAGGAGCAGAGGTTATATTAAGGTCCACGAAATGGTTTGGGGTCTAGACAGTGGTGATGGGCACACAGCAATCTGAATATAATTATTCCCAATGAACTGTATACTTACAAACAGTTAAAGTAGTAAAACTGTGTTTACGCATCTTTACTACTGCCCCTCTCCCCCACCAAAATCAGTCTTCTAAAGTCAGGCTTCCACATGACTTGACATCATGTTTCAAGAAAAAAGAAAAACAATAAAGCTGCGCCATGAGAGTGCACTAGTCTTACTGATGGATATTCAGTATATACACATACTTGAGCACACGTACATTTAAGAACCAGAAGGGCTGCCCGCTCCCCGCACCCGCCCTCCCTGACGTACTTGTTGCAATGGTGCTTCAGGTGCTTCTTATAACTATCCTCCTGGAACAAGGCGTCTGGGTTGCAGCCAGCTAGCCAGTCGGCATCCTGTACCACTGGGTGTGAGCTCTGGGCTTTCACCTTCTTGCCCTTCCTCCCCCTGGGCACCGGGGCTGACAAACCTAGAACCGGAGTAGTCATGATGATAATAACAATAGACACTGTCCATGACCCCAGTGACCTTGTCAGGATCAGGAGTCAGGGACACGCAGGGTCTGGGGCGCCTCCCAAGCTCCTCGGAGGCTCCCGGGACCCCGAGCAGGAGGTGCAGACCCACCGGAATGGTTGACTAGGGCCCGCGTCTGGCCATCAGCCGTTGGCGTGATGAGATCCCAGATGAAGCTCTTGATGTTCTCGTCCCCCCGGTAGTGATTGAGGCAGTACACAAGGATGGTCCTGCAGATGGTCTCCACATCCTGCTCGCTGAGCGGGCGCTTGTAGCGGCCATGGGAGAGGATGTCCGTCCACCGCCCCCAGCTGCAAAGCAAATCTCCACATGTGGACGGTGCCTCTGACCTGAGACCTGGGGCTCTGGTTTCAGAGGCAGGTGGCAGCTTTAGGAGGGCTCGGGTCAAAACTAGCGACATCAATATCAGGCAATGGGAAAGCAGTCCAGGTGTAGAAGCTAAACACACACACACACACACACACAGCCGCAGGGTGGGAGCTGACACCTGCATTTCCAGCAGGGACCTGAAAACCCTCTGCTCCACTCCTCAAGGGCGTGGTTCCCATGTTCTGATGCTGACCTGTCATCTGAGATGAAAGGTGACAAGTGGCAGGTGTGACCACCCCCACATCAGGAAGCTGGTGGCTGAGGGCGTGGCCGCAGAAGCAGCTGAGCATCTTCCGATACCCAGACGTGAGGTGGCCTGCTGGCTCACATCGGACCTCCAGCCCGGAGTGAGGAAGATTAACGACCAACCACACAGGAAGTTATCAGAAGCGTCATTCATTAGAAGCATCATTCATCAACTTGAAAAAAAAGTTATATGTGATTTTCATTTTGGTAAGGTGCTGTGTAATGTGTTAGAAGGAAATTATAAGGACACCCCGATAATTAATGGAAAGCCACGAAAGGTCTCCCTCTGAAACAAGCCCCAAATATAAGCACTTATGTGTCCTCCTGTGAAACAGGGAGAGAAAGAGCCGTGGACAGGCCCCCACAGGCGGGTGCTATGTGAGCACACCTTCCCCAGGCTCCAGGTGCTCAGGGCAGAAATCAGCCCCCAGGCGAGGGGCACAGCCTCACCAGTGGCTTTGCCTCTGCCCCACCTGGTCCTCCAGCTTCCAGATTTGTTCTCCCAGTTCCTCAAACCACACGGTTGGCCCTAGCCTTTGGGCCTTCGGACCCACAGCTCTTCTTGCCGGAAACTCTCTTCTCCCTGTCCAACACCCCACCCTTACTCTTACTCCAGCTAATTCAAGATGTTTGTTCATGCCGCCTCTGTGGAATGCCTTCTTTGATTCCCCCACTTAGAAGCAGGAAACAGCACCTGAGCTGCCTGTTAAAGGAGAAAGGACCTGTCTTTCTGGGGTGGGGGTGGGGGTGCCATGGCCATCCTGCTCACGGTTGAGGAGGGAAGGGCTCTACAGAAAGACAGATAAGCATACCTTCCAGCTTCGGCAGCGATTAATATGCTCTGTTGCTAAAGTCAGCAGCAAAATTCTCAACTTTGACGGCTAAGACTGAATCATGGAAACAGGTGAAGTAGCAAAAGGCTCAGGTGGAGGGTCTCCGCCAAGTAAAGACGGCCAGGAGAGAACCGCCGGCGTGTAGAGATGACGCGGAGAGGGGACCCAGCTGCCAAGACACGGGACGGGCTACAGTGCGTCTGCCTTCACTGTAAGCAACCACTGACCCAGCGCGCACTGTGCCTGCTGGCATCACACTCTGCCCCAAGGACAAAGGAGGAGCCCTAGGCCTCAAGGAGTCCTTCACTGGGGCTCTGGCAGGACGTGACCGTTAAGAGCCGTCACGCGACAGGCTGAGTGTGACAGCACATGCAGGAGACCCTCAGGGGCGGGAGGCGGGGCAGGATGCTGAGCTGATGCCCGCTAGGAGGTCAAGTGCGGAAGGTGGTAGGCAGATCAAGTGTGGGCTGGGGGAGTGGGGGCAGGGCTGCTTGTGGAAACAGCACATGGCAGAAGGTGAAGGGTCTATCCTAAGAGCAGCCCTGAGTGCCGTGGGAAGGACCCACAGGACAGACAAGGGCCAGGTAAGATCCCTGTCGGCCACGTTAGCAGCATGTCTGTGTTTCTTCTGAAACTAATCATGATCTATTGGAAGAAAGAAATCACAGAGCAAAAGTCATCAGATCTATAGAAACACTGTTTTTGTGGCAGGTTTTTCATTTGAGCAATATTTGCTTACAGGCCCACCAGGTACGAGAGCATGCTTGTTTAGGAATTCTGATTTGCGCCGAGCACCCTGCCTTTGGAAGCCCTGCGCCATGGAGTTTCAGAGATGGATTCAATGTGGATCCTGCAGGTTGAGCAGGAGAAATACGACCCATTCAGATGGTTGAAATGACCTCCACATTTCAGATAGGTAGGAAGAGCTTTACAAATGAGACCATTGCCTTTAACAAATTTTTATAACAGAAAAATGATGAAAGAGTACCAAAAGTGATGAGAGGGTGGTAATTTTATGTGAAGGAACACTAGAAAAAGATGCGATTCTGAGACTTCCATTCTGAGTTATTAGTGATCGGCAAGTGAATCCGAGTCTGACATGATTCCTTAAAGGACAAATCCCCTTCAGCTCTCTGAGGATCTGCACAGCTTTGAGTTCTTTAACCACCTGGGTTGCGCCAAAAGCATTTGTGTCCTGGGCAGTCACAGAAACCCAAACATAAATTAGAGTTTTTCCTACACCACTTGGAATTCTAACCATTTTTTGAATGAAATTCCATTTCTCACGTGAGCTTGACTCACCCATAGACGAGCAGGTTCTTCTCAACTCGGAAGCACTCGCTCCTGGCATAGCCCTGGGACCTGTCTGGTGGCCGCCGTGGCTTTGTGCAGGGCTTCTCCTCTGAGTCGCTCTCCAGGTCTGAAAATTCCATCAGCTCGTCCTCCTTCACCGCACTATACAGCCTGGTTTGCTTCCTCACTCTCGGAGTGTCAATAACCAGGTTGTTCTGAAAGACAGCAGATACTTTGAAACTTCTGAAAAGGAAGCCCTGGGAGAGGTCAGACAGGGAGTCAATATGACCACTCACTCACCCTCCCGTTTAAGGCATCGATATCCAATTCTGCCTTCTTCGCCCACTTTTGCCAGAAATTTGGATCATCCAAGGAAATATCTGTCCTATTTCCAGATGCAACAAAGCTGGCCTAAAGGGGGAAAAAGATATTCACTACTTTGCAATGGTTTTCTCAGAGATGAAATGCAAAGCAGTTTCACTCATTCATTCACTCGAACACACAGGCATCCTTCCACTGTATGTGTGCCAGGTGTTATGGTCAGTGGGACTGGGACAAAGGACTGTCCCTTAGGCAGCTCGCTGTCCAGGGGTTGAGACAGATCAGGAAATAAAAGATGACAGAACAGCCTAATAAATGACAGACGACAGAGGTATGTACAGGTGCAGCCAATATACAGAGGGGAGCCCTAGCCAGGCTTAGGTGGGGTGGGGGCTCCCGCTGGGAAGAGATAATATGCCCTCCGGAACACAGTGCCCAAACCAGCCTGTTAAAATCCCACAGAACAGGGCTCCCCTGGTGGTCCAGTGGTTAAGAATCCACCTTGCAATACAGGGGATATTGGTTTGATCCCTGGTCCACAGAGATTCCACATGCCAAGGGGGCAACGAGCCCTCTGCACCACAACTATGGAGCCTGTGCTCTGGAGCCTGGGCGCTGCAACTGCTGAGACTCTGAGTCACAACTGCTGAAGCCTGTGTGCCTAGAGCCCATGTTCCACAACGAGAGAAGCCACCACAATGAGAAGCCTGAGCAGCGCGACCAGAGAGTGGCCCCTGCTCGCTGCAACTACAGAAAGCTCAAGCACAGCAACGAAGACCCAGCAGAGCCAACACTTAATTAATTAATTTTTTTAAAAGGCCATAGAACAAGAAAGCAAGTGGGAATGTTCAGGATGGAGCATGTGCAAAGGCACACGGGCCAAGAAAGGTGATTGTGTCACGCAGCCAGGGATTCGGGTGGTCAGGGGTGTTGCCCAAGGTCAAGCTGGTGAGGCAGGCAGAAGCTGGGGCCACCAGCGCCTTGCATGTCCTGTTAGCAGAGTCCAAAACCCATCCTCAGGCAGCAGGAAATTCTTTGAAAATGGGAATAATCTCGAGAGGGATGAGACCTTATGCAAAGTCACCTGTCAGAGGGGCCACACCAGTGTCCTGGAGCAGGGGGTGGGATGCGGGGAGTACAGAACAGAGCAGGACAAGCTGCAGCAGGGTTTAGGGAGGAAACGGGGAAGACCTGCAGAAATGAAGACAAGGAGACAGGCTGGAAGGCGGTCTTTACAAGGTGAAACTACAGGGGTTAGAAGGCGAGGGCATGTAAAGCCCGAAGGAGGAGGAAGCCACGGAAAGCCCAGCATTCAGTTCTGGCATCTGAGAGGTGTGACTCAGGCGAAGAAAACAGGGGTGTGTGCCCGCGCACACATGCACGCACAGAGGCGGAGGGACAGAGAGGATGGACCTGTTTTGGTACCGAATGAATGTGAAGTATCTGTGGGCACGGAGGAAAGAACCTGAAAAGAGGTCGAAAGATGTGAGGGAGAAGGTGTTGGGTCACTGAGCCCAGACAAGGAGAACCTTTCAAGACCGGAGTAGCTGTGCGAAGTGGAGCAGCTGAGACAAGTGGAGTAGTTTCAACAAGTGGAGCAGGTGGGACAAGTGCAGTAGCTGGGATAACTGGATATCCATATGCAAAAGAAGGGAGCTGCACCTCTGTCTCATATCACACACAAAAATTCACTCAGAAAGGGATCTGAGACATAAAAGTTAAGAGTGAAAGCTATAAAACTCTTAGAAGAATGCACAGGAGCAAACCTTTGTAATCACAGGTTAAACAGTGGATCAGAAGCACACGTGATAAAAGAAAAACAGGGGTAACCCGGGCTTCTTAAAATTAAACACCATTAAGAAAGGACTAAGAGAAATATTTGCAAATTACCTAATAAGAAACTTTTATTTGGAACACTTAAAACTCAATTTAAAAAAAACACAACTAAACAAGGTTCAAAGCTGTTCAGAAGATCTGAAGAGACACCTCCCCAAAGATGATATATATCAATACTTGGCCAACAAGCACACAAACAGATGCTAAATAGTATCAGAGAAAGGCAGATCAAACCAGAGTGGGCTATCATGTCACACTCGGTAATAGGGTGGTGATTAGAAAAGACAGACAACAAAAAGTGTTGGTGAGGATGTGGACAAATGAAAACCAAAGGCAGATCAAACCAGAGTGGGCTATCATGTCACACTAGGTAATAGGGTGGTGATTAGAAAAGACAGACAGCAATGTGGACAAATGAAAACCCTAACCACTGCTGGTGGGAAGGAGAAATGGTACAGTGACTTTAGAGAAGAGTCTGGCAGTTTCTCAAAGGGTTAAAAGCAGAGCTACAGAAGACCCAGCAATTCTATTCCTGGTAATATAAGCAAGCGAGATGAAAACATATGTCCACACAAAAACTTGTACATAAATGTTTGTAACATCATTCATAATAACCAAAAAATGGAAACAATCCAAATTTCAGCACCAGCTAGTGAATGGGTCAACAATCAAGGTCAATATTCAAGTGGTAAATAAGGTGGAGCCACAGAATGGGATGTGGTTCAGCAATAAAAAGAAAGAAATTAGTGATAACACGCTACAACATGGATGAGCCCCCAAAACAGGCTAAGGGAGTGAGGCCAGACACAAAAGGCCACGTGTTGTGTTGTATGATTCCATCTATATGAACTGTCTAGAGTAGGCAAACCTAGAGAGACAGAAAGCAGAGGAGTGGTTGCTGGGACTTAGACGGGGAGGAGGGCGGGGGGAGGACTGTTAAAGGGTGACGGAAATGTTCCAGACTTAGATATTGGGATACTTGTACATGTCTATATATGGTAAAGGTGCTGGATGGTACACTTAAAATAGGTGGTTTTTATGGTAAGTAAACTACATTTCCATAAAGTTGCTCAAAATGAAAGTGGAAAGTGTGGCACTGGGCTTGGAGGTGGGTGGGTGAAGCCTCAGAAGGGGCGGGGCGGGGGGAGGGAGCTGGGGTGGGCGGGGGAGTGGTAGAAGCTGGATGTTGGGAAATGAGTAGAGAGTAAGGCAGTGGAGCAGCAGGGTCAATAACGCTGTATGGGTTGCCGGTGTGGTTTTTAGCTACAAAAGGAGTTATGGGGTTGCAGCCAGAGAGGAAAGCAGATGGGGGACTTTTTCAAGATAGGAGTGAGCTGATTGTTCTCAAGGCTTCATCAGGAATCAAGATCCCAGGAAAGGAGGAAGGTGATGACAAAGCAGAGGCTCAAGAAGTGGAAGGGAGGGGGGCCAGGACACAGAGAGAGGATGAGCCTGGGGAGCCCGGAAGCAGGGATGGGACAAGGTGAGGGTGACCCCGATGCCAGACACACAGAACATAAAGCACATTTTGTGCGTCAGGGCCCCCACTGGGATTAAATCACTAATTTCTTAACGTGCAACATTAAGCGGCTGTTACGTGTGCTTCTCACGAGTGCATTACACAGCCTCCGCTCCGCTTCCCCAGAAGACCTGCCTCCTGGGTGGCTCCGCACCTTAGCAAATGTGGAGCCCTTGCCCTCGGACTCGATGGTGATGGTGTGGGTCCGCCGGAGCAGGATCTGGTCGATGTCTTCTTCACAGAACTTGGAGCCCTCATCTTCCTCATCCATGAGCGCACCGTAGGCCCCCTTCCGGAGAAGATCCTCTATTTCTTTCTTGGAAAGCTGTTGTACCTGTGTTAGAGAAGTATTTAAAGTCATTTAGACAAAAGAAATCAACCCTGAATATTCATTGCAAGGACTGATGCTGAAGTTGAAGCTCCAATACTTTGGCCACCTGATGCGAAAAGGTGACTCACTGGAAAAGACCCTGATGCTGGGGAAGACTGAGGCAGGAGGAGAAGGGGACAACAGGATGAAATGGTTGGATGGCATCACTGACTTGCAAACTCTGAGAGATGGTGAAGGACAGGGAAGGCTGGTGTGCTGCAGTTCATGGAGCTGCAAAGAGTCAGACACAACTGAGCTACTGAACAATAACAAAGAATCGAAATGTCTGGAGACTGAACAAATGCTTACTTTTTTCTCCAAGACAGTAAACCTCAATTATGACGAAGTAAATGTGACCAAACATGCTTAAAATATTGAGGCCAAAAAATAACCAGATGAGGATGATTTCTCACTGGGAGCTAAACGAAGCAAGGAGCAGGAGTGAAGCAAGCAGGGTGAGGACAGCAAGGCTTACCCCATTGGGAGCATTCTCCCGTCCGCTCATGGACTGCAGGACTGCCTTGTCCAGACCCAGCTTCAGGCTGGCCTTGTCAAACATTTCCCTTTCATAAGAATTCCTGGTAATCAGCCTATATATCTTCACAGATTTGCTTTGTCCTATTCTGTGACATCTAGCCTGAGCCTGAAAGAAAAAGGAAATGCATGGCCACCAGAGAAAGAGAACACCCTACTGCCAGTTACAAGAGCATCTGTTCTGATAAATAGGTGTACCGTTCAACAGTGGAGGGTTAACATGCCAAGAAATGACTTTCACATTATCAATCAATTGATTACCGGTTGGTTCATTTGCCCCGATCATGGGACACTGCCTGAGCGACGGCAGGATTTCAATTTATTGGTCTGATGTAGCGGAACGACTTTCCAAAGTGGGGGAGGGGTGTACCAGAAAGGTTTTCTTGCATGTTTACCTGGAGATCATTCTGGGGATTCCAGTCAGAATCGAAGATGATGCAGGTATCAGCAGCAGTGAGATTAATGCCTAGGCCTCCTGCCCTCGTACACAGGAGGAACACAAACCTATCGGAGTCAGGCTTGGAGAACCTGTCGATAGCTGCCTGACGGAGGTTGCCTCTGACCCGGCCGTCGATCCTCTCATACGGGTACCTGGAAGATGTCAGTGTCAACAAGGAGGCCTGGCAGATGGCCACAGGACATGTGTTCCTTTCCTGGTGCTTTTAAGAACGTTCTACAACATGGGATATAAATTAACAGGCTCGGGCTTCCCTGATGGCACAGTGGTAAAAAATCTGCCTGCAATGCAGGAGACACAAGAGACTTAGGTTCCATCCCTGGGTCGGGAAGATCCTCTGGGGAAGGAAATGGCAACCCACTCCAGTATTCTTGCTGGAGAAATCCCAGGGACAGAGGAGTCTGGCGGGCTACAGTCCATGGGGGTCACAAAAATGTCAGATACTACTTCAACATCAAGAAAAAGCTGTCCTCCCCTAGCCCAGAGAAAGAAGTGGAAAAATAGAACTACCTGCAAAGGCACGCGTCATACAGGACAACTGTCTTGCCCATCCACAGCTTTCAAGCAGAGCTAAGACACAAGCCCCCACCCATCCCCTTTATCATACAGGCCACTTGGAGGTGAAGCGTGTGGAGCCCAGTCCCACATTCCCCCCACCCCCCACCCCCGGGGGCTTGGCCCTCACCGTCTCTGAATGAGGTAGTCTTCCAGGATGTCCAGGCAGCGCACCATCTGGGAGAAAATGAGCACCCTATGGCCACCGGCCTTCAGCTTCGGCAGCAGCTTGTCAATCAGCACTAGCTTGCCAGCAGCCTGGATCATCGCCTGGAGCTGAAAATCTGGAGAGTCGGCATTGTGTGTTTCTTTAAACTCTTCCAAAATTTTCTCTTCAGCACCTGCGGAGATTGGACAGCATAACAGGAATACTGTAAAAGGTTTTTTTCTTTTATTACTGAAAACAACGAACCTGCTTTCAACACCCACTGCAAACAGCAGGGCCCAGAACAACGCATTAACGCTCACGAACACACATCCGTCCACCAGCTCAGAGTGGGGTCTGCAGAAAACCAGGGAGGTAGAAGAGGGATCAGAGTTTTAAGCATGACACATTTTCAAGCATTTGGGGGGGAACCCCCACATTTTCCAACAAACAAATGTTTGCTGTCTGTAGAAACTGAATTTCAACAACAGACTGTCAAAGCTAGAAGTGGCAGAAACAAGCCAAGGGCCGGATACCTACAGAAAATTTGGAACCTAAAATGCTAAAGAAATGAAGAGCTGTTTACTCGCGGAACATAAACACACATAACAAAATCTGTTCTGAAACTAAGAGGCAAGGGAACAGACTTCTAACAATTGCTGTGCAAGGGCAGTTGTCTGTGTATCTAAACTGCCTGTTAACATGGCCAAAAGGGCTGCAGCAAAAGGGAGTCCCGCTTCGGGGATAATATTTAGAGATTTTTTCAGGAGATCTGAGCACACATCTTTACTGCAATCTCTCCATCTCCCTCTATATTCATTCTCATCTGATAATTTCCTAAAGTACAAAAGTTCTATCTTGAGTTATCCAAAGCTTTAAACAACCAACCTCTGTTTAATGAAAGACATTGATACCCAACCCTCTCTTCTAATAGCCCCACAGAGACTTGCGCTTGCTGCGGGTGCATCAGAGAGACTGTCACCTTCCTAGGGACCGAAACTCTTCCCACCTCTGCCCCTGACCCCAGACACACTTGTCCAGGGAGTAGCCGGCTAAGCTTCCTGCAGCCGCTTAGGTGGCTTAACTAGAATTAGACAGCGGGGTCCAGGGTAGGGTGAGGGGGTTAATCAGGGCCCGGGCACTGTGCTCCACCCTTGCGCTGGGGATGCAGGGTAGTCACTTCTTTGGGAAATACAGACAGACAAATCCATCTGATGGGATTACTTCCCAGCCTTAAACCACACCAGGAACCTGACTTCTTAACCACTGGTTTTTAAACATGAAGGCACTGTAGTGATGGGGATATGAGACCCTTCCAGGATTTAAGGGCCAGGTCACCTGGGCCACCAGACCTGCCAGGACAGAAGGGGGGCATGCAGCCACAGGTGGGACAGCACTGCCCCCACTTCCCTTTTCAGAGCACCTGTGGAAATGAAGTCATGACATGATCATATCCAGAAATACAGCCTGTTTGTTATTAATCAACAAAGAATCTTTCTGAGACCAGATTATAGTCACAAATGCCTGGGCTGGGCCGGGAGGTCTATGCAGAGCAAGCCACTGCTGTTTCTCAGGAAGGGCCAGGCAGAAAATGCCAGCGGGGTGGGAACTGCCGCTTCTCACTCCCTCTCTCTCCCATGTGAATAAAAGGCTAGTATTCGGGATTTCAATCTGAAGGGAATGGCAAAGGTTTCTCTAGGAAAAGGTAAAAACCAAACTGCTGTTGAAAAGCATCAGCATGAATATCCTTGAATGAAGCACCCTCTTGAATAAATGTTCTTGCATCCTACATGCTTGCTAAGTCGCTTCAGTCATGTCCAACTTTTTGTGACCCCGTGGACTGTAGTCCATCAGGCTCCTCTGTCCATGGGGTTCTCCAGGCAAGAATACTGGAGTGGGTAGCCATTTCCTTCTCCAGGGGATCTTCCTGACCCAGGGATCGAACCTGCATTTGTTATATCTCCTGTGTTGGCAAGCAAGTTCTTCACCAAATGTCCCTGTATAAAGTCAAATAATGTTTTCCAAAACAGAAAATTTAGAAATCTAGGTTCTAGATTCAGGACAAGAAGGTCCTCAGGAGACAGGGGGAACGGATCATATCCACATATTACATTAGGTTTTTTCAAAACATTTCTTCTTGTTGGATAATATACTATAAGCAATTCAGAAACACACTTCACTTATAATATCTGGGTAGTTATTTTTTGTTAAAATTAAGATATTAATATCAATCCATAATCAAAATATACTATTTTAGATATTTTAGTGAATAGTTTTCAAAAATGAAATAATCATGACAAAATTAATGTGTTTGAACTATTTTAGCAGAAAATTTGAAAATATAAATTCAAATCAGTAGAGAAATTTTTTTCATTTTAAATTTATTTAGATGAGAAAAGTAACTTTCCTGCTTTTTCAATTCTACCAATAATACATCATCAAAAACTGTCAGAATTAAAATATATCCTTTCTTATCTGACAAAAGTTCTTACTGAATTAATTCAGCTCTTTGCTGTGAATTCAGGCTCTTAAAGTGGCAGCCAGTTGTCACTAATAACGCTTCCTTTAAATATATCAGCAAACATATTTCCTATGCGATGCTTTCAGCTATAATTATACTCTGTCTGGGCTTCCCCGGTTGCTCAGCAGTCAAGAATCTGCCAGCAATGCAAATCATATAGGACATGCGGGTTCTATTCCTGGGTTGGAATATTCCCTGGAGGAGGGAATGGCTACTCACTGCAGTATTCTTGTCTGGAAAATACCATGGACAGAGGAGCCTGGCGGGCTACAGTCCATGGGTCACAAAGAGTTGGACACAACTGAAGTGACTGAGCACATATTTTCCAGAAAAGCTGAAGAAAGAAGGGCAGGGAAGATGTCCAGGAGGAAAACCAAACTGACCTCTAAGCCATTCAGTGCAGTTCAGTTCAGTTCAGTCACTCAGTTGTGTCCGACTCTTTGCGACCCCATGAATTGCAGCATGCCAGGCCTCCCTGTCTATCACCATCTCCCGGAGTTCACTCAGACTCACGTCCATCAAGTCCGTGATGCCATCCAGCCATCTCATCCTCGGTCGCCCCCTTCTCCTCCTGCCCCCAATCCCTCCCAGCATCAGAGTCTTTTCCAATGAGTCAACTCTTTGCATGAGGTAGCCAAGGTACTGGAGTTTCAGCTTGAGCATC
The DNA here is from genome assembly GCF_042477335.2 of Ovis canadensis. NCBI lineage: Eukaryota > Metazoa > Chordata > Mammalia > Artiodactyla > Bovidae > Ovis > Ovis canadensis. Next base: position 49,503,506 of record NC_091253.1, on the reverse strand, counting down.
ATTCCTTCCAAAGGAATCCCAGGGTTGATCTCCTTCAGAATGGACTGGTTGGATCTCCTTGCAGTCCAAGGGACTCTCAAGAGTCTTCTCCAACACTACAGTTCAAAAGCATCAATTCTTCGGCGCTCAGCCTTCTTCACAGTCCAACTCTCACATCCATACATGACCACAGGAAAAACCATAGCCTTGACTAAACGGACCTTAGTCAGCAAAGTAATGTCTCTGCTTTTGAATATACTATCTAGGTTGGTCATAACTTTTCTTCCAAGGAGTAAGCATCTTTTAATTTCATGGCTGCAGTCACCATCTGCAGTGATTTTGGAGCCCAAAAAGATAAAGTCTGACAGTTTCCACTGTTTCCCCATCTATTTCCCATGAAGTGATGATTCTCAAGGTTATCAATTATTAAAGATTTACCTTGATGCTAGATCTGTAAACATCAATCAGAAAATTAAAAATTGGAAATAGGCTATAAAAAGCCCAAATACTCCAATAGTATTAGTCACTCAGGTGTGTGCAACTCTTTTGTGACCCCATGGACTGCAGCCCACCAGGCTCCTCTGTCCATAGCATTTTCCAGGCAAGAATACTGGAGTGGGTTGCCATTTCCTTCTCCAAGGGATCTTCCCAATCCAGGGATCGAACCTGGGTCTCTTGCACTGCAGGCAGACTCTTTACCGACTGAGCTGCCAGGGGAGCCCAAAGAATACTCCGATGGCACTGCCCTAAATTAAAGTACTGCATTTGTATTTAAAAGTGTGTCTGTGCACACATGTGTGTGTGTGTGTAGCAGAGACAACTTTAAGGAAGTGCGGAAGTCTGTTCCCTTAAACAGATGGTCACTGTGAGGGCAGGAGCTGCAATGGTATCCAGTTATACTAGCCGCAAACAAGTAAGAAATTATTTCTTTTGAAGATTACCCTTTTGCTCTCTGAAACTCATTCCATCACAAGCTCAGCCTCGTCTTCTTTCTGCTCACTGTTCTCCACGCCCCTTCTCCCCAACAACACGGAGGACTCATAAGTCAACCCAAGCCATCGGGGATCCCACCACGTCTTCAACAGCATTTTCACTCTCACATACGCACACATGCTCAGCTGCTTCAGCCACATCTGACTCTTCAACCCCACGGACCACAGTCTGCCAGGCTCCTCTGTCCATGAGATTCTCCAAGAACACTGAATGGAGTCTCTTGGAGGCTACTGTTCCTCTTTTCAGACATCAAATGAAAAAAACTGTGTATTTGTGAGTGTGTGTCTCTCAGATTACACACACACACACACACACACACACACACACACACAGCTCTACTCATACCATCGACCACCTTCGGCCCAGCTCCATCTCCCTAGCTCAGGACCAGGCTGCAGACACCACAACGGCCTCATGGGCTCTTACACACATGAGGATGAGCAAGCGGCAGCACTGAACACACAACGGTCACGTGTGAGTCTCTCTTGGGCAGACCAAGCTACAAGCAGCAAGTCTGAAGCAGAAATGCACCAAGGTCACAGCACAGCCATGACCTCAGGTGCTACGGTGAGGCGGCTCCAGGGAGGGACCACTCTGTCATTAGTAACTGCAGATTCCGGAGGTGAGCTGGCCCAAGGAGGATAGATTACAAAATGGGGAGAGACTGGGAACTCCTGACATCAGCTGCATTTGAACCTCACGGATTACGATAGTGACAAAAAAAACCCCCAAACCTGGCTTGGTTCCTTCGCCCCTGGAAAGCACCCTAACTGCATTGCTGGCCAATCATAATTGTACACAAACACCCCGATTGAGACCGCCATCACTTTTCTTTAACCCATATTAACTCCCGCCTGGATGACAGCAGTAGCCTCCTAGTGGGGCTTTCTGTTTGTATATCTTTCCCTACTCCCATCTGTTTATTCATATGACGTTTCCAGATCAATCAAACTAAATCCCATGTCTAATCATTTCTTAACTCCACCAAAATTCCACAAGCTGGCATCTAGGCTTCCCATAACCAGGTTCCACTCTGTCTACGGTTCACTGTCCCATTGTTTCACACATGTACTTTATATCCTGGGCAGGTTCCACTTTGTTCTGCCTCCTTCTCTTGTCTCCTGTGGTTACATCAGCCTAAATGCCCCTTCCTTTTTTAACTCTGATGGGCAAAAGCCTGTCTCACTGTCATCGCTTTCGAATGGCTTTCCTGCTCTTATGCCTCCAGAGTATTTTACATGTCACAGGCATGAATTCCTCTAATGATTTCTGGAAGAGTACGATACAGGTTCTTACTCTTATCAGTTACATAACACTACCAATTTAGTTAAGAAAACAGGAAGATCATGAACCATGATCTTGATTATCAATGCTCGAGATAACCTCTCACTCTTAGAGAATGGATGCTGGAAGCCTCTGGACTGAGAGAAGTTCTTTCCCATCAAAGTTTTGAGGCATCCAACAGCTGCCTCTCACTCCAAAGGTGCTCTTTAACTTCTCTGATCTAAACACACACACCTCATTGGGGGCTAATTTTTCTTTTAATTGTTAGCATGTGTGATGACTTCCAGCCAGCGAGCACCGTCGCCTCCTTTCAAGGAGTGGGATGCAGATGAGGACAGGTGATGTGAGGTCCTGCTTCAGGGACCATCGGGGACAAAGATGTTGCACCTACGGCTTCACAGAAGGAGGCACTGTGAAGAACAGGAAGATGATGAAACTCACACTGGGGCAACTACAAACCATACAATAACACGTGTGGAGGGAGGCAAGGATTTCTGGGGCATCGACAACGACTGAAACAAGGAGCCAGGCTTACCGTTGATAAGGTAGGGGTGATTGCAGCACTTCCGTAATTCCATCATAGTGTTTAAAAGGTTGGGTACGTTAGCTTGACCACCACCTTTGGAAAGAAACGTGAAATTCTTCTCAAGGATGGCTCGGTAATATTTCTTCTGAATGTTTGTTAGTTCCACTTCAATGATAGTTTCTTCTTTGGGGGCCAAGTTCTTTTCCACGTCCTCCTTGAGACGTCTCAACATCATTGGCTTTAGAATAGCCTGGAGTTTTTGCACCTAAAAAAGGATCTTAAGTAAATACTGGTGTTGGGACTTGCTAGCATGGTAAAACACAGTCTACCATAAAAAACTAGGAGTCTCTTATTTATCTATCTTTCACTTTCGTTTGTCGAAGGGTACAAGGGCATTATCTTACAGCTCTCATAACAGGAGCATGTGAGGGTTGAATGTCCAGTTTCTGATGGGCTAGTTCACCTGGCCAGAGAGTCCTGAACAGCCAGGAGGCTTGAACGGAACACAGCAGAAAAGAACCCTATTCATTCTGTCAAGTTTTCCCTTCTGTTTGTCTTAAGCCTTTGGGATGATGAGGAAGGAAGGGAGAAAGTCATGGGAATGACTCGCTTCAGTTCTCTTCCTTTCTAGCAAGAGCTGACAGAATGTGTGAGTAAGCCAGGAGCTCTCTGGTCCCTCTCTGTTCTCATCTCTGTTGACTGGCAATAGGACACGGCACACCAGACAGCTCTGATTTATTCTATGAAGGGCAAAACAAAACAGACTTCCCTTGAACTAAGAGAAGAGGTTTTAGATGGTAAATTAGGGGAGGGGGCACGTGAAGACCAAGATTTTAAGCATCATGTTTGTTTCAAATAGAGCTTAATAACCAACACCTACGTAACTCTCATGATGTATAAGATAACTGGCCACTTTTCATACCCGATACCATATTTATTTCTCATAGAAATCCTGCAAGGTAGTTAGGAACCATGTTTCTAAATGAAATACATAGACTCAAGAAGAGTAAGCAATGTGAGCAAGCAGGAGCTAAGACTAGAACTTTGGATCTCCAGGACGGACACAGCTTGTGAAATTTCAGCCACTCCTGACACTACCCCCAAAAGCACACAAGGCAAAACCACCAAACTTGACAGGACAGCAGCTGAAGAGTAGGTGGACAGGTACGGAGACTATAAATCTCAACAGCCCTTCAGGAGGGCAGAGAGACCAACCAACCAGCCAGGACATCGCCTTAATGAAGATTCAGAACATCCACGGAAAGGATGTGTAAATCTCACTTGTCTACTAGGTGGGGGGAAACTGACATAATTTACATTAAAAAAAAAATAGTTAAATCTTAACGCTTTGGCCCTTTGGGAGTTAATCTTCAATTCAGTGACTGAAATACAAAAGGAGCCATGGTAAGTACCTGCTCTTCGGTTTTCAGATCACCAAATTCTTGCATAAAGGTGGTTTCCGAAGGGAAGCGAGTTGGTTCTAAGAAGTGAAGCAAGCTGAAGAGCTCTTCCACTGTGTTCTGGAGCGGGGTCCCCGTCAGCAGCACTTTGTGTTCCTACGGGGATGTGAAGATAACTGAGCAAATCATAACAAAAAACAGAGCCATGCCAAAGCCTCCCTCGGGATCAGCATTTCCCCAATTCCACTCGTGGTCGCTAAAATTCAGCATCCACCCAGCATAAAACACAGGAATAAGATCCAAAGGCAGAGATGCAAGAAATGTGGTCTCTGTCTTAAGATTCCCAGACCATGTAAGCGTGGTCTGCTATTCTGTTTTTTCCTGGGATGTTTAGGTCAATGTTTTGGCGGTGTGGCCCTGCACGTCTCCTGCGTCTCGTGGCATCTTTTCCCACCAAAGTTCAAGTTTTGCCTCAGATCCCTAGCTCAGATGAAGCGCACGTGCTCCTTTTCTGCTCTTTACAGGGCTGTGCCCTCCCCATCTGCTTCCTGCATGACTCACTTAAGAGACAAAAGAAGGTTTTCTACAGGCAACAGCACATGAGAACCTATTTTGTTCAGCAAACATTTCAGTCTAGCAAAGAGGTCAGCTTGGTTTCAAATACCACAATCATGTTTTGTTTTGTTTTTTCAATAGAGGCTATTTCTTACTTTGTCTCCTTGAACCAAGGTAGGTCTTTTCTTTAGGGCACTTCTTCCTGTTAACGAGCTTTTTCTTCAGCTTTCTTTATGGATCCATACCCTTGTCCTCTTATTTCTACGTATCCAACATGGTGACCAGTCTTAATGACAATGAATTTACTCATCTTAAAGGCTTTATTACGTTCTACTTTGGCCTTCTAGGACACCACACAGTTAATAAAACTATTTCCAAAATGGCTACACCTTCAAGGAGGTTCGAAAGAGATATTCTGACTTTACTTGAAGTCTGACAAGGCTTGGTTGCTGAGCAGAGTATGTGCTCAGTAAATACTGGATGGTGATTCGCCTGAAGGCATGCTCATTTTTTCAACATCTGTTGAGTCTTATCTGTCAATGAAGCTCTTTGAAACCACGGTGAAGCAGTTAGATTTGCTTTTATTCTTCCTTTGGTTCCTTTTGAATAAAGAGGGTTCTGATTCAGGAAGATACACAGATCATTGTCATCTTCTAACTCAGTAAATCCATAAAGAGTAAGAAGCTTGCAAACCAATGCAAGATTTTCTAACATATAAGCATACTGGTGGGTAACACGGGCCAAGTCCCTGATTTCTTCAAGTCCTGAATTACTTTACCCAAGAATTTTTAAAAATATTGCCATAGATTCAGGAAAACCATTACTATAGCGGAAGAGCTGTATCAATACTAAAGATCGTCTCTCAGTTTTTTTTTAAATATCCTTTATGAGCAACTGAAATACTGAGCTGCTAACCAAAATACTTCAGCAAAAGTCTTTTACGTTATTAATTTTAAAATTAACTTATTTGAAAAACAAGAAAAGAATGTTTTTACGCTGCTTCCCTTCAAGTTCTTTTTAAAGCCAGTTCTATCAAACAGTTACACAGAGGACCCTTTGGTAAGGTTGCACAGGTAGCGGAATTACACCAGGTTTCCCTTTGAAAGTCACTATTAACATAAATACAAATAATATACAGGTGTCACCAAATGTCAAGTAAGAGACAGGCTATCAGGCTTATCAGATCCAAGCTCAACTTTGCCAGCAGCTAAGCTTTCGGCTTGAAAATGTTACCATTCCTCTTAGCTCTGATGGAGTGACATTCACTTAATTTAATTTCAGCAGAGTCTTTAATTTGTGTGAGGCCTCCTGACAATGAATGATGAGCTAACAGAATCCATGAAGACCCTCCACCACCTTCAAAGGGTCCCCTCCTGTCCATAAGGGACAAGGAGATGGCCCTGCCTCCTGCGCTCCCATGGAGGGGGCAGAGAACACAAATGCCCCTCAGCCCAGCAGCTTCTCGAGCGTCTCCTTGGTGACCGGAGAGTTGAAGATGCTGCCTGGTCCTTGCCTTCTGAGAATCTACCACTTTCATCATAACTGCATCCAGCACAGGTAACAGCCGTTCTCTGTGACCTGCTCTGTGGTGGGGTGGAATTATTATTTGCCATTTTCACCATGACTTATTCTAGGAAAGATGAATAGAGACTGGTCAGTGGATACGTTCTCATGATGTATATTTGAAGTAAGGATTTAAAGACTAGGCAATGAGCAGACCCCATGGACCATAGCCTGTCGGGCTCCTCTGTCCATGGAATTCTCCAGGGGATCTTCCAACCTGGATTGAACCCAGGTCTCCCGCACTGCAGGTGGATTCTTTACCATCTGAGCTACCAGGGAAGCCCAAGAATACTGGAGTGGGTAGCCCATCTCTTCTCCAACCCAACCCAAGAATCTAATGGGGGTCTCCTGCATTGCAGGCAGATTCTTTACCAGCTGAGCTACCAGGGAAGCCCCAGTGAGCAGTTCAGAAGTGGACAAATGTATATATTCTAACTCTGAACAATGATATTGCATTCCATCAACAACTCTTGATCACTGGAAAAAACAATTATTTTGTTCATTTGCTAATCAGAGCTTTCCGTGGTGAGACATGAATGAGTTATAGGTATGCCAGGTCCTTGGGGCAGCTGACAGGCTGAGACAGTCAGGATCCCAGGACTGGTCACCTGCGGCAGTGGCCAGCCCTCTCAGCTTACCACAGTATGATACACAAATATTATCATTTTCTATATGTGTCACTGCGGGAAAATGGTTAGGGAACACTACCGTATATAACAGAAAAACTATCTGGATAACAGATTCTAACCCATTAAAGAAGCGTTACTATAAACAACAGAAAATCCTTTGGAATCTCCTAGTGACAATTAGATTGTTGGATGTTGACAGTTAAACAAACTGTACTCACCAATGAAGGGCTATTTTGTAGTAAGAATCCGCTATCTGGGAGCACAGAAACTAATAACAGACAACTCAGATGAATGCAGATGACTACACCTTCAGGAAACGGTGCCGTAAATGTCTCTTATATGGACCCCTGTGGAGATGGGCCCCTACTCAGAAGGCAGTTAGGTTTCAAAAGAAAATTAATGTTCACCTAAGTGTTCTTGCCTGGAGAATCCCAGGGATGGGGGAGCCTGGTGGGCTGCTGTCTATGGGGTCGCACAGAGTCGGACATGACTAAAGCGATGCAGCAGCAGCAGCAAACCTGAATGGGTTTCTGAAAGTGTGTTAGTCATGCAGTCAGTCCCACTCTGTGACCTCATGGACTGGAGCCCAGCAGGCTCCTCTACCCATGGAATTCTCCAGGCAAGAATACTAGAGTGGGTTGCCATTCTCTTTCTCCAGGGGATCTTTCTGACCCAGGGATTGAACCCAGGTCTAATGTATTGCAGGCAGATCCTTTATCATCTGAGCCATTTCTTCAACGTAAGACTAAAACTATCATCTGGAGAGACTTGTTACAGCCCTAGTGTTTCTCTTCCTCATGTTTTCAAGATTATTCAAAGTGTTCTAATTTGTTTTGTGGACTGAACACCAAAATAGTACAAACTGCTCTGAGATATGTCTTAAGGATGGAAAACTCCACTCTAAATAGGATAATTCAGTCAGACTTTTCCCTTTAAACAGAACTAGATTTTGTTTGTTTTTAATTAAAAGAATAGCTGGCTAATCCAATCCCCTTAATTTAAGAATAAAAGAAGCCGATTCAAAGAACCAGCTGCAACAGAAAGCTTTTAAGTGTTCTTTTTGGTGGTACCAGTCTTCAGTAAAAAAAATTTACAGCCATGAACATACAGAATATTCTTTTCCATCTCACACTCTCAGTTAACAAGAGACCAAATTAATCTATAGAAGTCAACATTAAAGGATTTAAAAAATCTTTTTGTACCTTTGAAAAACTCATCTAAACATCTAAGACATGCTGAATAACAATATCTTTGCTTCTGAAATGTACATTAAAAATAAAAACAAGTGTTCAAAACCCATCTTGTAAACTACAGAGTGAACAGAGGCCTGAGGGTGACAGTCATGTGATAATGTCTGCTAGAAGACCATGCAGCAGTGTGGCAAGGAAAGCCAACCAAACTCCAACCACTGCCACAGTATGTTATCCCAAGATACTCCTACTGGGGGAAAAAAAAAAATCTAAAACAATCTACTCACGAAGTCCTGACCATCTCTTGGGAAAAGAGTATGTAACAGACCTGGTCTATCAAATTCAAAGCCTTATCATGCACTAAACTTCTAAGTGTCTGGACAAATTGGGCCAATTTCAAATATCCACTCAACTTAGAGAGAAAAACTACACCTACAAGCCCTGGAATATAACTGGATCATCATCATGGAGCTAAAGTTTGGCCCAACGGCTTACAATGTGGCAGTACTTACAAACAAAAGGGAAAAGCAGACACTTGAAACTCAGCGGAAGTATCATGAACACACTCTGCTGTGATAACAAGTGTACAAAGACACCAGCCAACAACAGAAGAATCAGGAAGACAGCAGCAACTTTTAAGTAAACTCAGGAGCAAACATGTCACAGGATTTGACAGGCTTTGCAAACACCCTTCAAAGGGATCGGCCAGACTCAGAGCATCAGGAATACTGAGTCAGTTAACAATTTTATCCAGGTTCAAGGGAAGCACCAATATGACCACTGACCAAGTCCATCATCTTGAGTCCCTCCAAGAGCTTGCAGTTCCTGTTCTTCAGCCTGTGGGCTTCATCGATGACTACACATCGCCAGGGTATATTCCGCAGCTCAGGACAATCGGTCAGAATCATCTCAAATGTAGTGATGATGGCGTGGAACTTATATGACCCCTTTATCACTCGACCCTATAATAAGGACTCCGCGTTACTGTTTAGCATTGAAGATTACATTAATAACTTTAAGGATGAATAAATAGCATAAGAGATATACATATATGTTTATCCTTTTGGGAACACCTTCATTTATACTTTGTTTTCAAGGTATTTTTGGAGGTTTTAAGCTCTTACGGTACAACAGAGTTTTAAAATCTTTCCTTTTTTAAGGAAGTTTTGCAATTTGTTGGTAAAATTTCCAATCCAGTTTTTTTATAGATAAGATGCAGTAAGTGCGCCTATTCTAGTTACTTCCTACAGGCTCCAACAGGCGGAAGGCCAGAGGCACTATGTACTAAGGCAACGTTTTAAAAATGTTTTTACTTTTTAAACCTTTTTTTTTTTTCATTTTATAACTTAGTTTTCAGTTTTAACGTGCTAACATGAGAAAAGCATTCAACTCAGGACAGAACTTTCAACAACTTTCCAAATGTAAAGATCAACACCAAAACACATTTTAATATTCTTCTCCTTTAAGTAATTGTAGGTCAGATTTTACACTCAAAGCAAATAAATATAGAACAAAAACTCTGTCCTATTTCCAGTTATAGGACTTGCATTTCACGTATTGCTTAAAACTATTTTATTATAGCACATACTATTTATTCTTCTTTCTCTGTCACTTATAATGCTTCAGGGTCAACATCAAAGATAATTTCATACAGATAACTAGAATTAGTTAAAAGTCATAGCAACTGCTACTAAGAGCCAAAGTATAAATTATTCCCTCTGGGTATATTCAATGCACCAGTTAATGTTAGGTGCCTAATATTTTTCACTTCCAGAAACAATAAAGAACACAATACTCTTCCCATTTCCATTTAATAACTCTTTTTTGGTTTCACCTTCTCTTAGGGTTTAAAAAATAAACCAAATTAGGCTATCAATGCATTGAATGATTTTCAGCAGTCATCCAAGGTAAAAATAATTTCATGTGTTCTAATAATTAGAAAGACCAAGGCTATAAAAAGAAAGACCTGTCATCATAAGATAAGGAATTATGATCCAAACATAAATTGGGTAAGAAATCTAAACAAAATTTCTTTAGTTCTGCAAAATCTAGACATTCCCCTCAAAGGTCTGAAAACCATTTGAACATTCAACATGTTAAAGCACCCCTACGTGTAAGGACTGTCCGCCTAAAACACTTTACCTGGGGATCTTTGAAGTACATTTCATACAACTGAATGGTCCGACGGCTAGCTTGACTCCCATGGTACACAACCACGTTCAATTCTGTCCAGGTCCGGAATTCCCTTTCCCAGTTGGGGATTGTGGACAATGGGGCAATCACTAAAAAAGGGCCATGGATTCCTTTCAAATATATCTCATAGAGAAATGTAATGGACTGGATAGTTTTTCCCAAACCCATTTCATCTGCTAAAATGCAGTTTCGCCTTTGGGAGGGAAATAAAACAAGGAAACTTTCATGAGTACACATACAAGACAGCGCTTTCTTGTCACAAGGTAAGTGTATATATCCATTAAACTCATAAATGCATGCCTTAAATGCTTCTTTAAATACAATGAGATATATTTTCAAACAAAATGTTCGGAGACACAGAAAATTACTTCCACATACTTCAATCAGTCTCTACATTAGTACATGCTAATTAGACAAATATTAAGCATACTGCCAGTGTTTGCTTTTTTAAATAATTTTTATTAGCGAGTTAAAATGTTGCTATATTTGATCAATACTCTCAATAACTGCAGAAGAGCTATTATAGGCTTTCTTTAAAAGGTGAAGAAAAATGCATTTTACATACATGTTGTACCAATTGAAAAGTAGCCAGTTTACTCCCTCCAACTGGTATTCCCTGAGTTTGTTATTGTTTTTATACTCCCTGGAACTCTCCGATTTCTTCCAGTCATCAGCAGGGGGTCGCTCCTGTTTCAAATACAGGAAATCCCGTTAGTGGTTTCTCACAGACCACACCACCCAGCTGTGTGCAAATGCGACCCTCCACTACCCGCCAGTCCTCACCACACGCTCTGTCTCTGGCTCCCGGGACATGAGCTTCTCAAACTCTTCGATCTTGGCTTGGTCTATGTCCTGCCTCAGCTCCCACGTGCTGTCTTCATAAGGCAGTGAGCACCACTTCACCAGATAGTGAGTCACAGGCTGGGCCGGGTTTAAACACAGCAGAATGACGTATGAAAAACATGCACTCTACTTCACTTACTGACAGACACTACCCCAGCAACAGCGAGACGGAGCTGGGAGACGTCTTAAAACTGTGACCGCCGAATGAGGAGCCCTTGGTTAGTGTCTGAAGGAACTGAAAATACAGTTAAGTCCCCACATATGAACGAGCTCTATTCCAAGAGTGCATTCATAAGTCCAACAAAGTTAGCCTAAGTACCCAGCTTGTGCGTGTGTGTGTGTGTGTGTGTGTATGTGTCTGTGTGTGCGCGTGCGCACCTACTGCACTGGCAGGTGGATTCTTTACCACTGCGCCACCTGGGACGTAGCCAACTAATACAATAAGCGATATGTACCTCTGCTTTTACACTTGCTTCCAAACATCCCGGGTCTGAACTAAAGCTACTGTGCTCTGTAACAGTACTGTACAGCAGTAAAGTACACAAAAGGTCAACCATCTGTCGAGGATGCACACACACGACAGCATATGCCAGACGCATGAACCAACCTATGCGACTGGACATGCACACACACGTTCACACCTTTGAAAATTTGCAACTTGAAGGTTCGTATGTAGGGGACTTTCTGTAATATTATATATTGTCAGAACAAATTGATTTTTATCTAAGCCACTGGTTAAGTCATGTTCAAAAGCCAAAAAGTATATAGAAATAGCTAGTAAATAACAAAACTGAATCTGAACCTTATTCTTATCTGTGTGATCATCATGCAACTGATTCAGACTCACAGGGTAACTTACCTTGGTGTGTTTACATATTTACCTAACTGCCTACTTTCTTAAACAATGAGAAACAGGTTTGAACTTACTAGAATTTCTTCTTTTTTCTTAAAGGGATACTGTCTGCATGCAATTGCTTTAAAGTAATATGTTTGAGCTCTAGAAAACTGGAGAGCAAAATACCTTGGGTAATGCAGACCAAGAAGATCTCCTTTGCCTTTCTTCTAGAAAAATTTGTGTTTTTGGACCTTCATTTTAGGACAAAGGTACCGATTATTAAGCCCTAAAACTAATAGTAAATCGATAAATCTCAGCTAAATTTAGACCAAGGCTCTGACCTGGCTGTGATGTTACAAACATTTGCTGTACTATATAAATAAAATATGGGGGAAAAAAATTTTTTTTAAGTACAACTAAGCAAAACTAGAAAGGTAAACATTGTATTACAGATATGCTCTTTGAAACATCATGGACCTTGTGATACAGAATTTGGATTAAAAATGGGACTTCACTGTAGACTCTCACTAGACAAGCAAGATTCAAACATCCAAACACTTTATGCAGTTTAATTTACAAGAAGAAGCTAAGTGACAGACCTCACGGTGAGTAGGCATATCCTTACTCAGACACAATGCTCAGAAGTCACTAGACGCTGTTTATTCTTACTCGATGAGTAGGGTGCCCTACCAACTGCCGTTTACAATCTCTTTGGGTTCTTCAACGCAAAACGGGCATGCTGAGACTCAGATCTCACAAAAAGAAGGATTCTATAGCATCCTCCATGTACCGTGTTAAATGAGGTCCATCAACTTCATTAGCGATGTCTTCTGTTACTTAACATTGAACTGCGTTTTTGCTACAAGGGCACTCTTATAAGCAGAATTTGTGCTACATAACAGATTTACACCAAAATATAGTAAATTCCTTACTGATCGTATCTGGAACTGTGCAAAGTGTCAGTGCTCTTTGCTTCACATTGGAAACTGATTTCTTTTAAAAAGCTCTCAGACTAAAACAAACAACATTTTTACTGTGATTATTAAGTCCCCAAACTAATAGTAAGTTAGTACATTTCAGTTTGGTTTTGACCAAGTGTGTCATAATACAAGGCTGTGAGCAGGACCAGATCTTGAGAGTTCATGATGGTTCTCCATAAACACACGTAAGCGGTCTGAGCCACTGCCCCCTAAGACAAATGGTCTTCTGTTACCTCTCCCCGGTCATCTGTGCTACGTGCAAAGTCCATTATCCGGTCAACCTCCACATAATCTGGATTAAAAAGCTCATCTTCAATCTATACCAAAGGGGAGAAAAAGAAAGTTAAAATGTTTATTTAACTCCTGAGAATAAACACTATTTCACTTTTCATCAGGCAGTACTATTTGGGGTCACAGCAATACAAAATTTATATTTGGCAAAGGTCTGTTATATTAATTGAAATGCTATAATTTAGCAAAATTTCCCATGAGGAAATCAAGAGTTCTCAGACTTTGTTAACTGGGTCTTTTAATTACTGTGTGAAACCTTTTTACTGTGAGAGAATGTTTAAGAATATTTTAAATCAAGTGTGAAATTACAATTCACTAATGAGCAATCCAAAAGGCTTATGGCACGCAATGCATTTAGCATTCTTGAGACTGTAGTTTGCAAAAAAGATCAGAACTGTGCACAGTAAGTGCTACCAGAGTCTTGTAACTGTCTGATGCCTTATAGCATCATATGCAGAATGTTATTCAAAAGCTAAAAACACTGAGACCAGTGAATTCCACACTTAAGCGTGAACGGAGTTTATACTGTTTGGTCACCTTTGCCAATCAGTATTAGTACCTTATCTGAATACAATCTTGGCATACATCAAAGTGTTCTCACATGATTTATTTTTATTGAACACAGAACATTTGGCTAAAAGTATTGAGGATAAAGAAATGAGGCTTTAAACATTGGGTTCTCTAGCTGAGACATTAACAATCTTTACAGAAGTCAAGTAACGCGGCTTGTCTGCAAACTGATCTCACGTAAAAGAAGAGAATTTGGCTCAAAGGGAAGTTACAGATTAAGCCATACTTTAAAGAAGTCAGAGACAGATAAGTTAGAAAAAAAAAAGACACATTACTATGTGTTCCCAGAGATCAATTTATCAGCAACATAACTTCATTAAAATGCTTTGCAAAAACATTAGATACTGTCCACGTCCCCAAAGTTGCAGGCTGAAGAGCCACCTGGTTACAGTCAACTTCAGGATAACAAACATCCTCTGGGGCCCTGTGCCCACTTAATGCACCCAGTTTGGATGCTGTGGGCTGTGAATCATGAAACAAAACCCAGAAAACACCAAGAGTGTGTTTCAACTGCCTCAGGTATTTACCCGGAGTTCATGACTAAGGCAACAAAAACCTTTGAAACACTCTGTTAATTTGAAGTGTTAATATATTAAATGCATTGGCTTGTTAAAGCTTCTAGATTTAGGTGCCCAGTATCTACATATTATGCATGTAGAGCATAAACACTAAACCTTTCCACAAACTAGGATTTTATGATAAAAGCTCTAAGGCAACTTGTTCTTAAAACAGAATCCTTTATTAAATCCGAATTAAAATCCTTAACTTTACTCCTAAACATGTTTATCCTTCAAGCAAGTAATCTATGCCAGCACACCTGTGATTTCCAGTCTCAATAATTTTTCTGAACAGAGAGTTTTAGTTGCAGTGACTTAAAAGGAAGCCTAAGTAATCCCACGGACAGAGGAGCCTGGTGGGCTGCAGTCCATGGGGTCGCTGAGAGTTGGACATGACTGAGTGACTTCATTTTCAAGTTTCACTTTCATGCACTGGAGAAGGAAACGGCAACCCACTCTAGTGTTCTTGCCTGCAGAATCCCAGGGACGGAGGAGCCTGGTGGGCTGCCGTCTATGGGGTCGCACAGAGTCAGACACAACTGGAGTGATTTAGCAGCAACAGCAGGTAGGTGAATCAGAGAAGGCAACAGTGGTCATGACTAAAAATCTCAAAGTAGCAGAACTGGGGGGTGCCTGAAGCCAGGACCATTTATAGGACACGACAAAGGACAGGTGTGTGTGTGAGCACACCTGCCTGTGTGTGTGTGTAAAGGATCAAGAACTGATATCCTTCTCTGTTAACCCTCAGATCCTCTTTTCAGACACAAGCTTATGCTCCTATTCAGGACAAAGCTTAAGATTTACTGTTACTAACTTACCAGGAAGATAATGTATTTCAACCTTGTAATTGTTGTTCAGTCGCTAAATCATGTCTGATTATTCGCAACCCCGTGGACTGTAGCACACCAGGCTCCCCTGTCCTTCACTGTCTCTTGGAGTTTGCTCAAACTCATGTCCATTGAGTCAGTGATGCCATCCAACCATCTCATTCTCTGCTGCCCCGTTCTCCTCCTGCCCTCAATCTTTCCCAGCATCAGCGTCTTTTCCAATGAGTCAGCTCTTTGCATCAGGTGGCCAAGTTTACACTACGCCGTTGGGGGCATGGAGTTCAGATTCCAGGAGACCCCAGATTTGTTACCTGAGAGGATAAGTCTGGACTCTATGACATAAAAGTACTGCACGCTCGTCTGTCTGTGACCCCCTCCCCCATCTCCAACAAGGGGTCAGGTTGTGAAGTTGGCCATGAAACAGGTATGATTTTCCATCCAATTTCACACTTTTTTTTAACAGTTTACATTCTGTTAAACTCCTTCATGGAGAGGAAAACGAATGAGTCAGCCAGGTTAGTCTTTCAATGTGAAGGTTTTTCTTTTTATCTGCTTGAGGCTGTAAATGAAAGCAAACGGGTCTAGGGACCCCTGGAGGCAGCCCACGAGAGCCTTGTTTACGTAACTGACTATGCTGGAAGAGAACCGTGGCTCTTCCTAAACTATGCAGGCATTCTTTCCTGCCCTAGACATTAGTCAGTCAATCAGTGTTCGTTGCTCAGTCACGTCCGACTCTGCAATTTCATGGGCTGTAGCCTGCCAGGCTCCTCTGTCCATGGGATTTTCCAGGCAAGAATACTGGAGTGGGTTGCCATTCTATTCTCCAGGGGATCCTCCTGACCCAGGGATTGAACCCAGGTCTCCCACACTAGGGCAGATTCTTTACTGTCTGAGTTACCAGGGAAGCTCTAAGTATGGGTACCTCATTGTCTTAATTGATAAACTAGGATAAAGGGGAGGGAGGTAAAGAAATTAGATATTATATCAACTCCTGTACCACAGCGTATCATCTGTGAAAAGAAGGTCAGCAAACTCTCTGACTTTAACAAGAGAAATGTCACACACCTTCCCCAATCGAAATAAACATTTACATCCTAGAACTTAATACTAACTGTAGAGGTTTTGAGTTTTTAATCTGCTAAACTTTTTTTTTTATATATATAGACCATTTTTAAAGTCTTTACTGAAACTTTTTACCATATTGATTCTGTTGTTTATGTTCTGGTTGTTTCACCACAAGGCAGGTGGGATCTTAACTCCCTGACCAGGGATCGAACCTGTACCTCCCACAGCAGAAAGCAAAGCCTTAACTTGTGGGCTAAGAGAGTCCCTTACCTGCCTTGTGTCCACTTAGTTTTTCACTGTCTACTAAGTGTACTTCCATTACAAGATTGAATCATACCACCATATTTCCACATAATCTCAGAAGGACCAGTTATCTTCTAGACTAAGCAACAGGAAAAATGAGAAATTTCCTGTTTACAAATTATTTTAGCAATAACCAGTTACCAATTTGCAAGTAACAGCACCAAATGAGGCAAACTAGTTTCTCTTAATAATATGCTGACATGAAATTCAAAATTTAGAACACTTTAAAAATGTAAATACTTTAGAAAATTAACCAGGTTTTTCATACCTCTGACAGGAATTTGTTCTGGCCTTGCTTTGCCTTAAATCGCTTAATCTTTTGCTGAATTCTCTTATCTTTTTCCAGATCTTCTACAGACGCCCATTGACAATGAAGATAAGAGCTAAAAAAATAAAACGATATACTTGAAACAGAAAATAATTGATCTTTATGATACATGTTCATTATCACTCTCCCCACAAAATCAACTACACAGATGACTAATAGAATAACCTGTTTAATTACTTACTCATAAAGGCTGCTGAGCCACATTTCAGTATAACTACTAATTGTTAAGAATAAGAGAAAATAATCAATAACAGATACTAAAATTTGCCTTCTGTGCTGGGTCTGCTGTTCTCTTACCCATTTCCAATTAAAAAGAAAGAAAGAAGGAAAAAGACCTAATAACAGGCTGTTTTCATAAGTGAATGGATTTTACTCCAATACAAAACAATTAGCACTACAAGATGGCTTTAATTATGGATTTGTTTTGAGCTTTTTATCATTAATTGAGAAATAAAAGGTTTCTGTCAAGTTTAAAGAATTCAAATTTAAAATAGCAAAGGTAAACCTCATTTCCTCCTTCTAAAACAACTGGGGAGAAAAGGAACCCCCCCACCCAGCTCTAGAACATCAGTACCCCCAGCCCTCTCCTTGTGAGTTCTTCTGCCAGGAGCTCTGAGATGATGCCCCCTGGGGTCCCTTGTGAATTCTTCACTCTCCAGTGCCTACTCTCTTCTCTCACTGGTTAGTCTCTTCCTGTTGAGACTCACCACCAGCCTGCTCTGAGCAGGTGCTGTGTCTTCTCTAACCTGAACTTGAATACTCCCCACCCCACCTTTCCCTTTTCATCCCCAAGACTCACAGGTATACAGCTAATGTTGTACAGTACCTTTTTGACATTCTTTCATTTAGTTATTTCAATATCCTTTAGTACTATCATCCTCTCCCTACCCCACATCCCTATAACCTTGCCTGTCTCTTATTTCTCTTTTTAGTGATGACATTTTAAAAAATGAGGTGCTTTCAAAATCAAGATACTCCTACTCTTAGAAATTATGTGGCCACTACAAAAATCTTTCAAAAAATGATTAATGATATGGGAAAGGCTGATGACATTAAATAGCGTATCATTTTTATTCATATAACATCTAATATGCATTTTCATAGGTAGGACAGATTTAGTCCTACAGTAGACTGAGGGAGATAAGGATTTTAAATACATATGCCTTGTATAGATATGAATTGATAGATGCCCTGTATGTGCGGGCACACACACACACACACACACACTCAAGGGAAAAGACTCAATGAAAACGCATCAAAATGCTAGCAGTGATCATTCTGGGTGGTAAGACTGTAAATATTTTTTACTTTGACTTGTATTTTCCAAATTTTCAATAAATAACATGCAATACTGTTATAACCAAAACCAAATATTATAAACATCACCTAGTCTAGTTTCCTAATTACTGGACAGAAAAAGGTATGTGAGCACTTAGCACCTTTGTCTTGGCTGAGGTGCACATGCCTTTAAAAGCGTCGCCAGGCCGGCCATGAGGGAGATGCAGGCCCTTCAACAGCTGGTCCAGCCCTGCCCTCCCTCCGGCAAACTAGGCTGAAATTTTGGGCAGTGAAATCAGCTCCAACTAAATGGAGAAAAACCACAGGCTTCTCTACTAGGATCAGAAACAAGGCAAGGATACCTATATGTCCTCTACTGTTCAATATCACATTCTAGGCATTGGCCAATGCCGTTAGATGAGAGAAAATAAGAGGAGTGGTAATTGGAAAATAAGAACTCTATTTGCAGACAATATGACTGCATAACTGGAAAACCCTAGAGGATCAATTAGGAAACTAATTCAAATAATAAAATAAAATAATTCAGTTATATAGCAGAATATAAAATTAACAGACAGAAGTCAAATGTCCCCATTTACACAAATAAAACAGAAGAAATAATGATAGTGAAAACCTCTTTTATAGTATCAACAGAGAAAAAATACTTAGTAATAAATTTAATAAGGAACATGTGAAACTTGTATAAGGAAGCATTTAAGGTCCTCCTAAAAGACACAGAAAGCAAGCTAAGCCAAGAAAGACATCCTTGTTTTCAGATAGCAAGACTCAATATAAGAAGTCATAAATTTGTATTCATGTAAATAAAAATATAAACAACTATTTTAATGGAGTTAGACAAGTGAATGCTGCATTTATATATAAAAATGAACATGCTAAACATCCAGAAAAACCATAAAAAGGAAATGTCTTAGGGGAAACTCCAATAAACCAGATAACAAAATACTATAAAGCCTCTATAAGTAAAATAGTATGCTATAACTTGTGAAGAGACAGATCAAAGGATTAGAGTAAAGACAGATAGGACCCAATAAATATGTATCTTTAGTTCATGATAAAGTGTATATCAAATCACCAGGGCATAGATGGACTTTTTAATAATGATGCTGAAACAACAATATCTGAAAAAGAATAAAATTAGAGTTATGCTTTATACCATGTACCAAGTGAATCAAGAACTGAAACAGAGAGGATAAAAACATGCAAATATTACAGAAAAACACAGAAAATTCCTCTTTAGCCAGGGGTAGGGAAAGGATTTCCAACTACGATTCCAAAGTAAGAACTAATAAAAGGAAAGACAAACAAATCGGAATATAAAAAACTTAAAAAAAAATACAATGCTATACACAGCAATAAATAAAGTCAAATGACAACTAAAACTGGGAAAAGATAGCTGCAATATATAATATAGATTAAGGACTAATACTGCATACATATAAAGAACTGTTAAAAACGGAAGGAAGCACAACAGAAAACTGGGCAAAAGATCTGAACACATAACTGACAGGACAAGGTACAAAAATGATCACTAAACTTACGCAAAGATGTTCTAAATCACTCACAATAAAGGAAAATGGTACTTAAAACCACACTGAAATACAATTTCCCACAAAAAGTAAACAAACACACACATACACACACACACACATATACACACAAACACATACACACACAAACACACACATATACACACACAAACACACATACACACACACACACATACATACTACATTGGAAATGTTGTGCGGAAATGCGTGATCTCACACAGTATTGGCAGGAATGCAAACAGAACTATTAGACATTGCAAAATTCCCTAGGAGAAGTGCATTTATGTTTGCCTTTTGATTTAGCAATCCCAGTTCTAAAAACTCACCCTGAAGCTATGCCTCCAACAATTCGAAGATATGTAGGCATGAAAATATATATTGCAGCATTATCTGTAACTATAACATATCAGAAGCCATTTACAAGCCAGCACACATGGGAGATTGGCTGGGTAAGTTATCACGCAGATGTGCAGTGGAGTACTAGGCAGCTGTAACAAAGAATGAGGAAGACCCTATGAACTGATGTTGAGTAACATAGTACTCATAGTATTGTGAAAAAAGCAAAGTGCCAATGTGTACTGATGCTATTCTTTCATGCTTAAGAAAGAAAGGGAAATAACATATAAAATAAACCAACCTATCGATTTACCTATCTCCATATTCATGTCAAAAATTACAGGAAGGAGGATGTATATGTATATTGTTTATGTACAATATTTGCAATTGTAAAATACATTGGCATATAGATATATATAGTATATAAATATGTTTGCAATTGCAAAAAAAAAATTACAGGAAGGATAAATCTGAGATAAATGAGAAGGTAAGTAGGAATGGGGTGGAAAGGAAGGGAGGATGGCATTTCTTTGGGTATCGTCTTGTATATAATTCTGACTACTGAAGCGTGTTAGTATTTCATGAACTTGAAAAAAAAAAGCAAAAAAAAAAAAAATCAAAGGATGGCTGCTGCTACACCACTTCAGTGGTGTCCGACTCCGTGCGACCCCACAGACGGGGTGGGGCCTAAAATGGATTACAAATACAAACAGAAACTAATGAGCCAAAAGTAGTGTTAGTCACTCAGGTGTGTCCAACTCTTTGTGACCTCATGGACTGTAGCCTGCCTGGTTCTTCTGCCCATGGGGTTCCCCAAGCAAGAATACTGGAGTGGGTTACCATCCCCTCCTCCAGAAGATCTTCCCGACCCAGGGATCGAACCTGTGTCTCCTTCACTGCAGGCAGATTCTTTATTCGTCTGAGCTACCAGGGAAGACCATAATGAGACAAACTGAGTATCAAATAAATAACATCCCACTGAAGCGGGGCAGGAAGGAGAAGGGCTAATCTGACCAAAAAGCACTTAGAAAAAGCACTTAAACAAAATGCTAACAAATACTGAATGAAGCTAGCAGGCTTGTTTTTCACATAAATATGGTCTAATAATTCTGAATCCATTTCTTACATATTCCAGGATTAACAAATAAGAAAATATATTATGGATCACAGAAAATATATTATGGATCATATGTCTACTGTGACAGGTTTCTCACAGTAGAAAACAGAGAGTTATTAATATTAGAAGGGGAAAGAATAGAATGAATCCCGTGGCATTGAAATAAAATTGGAACTATCACTATACAGACATTGTTCTTCCTTGTTGGCAGGTAGACAGAAATGTGTGGGTATATACAATGAACATTTATGTGTGTGTGTTTGTGTATATGTCATACATACATGCATTACCATACACACAGGCACGTGGATGCCCTTCCTAAGCCCAGAAGCAATGACTCCCCAGCGGCAGTGAACACACCTAGTTAAACCTTGGTTTCTAAATGCTCTTCTCCAGTAAAAACAACCAAGGCTCCAAAGAGAAAGGACCAATTCCAGGACTTGAACAGGAAGTTTTGAGATGCGTCAGGAACATCTTCTGGTGCCAGAAACTAAGGAAGTACTCGAAGAAGGACAGGGACAAGGTAAGCGAGGGAGGAAGCAGCCTGATGGGCTTCCACTGGACAGGTCTGGGATCAAGTGAGCAAAGGAAATTATGCCATGGCAGTAAGGGATTATGAGCCCTGAGTAACATAAGACTCCACACAGGAATTCTTTGTACTGCTGTTGCAATTTTTCTGTAAACCTATTCCAAAATTCTGTCAAAATGAAAGGTTAACAAAAAGTTTTCATTTTATGGAAATTTTAACTTCCTTTAGAGCACTATAACATCAGAGAGGAAAGCTAATTTTTAGCACCACGCTGCTTCATCTCACATGACTGATGACTCATCTCCCCGGCTGGCGGCCACGGCGGCACCTGGTGAGGTACCCCAGGGGCTAGGGTTGGTCACAGGCCGGTTGAGAGGATTTCTGAGAACCAAACACCATGGGCCTCAGCACTCCGCACTGACGGGGATGGGTGTCTATCTAGTGGAGTCGTTTCTTGGCAAAAGATACTTAAACTTCTTGACTTGGAGCGCGATTTGATAAATCCACCAGAAAGCCTTCTCTCTGGCTTACTTGGTTGTCTCCTCCTTATCTAGTCTTCCCATCCACCTGATAAGACTATATGAAACCATGTCATGTGCATACCTGGCATGCGTGTAAGCTTCTCATGCTCTGTGTATAAAACGATCACTGCCTCTAATGTTTACTGAGCATTTTTCATTTCGCTGAACTTTTACAGTAACACTGATAAGAGACTCCTTCATCTTTTTACCTGGTGGAAGGTTCTGCTCACTAACGTCAGAAAGATATCCATCCATTAACACAGTGCCAAATGCGATAGGGGGTGATAACAGAAACCATGGGGCCTGATGCTTTTTTGAGGGTAGGATAGATTTTCTTAGGCTGTCTTGACAGCTCCCTGAAGCCTCTCTTGAAACCCCAGAATTCAGTAATATGACACTTGATTTCCTGGCCTTAAAAAGTTTAAAGTACATTTAGTGTTTACGTTATCAATAAATATTTTTGTCTTTATTCTGTGATTGTTATTTGCGTTAGAGAATGGCTGCGGTCTTTCCTTGGTAGGATGCATATTGATGCTTCAAACTAGGCTGTCCCATCAGAGTGTGCTTGGTCCTAGCATCCTGCCTCCATCTCTTAGAATCAGAACAACAACTCACAGTGGTTTGTGACTCAGTTTTTTAAAAGTTAAGCAATTCAAATTCACTAAACACAAATCAGAAATAAAAACAGATCATCAAAACTGTAGCTCGCTACATTTCAAAACTTGAGATGATGTCACGATTTTTCTAGCGCTTTCACGCAGGAGCAGAGTTCTCATTTGGGCACAGATGAAGGCAGGGTACCTGGCCTCACAGAGCAAAATTCATCTTCAGAGGTCAAGCAGATATTACTTTCTCTGTTATTATATGAGTTTCATCTCCTCTAAAAAGAACTTCTTGGTTATGCATAAAAACTAGTCAACCTTTATACCAATTATACATTTTACAGAAAAATAAAACTTATCAACTATCTAAGATACAAAAGTTAGGAGGCAATGGCCTCCACAGCACTGAATAAATCATACCAAAATTTTCCCATTGCCAATTAAAAAAAAATTCCTGATTACTTTTTAATTTTGTACCTTGAAAATATACTCCCCCATTCAAAAAAAAAAAAAGTCACAATGTACTTACAAGTTTTTATATTTCACGTAGAACTCCTCAACTTCTACCTCCTCTCCGGATTCCTTCTGCAACAGAGGAAAATTTCAGGCATATACTTGAAAGCATCTACTAGAATGCTCCGAAAGTAATGATTTACTCCCGTCTGGACACACATAAGGCATCGCAGAAGTGGCATGGGATGTTCCTGGAAGGATGAGCACGTGGTGAGCTGGTGGGAGGCAGTCGGATGAGGACGGGCCAGGCGCTACCCGACCGGCTCTGGCTTCTCAGACATGAATCACTTTAACTCCTCCCTAACCACATGCAGCTTCATTCACAACAACCTGACCCCAAATCTGGCTTTCTGCCAAACCCACAGTGTTAAGTAGACGCCAAGTGTACCATTTTCGCAGGCAGCAGCCAATTAGCAACTGCTCTCCTGAATGCCATATGTATTATTTTTGGCTGCCTCATGGCAACTTTACATTGTGGGTTTTGTAATGTTTTAAAATATTTAAAAGACATTTATTCGTCCATATAGTTAATAACTCTAAACAAGAAACCATATAAAACTAAACCTTGTTCCTAGGGTGTAATTTCAGTGCATCACTATTGAGGGTTTTAGTTTGACTCGATGGTACAATTAAAATCTCTCAGACAAGATGTCTCACACACGTAGCAGCCAAATAAAATTAACACTCCAAATACGATGTTGAGGTGAGGTTAACGTGGTGACCCGTCAGCCAGACCGGGAGTGCAGTGGGCAGATTATCTAGAATCTCTCCCTTGATCCTGCCTACCGTCATGTCTGCAGAAGATACCACGTGAATGATATTTTAAGCATCTCTTTCAATATTTTTTTTTCCTTTTGGTTTTAGGCTGTTAAACAAGTCGTAATATGTAATTTTCTTCTGGAACATTTGATCAGATAAATCAGGGATGTAAAACATAAACACCACTTACAGATGTTCGAAGATTGCTTTTACACTGTTACGAGAGCACCTGCCTGGAGGGTCGCATTTGGCTGCTAGACGGCCTCAGAGATGCCGCAGAGAAAACTAAAGCAAGTCAGAGCATGACAGAGGACGAACAAAGGAACAGAGACATTTACTGGGTGACAGACTGGCACCAGGTCCATTCAAAGACACTGGGATCGCCCTCAACCCTTAGCCTTCAAACTACTGTCAAAGACCACAGACTAACACTATTCTTCAAAACTCTTCCAAGTTATCAGTTAAACTTAAATATCAAGCAGCTTTTCCATCTGCCAAGAGATCCCCAATAAGGACACTGAGGAGTATGGCCAAAAGCCATTAACATGTGGTCCTACCCTCCCTACAGACTGTCAGACTAGGTGAAGCAAGTCAGACAGAGAAGGAGAAATACTGGGTGACATCCCTTATATGTGGAACCTAAAAAGAAATGATATGCATGAAATTATTTACAAACAGAAAGAGACTCACAGACTTAGAAAATAAACTTATGGCTGCCAGGGGAAGAACTGGGGGAAGGGAGAGTTAGGGAGTTTGGGGTGGGTATGTACACAGTGCTGTATTTAAAATGGATAACCAACAAGGACCTACTCTATAGCGCAGGGAACTCTACTCAATGTTACGTGGCAGCCTGGATGGGAGGGGAGTTTGGGGGAGAATGGATACATGTTGATATGGCTGTGTCCCTTTGCTGTTCACCTGAAACTATCACAACACTGTTAATCAGCTATACCCCAAAACAAAAAGTTTTAAAAATTAAAAAAAAAATCTGGTCCTGCCCTATCATCATCCTAAAACATTTTCTTTTTTTTAAGTATCACCAATTTTATTTATTTTAAAGATTTTTTTTTAAAATGTGGACTTATTTTTTAAATTTCTATTGAATTTGTTACAATGTTGCTTCTGTTTTAGGTTTTGGGTTTTTTGGCCTCAAGGCCAGTGGGTTCTCAGCTCCCCGACCAGCATGAAACTCGCATCCCTCACACGGGAAGTCTTAACCACTGGACCACCAGGGAAGTCCCTATAGCAACGGCAGTTTCTTTTTTCTAAACAAAAATAATAATAACTATTTATTTACTGCTGGCTGTATTCAGTCTGCATTGCTGCATGAGCTCTTCTCTAGCTACAGTGAGCAGGGGCTGCTCTCCAAGTATGCTGTGCAGGCTTCTCGCTGCTCTGGCTTCTCTTACTGCAAAACACAGGCTCCAGGGTGCGTGGGCTCAGCAGTTGCAGCTCCCGGGCTTTAGAGCACAGGTTCAATGGTTGTGGTGCATGGGCTTAGTGGCTCTGAGGCATGTGGGATCTTCCAGGATCAGGGATCAAACCTGTTTCCTGCGCTGGCAGGCAGAATTCTTTATCACTGAGGCACCAAGGATGCCCCTAGAGCAACTTTTTAATCAATCTGCACAGAAAACCATCTGTGTCCCAGATTTTATTTACTTTTATTATTTTTATATCAATTTTTATTGGACTATAGCTGATTTACAATGTTGTGACGTGTCCCAGACATTTTAGTTGTCCAAGATGAAATGTTTGCTAGATGCCTTCAGTATACACCAGCAATTACTGTATCGATAAATTCTGGCTGCTTTGAGTCCAACCGTCCCGGACTCACCTTACATTTTTCTAGCCCTAGTATTACCCAGTTCCACGCCCACATTTCAGCAATCATTTCGAGACACACTATCTTGGCATACAACTGGGGATTTCAGTAGAAAGCCAAAGATAAGACAGGGGCCAGCCAAGGAGAATGAAAAGCCAGGAAGAGCCTAGATCTCATGGTGCTTCTCATAACATATCATGAAATTTAAACCTCGAATGGAATTCAGATGTCTGGTCTGCTGTTTTAACTTTTTGATGTTAACTCTATTTCTTTCAATCCTGAAAAAGGTTTCCAAAATTACATACCTTGGAGGTAGTAAAAAGACAAGCTTTGTCCCTCCCATGGTCTGTCATTTCCTGACTTCATTCTTTCAGAGCCTTGCTCCTGTACTGTCATTCCCATCTTACTCTAAGTGGTCTCACCGACTGGAACTGCTAAGAGGGTCTCAAAGCACACAGGATGATCTCTGAACAAAGAGGTCATTTTCATTCTGCCTTAGTTCTGCTCCAGAAGGCTCAGACTCTTGAAGGTATCGACGCTGTGTCCCTGACTGTCACATAGACCTATTTTCTTGTTGGGATCAGCTATGCTTCAAGGGGGCGTGCTATGGAGATCTCAACAAGAGGGTCTCGAGCTCTCTGGGAGCAGGTGATCGGGTTCCAGACCTCACTGAGCAGCAGCTGGAGCAGGTGCAGAACCGTTTCAGGTCCTAGTTCCTTCGGATGTTCTGAACTAGATCTCTGTGCTCTGTTCAGTGACCACTCATGTTGGATCATCTTCCTGCTCCCAGAACTGCAGGTGGATCCTCTTCCTGCTCCAGAACGGTAGGTGGACCCTCTTCCAGTTCCCAGAACTACAGGTGGATTGTCTCTCTGCTCCAGAACTGTAGGTGGAGAGCTAGAGAACTGTTTTGCCCTTCATATCATATAAATATGATCACACTGGCCTCTTCTGTTTTACTTACAGCAAAACAATGAACGAAAGTGTACGAATTCATCAGCCCTCAGGGGCATCCTTTTTATTATTCACTACATGGCAGTCAGTTTGACCAGACTCTTACGACAGTTGAAAACAGCCCCAGTCCCCTATCTTCACTCCTCAATGTTCAAAGCTCTTTCTTCAATGGGCATATCCAATTAACAACTGAGTCAAGGCACCACTACTGAGCACGCACACACACATACACACGAAATACTCAAATCTACTGGGTTAGTCCAAAAGGGTCTTTGGGGTTTTTCCATAATCTTATGGATGGAAAACCCCCACCAACTTTCTGGCCAACCCATTATCTCTAGGACAGCTACCGGTAAATTTGAGAGTGCTCTGAAGTAATTTTACATACTCAGTAGACTAGTTTTGAGAAATGTGTTTATCCTTTTATTAGACGCTTAGAGTAGTCTATCAAAATCCTTATTATTCACATGCAATTGAAAGTTCCAAACATATTAAGTTATACTTGTCCCACTGTTGCCATGAAACAGAACCTTAACCAGGCATAAATCAATTCCTCGGCCACCTGGATTCTGAAACAGTCATTCAGCAAATGATAATCCAAGCCTGAAAGACCTTTCCCAAGCACCCTATTACTAAATTAAGCAGTTGCATTGAGAAAACAAAGCTAAACTTTAGGGTGAAAAGGTGGAAATCTTATTAAATAATGCAGAAAAGAATGAGAAAGTGCCTTGATGAAAGTAACAATAAAGAAAAGGTATGAATCCATTCTTACTTCTGGCCCAACCTACTGTGTACTATCAGAGGTATCAAATCATGGTTTACTTAGGAAGAAAATAGGACATCATGAATACAGAATTCACTTTCAAAACTATTTTTGACCTTCCGATACAAAAAGGATTTGAATTGTTTTCCCCCAAGGACAGATGGCTCAAGGCAGAAAGGGCTATACTATGACTCACTGTGCAAAGAGAATTAACCTTTACACAATCCAAAAGTCCATTCTTAAACCTATCTCAATATTCAAATACAAGTACCATCTATGTTCCTTCTACTGGGTCTCATGCTTGTGAATTTGGGTTTGTTGTTGTTGTTGTTTAGTAGCTGAGTCATGTCTAACACTTTTGTGACCCTGGACTACAGCCTGCCAGGCTCCCCTGTCCATGGGATTTCCCAGGAAGAATACTAGAGTGGGTTGCCATTTCCTTTTCCAGGGGTCTTCTCCACCCAGGGATTGAACTGGTTTCTCCTGCTTTAGCAGGTGAGTTCTTTACCACTGAGTCACCAGGGAAAACCTAACGTGGGTCCAGAACAACATAGATGCCTGAGCCATCCCCATGTAACACGGGCTGCTGAACCAGAGAAGTTCTGCCGGACGAGTTCTGTGCGTTTGTGTGGCTCCATCATAAGGGATGGCCCCTTAGAAGCTACAGGAATGAGGTCAGCGGATTGTAAATTACCTGAGTCCCCACTACGTGTCAGCACTGCACAGGGGCAGCTCTGCAGCCCTCAGCCAGCTTCCACGGTGCTGCCAGGGGGAGACAAAGGCACCTTCTCACAGCCACGTCTTCAATTATTCAAGGTAAGAGGAAACAGACCGGCGGGGCCAGCTAGAATCCACAGGAAAATCTCAAATTTCCTTTTGTTTCTATTTGCCACACTTTCGTCCACTGTTACTAAGGCTGAAAACTAAAGTAACTATTTCGAGAAGATTAGCAGTTTAAAAAGTGAGTACCTGCTAATGTTTACAATTTTCTGATGGTTTTTTTATTGCCCTTTATGAAATACCAGTAATCTACAAGCAAGTCAATGAGCTCCATATTTCTTATTTTAAATCACACCTCAAGGCATATCTCTCTTTCCAGAAAAAATTTCCCATTACTTTTCTTCATCCTAAAATTCACCAATTCAACAAACACTCTACTACCCTCACATACAATTACAGTGATTTTTAATCTCTGGTGATAAGATGAGCCTGGTCATCTCTAAATGGTAGTAATACCTACTCCTAAACTGGGGGTAGCTCTCTTTCAAAGGTAGGAAAGAAGGAAAAAACTAGCCCTATAGTGGGCAAGACAGAAAGAAAAAGCAATGCCCTCCATCATGTATAGTCTAAGTAGCTCTGAGTAATACAGCTGATTATAATTTGCAACCCCCAAACCTGCTGACTATGCCTACCAAAGCACTATCAATTGAATGAAAATTAATATATCCCATGCAAACCACAGGCTATTTACTCAAGTCACTTCAGTTCAGTGAAGGGGATTGCACTTTATAGTATGTCAAGCATTTACATTCTGCCATATATCTACAATTCACAAATTAACAATTCTAGAGTCATTAGAAGGACTAAAACACAGCCTTTCTAATTAGGTTAATAGTGCTCATTTCTGCTTGAACAGGAGTGAAATTTGGTTGAGATCTTATATTCATCAGAGAGGAAATTCTCAAGGTCAAAGAGTCACCAGGTAGGTAATTCCATATATCTTCATTCTCTACTCTCATTTTGAAAATATCTTTTTTTTTTTTTTTTACTTTTTATTTTGTATTGGGATATAGCTGATGAACAATGTTGTGACAGTTCCAGGTGAACAGCGAAGATACTCAGCCACACATACACATTCTGTGTGTGGGATTTTGATCCGATGACACCCTCGGTTGGTAATAAAATATCCGTTCCATTTCACTGCAGTGAGCTGGGCTTGTGTTTCCCTGTCTGACTGAATACTCTGGCTCAGCATCGCCCAGCAGAACTTTCTGCACCATCTTGAAAATATCTTGACAGGTTGCTTTTATTTTCATATGAACCAGAATGCTATCTTCTGATAAAAATCTATGCCTTGAATAACACAATAGAACAGCAAAACAGTCCTGGAGCAAAGGCAAAGAAGAATTTACCACTGGTATAATACCATTTCAAGGATCTCTAGAAAGTATTTGAAGAGTTGTTGTTAAGTCACTAAGCTGTATCCGACTCTGTGACTCCCTGAACTGTAGCACACCAGGCTTCCCTGTCTTTCACTATCTCCCTGAGTTTGCTCAAACTCATGTCCATTGAGTTGGTGATGCCATCCAACCATCTCATCCTCTGTCGCTCCCTTCTCCTCTTGCCCTCAATCTTTCCCAGCATCAGGGTCTTTTCCAAAGAATCAGCTCTTCACATCAGGTGGTCAAAGTACTGGAGCTTCAGCTTAAGCAACAGTCTTTCCAATGAGCATTCAGGCTTGATCTTTAGGACTGACTGGTTTGATCTCCTTGCTGTCCAAGGTATTCTCAAGAGTCTTCTCCAGCAACACAATTTGAAAGCATCAATACTTGGTGCTCAGCCTTCCTTATGGCCCAACTCTCACATCTGTACATGCTTCCTGGAAAAAGCACAGCTTTGACCATACAGACCTTTGTTGGCAAATGGGTATCTCTGTCTGGGTATACTGTCTAGGTTTGTCATAGTTTTTCTTCTAAGATGCAAGCATCTTTTAATTTTGTGGCTGCAGTCATCATCAGCAGTGATTTTGGAGTCCAAGAAAATAAAATCTGTCACTGTTTCCGCTTTTTCCCTATCTGTTTACCATGAAGTGATGGGACTGGATTGCCATGATCTTCATTTTTTGAATGCTGAATGATTTTTGGAATGCTGAGTTTTAAGCCAGCCTTTTCAAAGATTTCACCTTCATCAAGAGGCTCTTAAATATTTCTTATTTGATAAACCCAGGAGTTCACTTTAAATCTTGTAATTCCTCCACTCCTCATCTCTCTCACTGGAAGTTATACTTTGTATTCACTTTACATTTTTTTTTCCCAGAAAAAAAAGCTTATTTTACATGTCAAAACAATGAGGTTATACTTCCACCCACCTTGAAAGCAAAGAAAAAGAAATAACTGCACTTGATGATGAGTCAAGCCAGAAGACAGACATTTATACCTAAAGGAGACCATCTCTAGAGACAAACAAACCAAATACAGTTTGCTAGAACATGTAAATGTACCTGGATGCCTATGTACTTCTTCAAACTAGAGCATTTTCTCAAACTGATGAAAAAGGGGAAAGGTTGACAGGGAGTCTCCATCAATAACAGAAGTAGTGTTCCTGGAATTCACTGTCACAGTGTGTGTGCCCCTCAGGGACAAGGGCACCAGGCTAATAAAGGATACTTAGGGCTCGCCTTCACGAATCAACATGAATTTCAAATAATTTGGAAGGATAAGGCATATTATCTTCAAAAATCATACTGAAAATATTTCAGTATTTCACTTCTGCAGTAACAAAAAAGAAATACTAGTGAATATTTCAATTGCATATGAAAGGACTTTCCTGGCAGTCCAGTGGTTAGGACTCTGCACTTTCACTCTAGGTGGTGCAGGTTCGATCCCTAGTTAGGGAAACTAGGATCCCACGTACTGCAAGGCACAACTGAAACAAACAAACAAACAAAATCCCCAATCAAACAAACAAACAAACAAAGAAATTAGAATTCAACTGCATGTGAAAAAATGCTGTGAAAAGTATGAGAAAACACCTACTTGCTAAAATGATAAAGAGAGCTTCCAGGGTTGGGGAGTGGGGGTAGGGACCTTCCTGAGAGAGATGACAGATTCATGTCTATGATTTTTTATGAATAATATTTATGAAATAGGCAGCCTATGAGTCCTATACATTTCTTTTGAGATGTTTTGAGTTCCTGCCTACTCTAAATGGGGTAATAAAGCACTGACTGTTTGATACATTTTAATTTCATTTGGGGTTGAATATCCCAAAGATTGATACTGGACTAATATCAATTAGACAGGATTAGAACCATCAGCAGAAGTTTTATTTTACAATAGTGAAATTTTTAAAAGGAAACTGTAAAACAAAAAATAATTTTGAGTCATACCCACACCACAAGTTTTGATAACTCCACATGGGCGCTTACCTGTTTTTTTACTGAACGACTGCTCATAATTTTTTCTACCACTGGACCATCTGCATCAACAGATTCCTAAAAAATAAAGCAGAAGGGATGAATGCAAACAGAGAGCATACCATTCTAAGCTACAAAAGTGAGAAACCATTCCCTTTTGCATCTCCCTCCAAACCCTTTAAATTCATACCCTTTAAATCACTGGGCAGGATCGCCAGTGGGAAATACAATTGAAAAGAACAAAAATCTCCCTCTACAGAAAGGCAAAAAGGGAGACCTGTGTTTATTACTTGACGATTATGTGGTTTAATTGCATGGACTAGCATGGATCCCCAAAGCCAAGGAGCATTCAGAAACTCCAGCTGCCAAGAGAAATGATCTCCGCATGATGGCAAAGACCTGACTTCTCCCTGTCTGGACCCATGGGGTAAATATACTCATCATTCTGTTATTGTAGGCAGCTTTGATCTACAGAGGTCACACAAAACGTTACAGAACAACCTGACAGAGTGCAAATTACCAAATGAATTACAAAACTGCATTTAATACATTTTTCAGTGGGTTACCAGTTTGTTAACTAAAGCACAGTGATGGTAGGAAGAGGACTTTAAAAGAGAGGGGGGAGGGGGTGGAAAAAAGATATTCACAATAATCAATCCTCCATCACTACCCATATTTTATAAGCTCTTTTATCCATCATTTACATTGCATGGAGAATAAAGTATGCCCTGCTGGGTACTACACGGCAGTAATTTCATAAAGGGGTTCTTATGATGCTGAGCAGCAGGAGACAAGCCTGAGTGGCTTATTAAAGTCCCAGAAGCTATACAGCACTGAACTCTCAGAGGGAAATTCAGTCTCCCTGCAGCCCAGCTCTGACTCATCCTCAACAGGGACCATTAATTCTCCAAAACGGTGTCAAATTGTGTATCACAGGCTCACACTAAAATAAATTTCAGTGAACAGGGTTTTTTAAAAAACCTACTTCTAAACCACTGATTTCCCAAAGTGTGTTCACCAACACGAGATGGATGTTTCCAGCTCAAAGTCCAACACGTCAAATGAACTTCTCAGATACCAGCGATAAAATCTCCAGCCTACTCTTTGAAATGCACGCTGGAACCCCGCACACCTGGTTGCTCACCTGTGGCTCTGACTGTGAGGTGGTGGAGGGGGAGTCTCTCCCAGCAGCATCTGCGTCATCGGCCTCCTCATCAGAGATCTTGAACTCCAAGTCCTCGGTGTATCGCTTTCTCTTCACTTGCCTGCTGGACCGTCGTTTCTAAAACAAAAACCCACCATGGAGGGCTTAGAAAGCTGATGCTTATTTCTGTTTCTTTACATGCTGCTTCTTAGAATGGCAAGGGTATATTTATATTATAAAACCACAATGATCTTAAAGAAAAGTCAGTAACTATAACCTTGTAAATCATACAAAACATCACACTGGCAACAAATAGAATGGGAAAGGGGGAAATCTGAAGTCAGACACCTGGCAGGTCAAGGTCCTGCCACTTCCGGCTATGTGGCCTTTAACTGGGCAGCGGCAGTAACAACACATCTTCCTCCTCCTTCAGGTAGTGAGTTGCTCAAAAGTGAAGGCAATACTGAAGCTGGGTGGTGGATATATAAGACTTCATTAGGCCATCCTATTTTTGTATATTAAAAAAATTTTTTTTCCATGATAAAAAGTCTAAAAAAACTGAAGGCGTTAGAAGGTACTTTGTGAATTATAAAGTTCTATATAACTACAGTTAGATTATTATTCAAGGTGCCAATAATATTTCAGAGGTCCATTTAAATAGAAGGCATGCATTTTAATCTTGGTCCTAAAAGAAATAGTCTGAACATTTCTGAAGAGAGGAAGGACTGAATGGCAGAATTTATAATGAGCAACTATGATAAGGAACTTTACTTTAAAAATTTTTGACTGCACTAATTAAAATGTAAAGGACTGTTAACAGTATTAGTAGGAACACTGGCAAGATGCTGTCTCATCCAGTGGACAAAGTAGAACCTAATACACTTTTGCAGGACCAGAGTGGTCAAAATGTAAAACCTGCCCACTCATCCTGGCAAGCAAACTCCTAGGAAGCTACAGGATGCATCCAGAAGACAAATGGTTATCTAAAAAGAAAAGCAAGTCACATAACAATTGGTTCCTTACAATTCCAAGATTAGAAAAACCTTGTGTATCTATCTGCATATGTGGGCCATCAATATATTAACTCCTCCAGAGAAACATACTGTGTATCTTGTTTACTTTCCTATGACCCAATGAATATTTGTTTTAAAAAATTAATGTATATGTGCATGTTTTCAATAATAGGAAAAAAATCTGAAAAGACACAACAAACTGTTAAAGCTATTAATTTGACCTTTCTGATATACAAATAGGTTTGTCTGTTAATTAAAAATGGAGATAAATAACTTTCTCATTAATACGTGTGTGTGATAAAATCTAAGCTAACTCTAGAATGACTTGCGTAAGTTTTAAATCACTGAGCAAGGCAAGACTATTACAGATGAGCTGGCAAAGCACACAAAATAAAAAGAATATGGAAAAAAGTAACACTGATACAAACTGCTTTCTAAGAATTATGAAGAAAAACCTTCTGAAGAGCCTTGCGAGTTTTTTAAAGTTGGGACAGTAAGGCAGAGAGAAGCAAATCACCCCACCACATGGACCTCAGGAGGTATGGGCCAGAGACCAACAGAGCCCAAGTCGGGACCACCAAGCTCCAGCACCCTGTACCAGAGAACGGGACCCACTGCGTTTTACTGTATTACGTCTGTGATTCCCCTGCTCTCAAAAGGGGGTGGGAGCCCACTCACAATATAACTGGTACAACAGGACCATCAGAAGGGTCATTGGAGACTGGGAACTTTTAGCTCTACATCTAGGTATTGGGGGGAGTTAGGAGGAGGCATCCAAATTCTGACTTTCCCCTCTGACCTCCCTCTCCTCTCCAGAATAACCAATTCCACGTGGAGGTGACACAGAGGCCAGTGGGGGTCCTGCCATGTCCCATCCTGCCCCACGTTACCTTGTGAGCCCTGGCATCGCATGTCCCCATGAGAATGAGCCTGGTCTCTCATTGTGTGACCTTGAATGCATTATTTTAGGGACCTCAGTTTCCCGATCTGCAGAATAGGGGTAATGGTAGTAGCTGCCTCATAAGTATGCTGTGACGATCACAGAAGGAAATTCACTGGAAGCATTCAAAATGGTGCATTCAAAACGTGCTAATGCTAAATGCAATTAGTAGTGTTACGGTCATCAGCAACTAGCTCCACTTTTGCAAGGAAAGTCAGGAAGCAGCGAGGCTCTAAAGCCAGGCTTCCTTACACAGCCTCCTTCCTCTCTTCCCACAGCTCATCTGAAGTAACTCCTCTTCTGCCTCACTTTATCACCTCCCACTTCTGGCTGTCAACTTCTTTAAGATGCAAGAGCCTGTTATCAGGAACAACATTTTAATTTGGTGAGATTTAGCATAATCTCTGTATTTCATTTGATGTATCAATTTCGCTAAATGGAAATGGATTAATCTTTATTCTCATCTTTATGTCATTACTGTACGGAGAACATGCTACGGATGACACGTCTGTGGTGCTTTATCAGGCTTCCGTGGCTGGGGCCGCACCACCCCAGGATTCTTTCAGTGCAAGTAACTAAACGTCCTTGGACAGAGTCTAAGACAAACCCACTTTAAACTAAACCCCACTCTGATAATGAAGAAATGTTCCAGTGCAATAAGACAGAGACTTTTTTTTTAATATAGAAATGTATGTATGAATATAACTTTTATAATGAAAGTTTCTCCTCATATCAACTTTGTGTTACATAAGAGTAAAAAACTATATATACAGTTAGAACTGAATTTTCTGAACTATTTAAATGTTATATGGCTTCTTTACCTTCTAAATAATAACTGATCTTAAGTTCATTTATTTTGGGTATCAAGGTTCCTTTTCCAGTTTCCCAACATAAAATAATTTATTACATAATAGGCTTCTTTAAGATCTGTTAGATGATTATTATTTAAAAGACTTGGGGAGTATGGCTGATTCATGCTGATGTTTGAGAGAAAACAACAAAATTCTGTAAAGCAATTATGCTTCAATTAAAAAAGAAAAAAAAAGATTGGGAGGGGATCAAAGTAAAATGTAAGAATCGCACTTAAAGCTCAAAACTTTTGAATTAACACCAAAATAACTTGTTAAACTTGGATTGTTTTAAGAATTTTCTTACAGCTAAAATAGGTATACTGAACAGGAGATCTAAATGTGTTGTCACAACCTCACTGTGGCAGTACTTTGTGACACAATTTTCATTTGGGTAAAAGAAAAAATAAGACATGGCGTTTACTAGAGGTTAAACAAATCAATCATAAAACTCAAGAACTACATGCCCTTTACTGAAGTGTGTTCGACAGGAAGAAACACAACAAACCAGCAGGCAGCATCACTTCCTGTGCGGAGACACAGGAGGGACACTGAGAAAGAGTGACTTGTGTGGTTACTGACTTCAGCTGTGCAGCCCAGGACAGTTCAGCACCAGCCAATGAGAAAGGATGCACCGATGTCCATTTGCATTGATTAGCACTGTCTATAACTGAAACGCAGAAGAGGGAAAACAACACAAAACACTGGTATTTCATAAAGCCCATTTGGGTCTGCATTAATACAAATGGATTTTTAAGATTCAGTAGTGTTTGTGAAAGAACTACAGAATTTTCTTGCCCTGTGTGAAAGTCTTCTTCATATTGTCCAAATAACTGCATGAAGGTCCTAGTTTAAGCAAAGACAATTCGGGGTGGGGCGGGGGGGGGGGGGGACCACGTGTGAGCGTAAAAATTAAGCTCAAAATCATTAAAAATACTTTCGTTTAAAACTCCCTAAACAATTAAAAATATCTACTCACCTCTCCCATATCTTTTCACTGACACAATTCATTCATTCATTCACTCACTCTCTCTTTCCCCCTTTCAGGCCCTCTTAGGTTAGGCCACTCTGTGACTATGGGTAACAGGGAGTTCTACTTAAACACACACACACAAACAAACGCTATCTGAAATTCTTTAGCACAGAGCTGTATATTGCAAGTACTTTGTTACCAACTTTGAAGCAAATTAGTAGGTACAAGGAGTACTGAATATGCACCAAACCATTAGAAAAGGTCAAACTTGCTTCCAGGGGCTGCTTTCTATCCTGGCAGGACGCTCAGTAACTGCTACTTGACAGCAGAGATGTCATTCACAGAAGCCACGTTCCCAGGCACCCCAGAGGACCACGCTGGCATGCTTCCAGGGAACGTAACAAGGAAATAATGTTCAACAGTCACGTGGAGGGATCCCTTACTTACAGTCCTCTCAGCGGAGGCAGTGTGCTTTACACACAAGAACCTGAATTCCTGATGTTTATTTCAGGGCCAGTCTTTCAACTGATTCCTATAAAATTGTCCAAAAGTCAGGAGAATCTAACACTGGACAATCGTGCAGAGCTGCCATCCAGAAAGTCACTCAGTTGGTTCATAGAAACTTTAGTATTACACAAACACATCTCGACTCTGACCGTCAGATGTCAGAAACCTTAAGATGAGGTACAGATTACATCTTCAACTTTGTTATGCAATATAATTGACAGGGAACGAAACTTAGGAGAAATTTAGAAATGTGGATGAAGCTCTTAATGAACCAATATATTAAAAATACATTAACACTAACATATACATAAACATCAAAAGATACCTTTACAGAAATAAATGTAAAGAGCCTGTTTTATTTATCATAGAGTCAAAGATGGCAAAACCACGAAGTCAGGAGTTTAATTTCAGGCTGGCCGCCCAGCTCTCATCACAATGAATATAATGTTCCAGACAACAAAAACCCATCTTTACAGCAGCCCTATAACAAAGACAGGTAGGTCCAGTGCACTTGATATGCAGCTAAAGTTACCCATGCTCAACAACCACGGCTCAGGATCAGAATAAAGGTATTACCTGAACACCTGGGTCTTCATCGTCTTCGGGAGGAGGGGATGGTGGGGGCGTTTTGTCCAAGTCTGAATTTTCAGAACCTTCTGTTTTTCCCTTGTTGACCTTTTTCTTCAAAGCACTTGCTTCTGAATCAGGTTTCTTATTACTAGAATCAAAGTGGATCACTTAGTGTTCACTTTTTCATGAGGTTTTCCACACAGCCCATGCCTCTGTTTCCCACACAAACATCCCCGAAGTATCAATAACTGTGGATAAATCAATGCATGTTGGCCATCAAGAGTTAAACAGTACTTACTCTCAATTAATTTTTACAGCAAAACCCCATACCGATGACCTTCGGCAAATATCTGACCTAATTAAAAAGAAATGGCATGCAAAAACTGCTAATAATCACACAGAGTACATTTGTTTATCAAGACAATGAACAGTCTCTGCCAATACAGAAAGCCCTGATGAAAAATCAGATTAAGAAGTTGTTTTGCTATCAAGTTTTTAAGGCACCAGACTATGTTTTTAAGACTTTCAAGGAAAGCTAGAACATAATGATCATTTTTTCATATCTCCTGTGGATAGCTTTAAATACTCCTAAGTCCTTTTCTTAACTAGTAGTATTGCATGTCCTCTTTTACATCATTCAGCTACATTTTAATCCAATTTATAATCTTTTAAAATATAACAAAATATATAACAATTTCCTCTTCTACACAGTTTTATTTAATGCTATGTTCTTAAGTAAATATAAGCTTTATTTTGGTGCTAGGCGTTTTTTTTAAGGTGTCACAATAGCCTGTTTTTCAAAAGCTAGCTCTCCAAAATACAAAAACATAGCAGAGTGACCCCAATAATTCAAGTTCATGATCCATAGCATGTTTCCATCAAAGGTTAACAGGATTTGAATGTTACCAAAGTCAAGAGACAAGAATGAACTGTAAGAAAAAAAAAAAAAGATTTTAAATTTAAGTCTACCATCACCTTTAGAACCTTTATTTGCCATTCTTTTAGAATGCACTCTTAGTGCCACCTTTCACAGCAATTTCCAAACCAGCCTCAAGGTTTCCTCCTAACATTGTTTATTATCATTTATTACCCAACATTTAAAACAATCCAACCTCAGTCACTATTACTTTTTACTACTGAAAACAAAAGATACATTTCAAAAACCTTTAAAAAGTTTGAGCTTGTAAATTCCTAAAAAAATATGCTGCCAGAATGCATTACTTAAGTAGCATTTTTGTTTCAGTCCCAACTATTACAAAAGGAAAAGAGGCCAGGATACCCAAACACTTTAATTTCAGTAAAGCACATGTCATGTAAAATATTTCAAAAGTATGTGTTAATATAATTGCACACCTAAAAGGGATTTTTGTAACGAATAAATAAGATATTTGATAATACTAAAGTAGTCATTTTCAAATCCTCAGAGCTTGTTTTTTATTTTGTGCTGTTAATATCCTAGCCTAGTAAATAGCCCCATACGGAGAAAACTTACAACGATTCAAGATTATAGCAAACAGCAGTTAGGTTTACAGACTTCTTTTTAATTAAAAAAAAAGGGGGGGCAGTGTCCTAAAAACTTTAGGCCTCCGAAAGATCCACAGAAAGCATAATATTTTTTAAATTAAAAAAAAATCCATACAAGAGTTCCTCATCCAACTATCCCAGTGTTTATGCTACACATGGACAGCAGTCTCCCCTACTATGAGGCTCCATTCCCAGCATTTATTTCCGCTCTAACTGCCACAAATTATACAATACTACAGCTGAACGCTGGGCCCCTTTCCTTTCATCTGCACGCCAAGAGCAATCAGATTACCCTGGTAACCAGCGGTCACATGACCAGCACCTGCTCTTTTGGCTGGATGCCACTGACTAAAGCCATCTGCTTCCCTCAATCAGCTTTCAAACATTCTCAACACCTGCGCTGCAGTGTTTTGTGGTTTCTTTTATCAAATCAGTGCAAAACTGCTTCCAAAACTTTACATATTTCTCAAATTTGTTTAATCAGAGGTAGGCCTGTCACAGAGTTGAACAGCTGCCAGGTAAAGCAAGTTGGCGGCTCGTCCTCCGCCCGTGCCCTCTCCACCCTGGAGCGCAGGACACCATTTGATTTAGTGGGGTTACTGCACCCAGGATGAGCCATCCTCCAGGAGAGAAAGGCTCGCTGTCCCAGAGCCTGCTGGAGCCCAGGTCTGAGGAGATGTCAATCTGCCCAAGAAGAGACGTGCTCATGCGTTTCCATCTGTCCTTGGCTGGGGACGCGCCCCATGGAAGCTCTGAGACCACCCGAGGTCGGACAGGACCCCTCCAAGCGCACGGACAGAACGCCGGCAGCCCAGGGAAGCGCCCGGCCCAGCTCCGATGGCTGGAGGATTTCTAATCTCAGTAGATTCTGTGCTGTTCATGCTGCTCAGAGGCAGCTCAGCGTTTCCCTCACTAGCATCTTCTCATGACATCAACACATAAACCAGCAACACACGAAGAAGTCAAATGCTACAAAGTCTTCATGTCACCCCAACACACGACAATCAAGGACCAGAGAGAGTTATTTACATCAGATTGCCTTTGACACTATTTTGCAGTAAGCTCATTTGCACTTTCAACTGTTACATTAAAACTGCTTTGCCCCCAAAAAGCCAGAATCAGAATTTTTTTTTCCCCAGCCAATGAGGGTAATCAGAGCACTGATTTCAGACAGTCCTCAGTTCATGTTCCAACTTTGTCACTGCTAACCTGAATGTGATCCTGGATACATCTTTAAATTTCCCTACGTCTTTAAATTTCCCTGAGCTTCAGTTTACTCATCTACAAAATGAGGTTACTAATTACACCCTGCTCCAAGACTCGATCTTTCCAGTGCCTGGCACCCACGGCTGGGAACTGTTCTCTGACTATGGCTCAGACCCACAGGGCAGAATAACCAGCAGACACTTAAGGACAGGCCACACTACATTGTGACTGCTTCATCTAAGCCACTCGAAGAGAAGGAACATCCCGTATCAACAGAGCTCAACACCAGCTCAAAGGACAAACGAGCAGACCAGCCCAGCAGCCACTGCTTTAGTGCAGACACATATCACATCTCACCGTGACTGTCACAACACCCAGACTGCTGGAAAAAGGACATGAATCCCAGGGCCACAGCCGTGACTCAGATGTGTGAGGTTCAAAACTGATCTTTCGTGATGTCAATGCCAAAACATACACATTCCTCTTCCAAGTTACAATCCGGAGAGCTTGAGCGCATGGAGAGGGCAGCTCTTCCGGTAGGGGAGAAGGGAATGGTATTAACAAGGACGCTATACCCCATGACCAGACACTATGAGGTGGGGGAAGAGACCCTGGGCTACTTGGCGCAGATCTACAACCTCACAGCGCCTCCAACAGCTGCAGCGCTGGCCTTGGCCTGGCGCCCCATCCGCAAGCATGGCGAGGAAGACTGGGCTGCATGGGGGTCCCCCCCGAGTGGCCTCCGTGGAAAAGCCACGTCTGTCCTCATGGCTACCCTAGACTGGCTCTGCCCACCTCCTTCCCCGAGCTCTGAGATGTGGTCCTGCCACCCAAACAATGCCCGCAAACCCATCCTCCAGGCACCACCAGGGCAGCTGGCTTACAGGCAAACCTGACCTAGTCATTCTGCTGAAGTCCAGTCCCACGTGTATTGATGTCTGAGATTCTACACGCAGCTTTTACAGTCAGCGACGTGAGCTTTCTTTTTCTATTCTTCCCACGTCCTAAACCCCCCATCTTCCACCCTATGGATACACAGAAGCACTTTTGAAAGCATACACATGTCTCCTCAACCTCCACTGCCCCTCGCTTACTCATCTGCAAGGCTTAGGTGGACATCACTCACTCAGAGAACCATTTTCTGGCCACCAAAGTCTGGATTAGTCAGATCGCATACCCTCTACATGCCACACGACATATCCCACACACAAGGGATATTTAAAACACACAACCCTGAGGGCTAACATGACTGCAGTGCAGTGAAAGCGAAGTACTGTGTGTGTCTTTTTCTCCAAATATCCTGTAAGCTCAAGAAGGAACTGTGTCTTATTTGTCTCTGTATTCCTCATGTCCGGTCAGGTGAGGTTAGCTGAGTGATTTAATTAAACAGTAAAAGTAACAGGGAAAACAACAAACACC
Source organism: Ovis canadensis (assembly GCF_042477335.2). Lineage (NCBI taxonomy): Eukaryota > Metazoa > Chordata > Mammalia > Artiodactyla > Bovidae > Ovis > Ovis canadensis. The sequence goes on along the minus strand of NC_091253.1, from coordinate 49,461,554 downwards.
TACACAGTCCGGACTATCTGCAGCTCAAGCTCTCTGGTTGCTAATGCATTTACGATAACCCCACATAGATTCTATCTTTATGAAGCTCAGTAAAGTGAGGCTAAAGTACTACCCAAATAGAGAGAAACCTAGCAATGCCTCAAACCCTGTACATCTTTATACTTCCCCTCTGTACTCACAAAAGTTCTTCCATTTCCTGATCCTTATCGCCCATCATTACTGGTGCGGCCGAGATGTAGGGCTGCCCCCTCGTGAAGCTGGGCGGGCCCCTGTATTCTTGGAAAGGTGACTTCTTTCTGGGGATGCTGCTGGCGGATGGCAGGGCCACTGTCCCTCCACCAGCTTTACTCACATGTCACGTTTCACCATGAGAGGCAGGTCATGGTGGTGGGCAGAAAGATGTGCTCAGGGGCCAATGGCTAAGTGACGCTTAGGTCACCTTGACAGACCAAGCTCTAAAGTTCTGTTCCCTGCCCCATGTGATCAAAGCCTGCACCACCCTGATGAGAACTCTGAGAAATAAGTGGTGGGTTCAGAGAGGAGGGATTTACAGGAGGGGATCAGCCCTTCAGAAGGATGGTATTCAGCGTGTGGCTGTAAGAGTTCACAGCCATGGGCCAAGGGATGGTCCCTGGAAAGGGGCTGGACACACAAATCTCAGCTTGGATACAGCACATGAACAATGAAGATTGTCTTTGGTGAGAAACAGTACAGGTTTTTTAAACAAGACTTTTATGCAAAGGACCAGGACTTAGAGGAAAGCCAGCTAGCTGCCCTGGTTTGTTACAGAGTGTAAACATCGATTAACATTAGCCTAAGGATCTAAGTCCTCCAAGGAAAGAAAGTTTGAAAAGGAACCATATTGTGGAACCAAATGGGATCAGAGGAAGAGAGTCAGCTAGTGAAGCAGCTGAACAGCAGCAGGGATTCACCACACAGACCCTCAGACAGGACACGCTGGCGAAGGACCTCCTCACATTGGGAAAAATCAACCGTGAGGTTTGTGAACATTAAACAGGCCTGTTTTCAGGAAATCAAGCCAAAGTGTCACACGACTACTGTCTTTTAGGAGAACAAAGAGTATTGAAACATATCCTTGTATTTTACATACTCAAAAGGCTTTTCCATAAGAAACCGAATGTCATAGATGAGAAGTGAGCAACGTTCGTGGTGCAGGAAGGGTGTGACTTGTCATGATTCAGAAAGATCACATATGACACAATCCCTGAGCCACGAGGGTTGCAGGCTCAAGGCTGGTAGGAGGAAGGCTTCTGGCCTCTCAGCACATCTTCCTCTGAGTTTTTAAACAATAAAAAAGAAAATTAAAAGATAAAGAGGAAAATTTTAAAAAAGAGCAAGATAAAGGACTGAAAGTTCAAAAGGATCAATGAGGGCAACATAACATGTGATATATCATGAAGTAAGGCCAACTCAATAAAATAAAAATGTTTAAGTCCTAAGATGTTTAAAAATTCTTATTTAATAGCTAAACTAGGATGTGATAAAAATGCAAGACACAGAATAAACTAATGAGGTAAGCGTGAAGACAAATTCTGCGTGACAGACAAGAAAACCATACATCAACACTTTCATAAGAGGCCATCAGGGTTCCCTGGACCAAGGGCCCAGTGGTGGTCAGCAGCCAGTCCCAATGCTTGAGACTCCCCGCAAGGAGAGTACCAGGGTGGGATGGGAGGACTGGAGCTAGGGCCCCTTTGCCCACAACCTCCCAGCAATTGGCCCTCAGGTGCTGAGCCAGCCCCAACTACTCCTCAACGCCACCCACAAATTCTTCATCCCACGCTCCTGTTTGAGAAAGAGAAAGTTAGGAGAGCTGAGAAGTGAACGAGAGGGAATTAGAGAAAAGAATTCTGTTTTACTTCTGAACAATAAACTTCAATGACAATAAACTTTTTAAGTTATTGATTATTTATTAACTTATTACTTTAAGTAGCTTTTAGAGCATCAACTACCCCCAAAGTACCTTAACTGTGCTAAATTTCTAAAAAGGAAATAGCAAAGAAGGATGGGAAAGATACAGAAACCTAACCTGCTTTCATTTAAAATATCTATTTCAGACTCAATACCGCTCACCCTTGTATCTTACTATCAAACTGTCCAAAACGGTCAAAGCAGTTACACACTCAGCCTAGTAAGCAGCCATCCCAGGACCCGCCTGGCTCCAGAGCCCAGGTCCTGGGGAAAACCTCTCCTGGTGAATGTTTTCTGTTACTTGGACTCATCCCTGGGTAGGTTCCAATAACATCAGAACTCTGTTCTAAGGAGGGGCTTCCCTGGTGGCTCAGATGGTTAAGAATCTGCCTGCAATGCAGGAGACCCGTCCTGGGTCAGGAAGACCCCCTGAAGAAGGCAATGGCTACCCACTCCAGTATCCTTACCTGGAGAATCCCATGGACTGAGAAGCCTGGTGGGCTATAGTCCATGGGGTCGCAAAGAGGTGGACCCAACTGAGTAACTAACACTGCACTCTGTCCTGAGGAGAGCTCCAGCTGACCATTTTATAAAGAAGAATGTTGAAAAAAAAAAAAAAGAAATGAAACAGAAAGTACAGCAGAAAGTCCTCCTGAAAGAGCTAAACCCGTTTTTAATGTTGAATAGATTCTAGGTGTTGGGGAAAAGAAAGAAAAAAAAAGACATCAGGCAGTCACAAATTATCACCGAAAGACTAAAGGTTACTGAGTTTTATGGACTGAATCAATGAGGGCTTCCCTAGTGGCTCAGTTAGTAAAGAGATCGCCTGCAAGGCAGAAGACCCAGGTTCAATCCCTGGGTCAACAATATCCCCTGGAGAAGGAAATGGCAACCCACTCCAGTATTCTTGCCTGGTAATAATCCCACGGACAGAGAAGCCTGGTGGGCTATAATCCACGGGGTTGCAAAGAGTCAGACACGACTGAGGGACTAAACCACCATCAGAAGTAAGACGGAAGCAAAGTCTAGTAAGCTAATGTGTCATCGGATACCAGAAGCTCAGCAAACATCAGCATCAGCCTGCGGCTCTGCCTGGCACTGAGACACAGTGCAAAGGATTGGGCACACCACTCGTCACACGCTAGGGCAGAAAGCAGGCCTTTCACTGCCCTTCTACCATGGGATATTCTTCCAAGAGCCAGACAGCAGGGCCGGTATTTGGCAGCTTGTGCCAAGTCCTAAGATGCTTGTCTGTTTCATGAGCAGCATTCCCACGACCAGGACAGGGACAGTGTGGGTGGCGGTAGCAGCCAGACCCCAACTCCCCTAGATTCAAGAGCATCTTCTCTGATGCACCAGGGTGGCTAAAGTCAACCCTGGAGATGGGCAGCCCACTCTCGATGTAACTGGGTGAGGTCCAGAGGTGGAGAATTAGGCTCAGCAAATTTAAGGCCCATGAGGAAAAAAAGAATAAATCTCACCACCCACCCAGACAGGAGAGGCAGAACTCCCACGACATTACACTGTTCCTACAGGAATCAGGGTACACATAAAATTAGTCATCTAATGGAAGTTCAAGGGTGTTGTTTTTCTAAAATTAAAAGACAGAGATCGAGAGACGGAGAAATCAGTGTCTTTTTTCTTAATCCTATACCTTCCAGTTCCCTATTCGACATTGAGAGCTCAGTCACACAGGCATCTATGGGGAGGATAGCCGATGCAAGGACTGGCCTCTCACGTGCCTGATGCTCTCACAGTGGCTTTGCATCCAACATCCCGGGGGGCCTTTGGGCAGAAAACAACTAGCAGGGAGTGCTTTACATATCACGTGACAGGTTCAGCATCCATACAAAACTTCACACTTCTCAAAAACGTTTGTTTCATAACCATAGAAATCTTTTAACAATAATTTTGGCACTAGTGGTAAAGAACCCGCCTGCCAATACAGGAGACTTAAGAGATACCGAGTTGGATCCCTGGGTTGGAAAGAGCCTCTGGAGAAGGAAAAGGCAACCCACTCCAGAATTCCTGCCTGGAGAATCCCCACAGACAGAGGAGCCTGGAGGTCTACAGTCCATGGGGTCGCAAAGAATCTGACACGACTGAAGTGACTTAGCATGCACACGTGATTCCTCCTGCTCCTCATCTTCCAACTCTGACATCACCACCATGTCTCCTATGCCCCACCCTAAAACCCCACTTAGGAAAGACTTCAGAGGAATGCGTCTCCAGGAAAACCACCTTTCACACCCATCCCTCTGCCTTCTAGGGCCTCCTCATCTCTCCTCTGATGGGTGCAGTGGGACCTACTGCACCTCCCCCACACAGACCACAATGCCAGCAGGCCTTCACTCTTGAATTCCGCTGCAGCTCACTGGACAGACAGGCTAAACTCCCAGCAGGTCCAGTGTGGTCCATGCCTGCACTCAGCCCAGAGCATGAGTCAGCAGAACTTCTGTTAAGGGTCAGTGTTGCAGGGCCTCCCGTCCCCAGTAAGTGTAAACGGACTCAGGTACTGTCAGACGTCAGTCTGTACTGAAAAGCAGCTGACCACTCTCTCTCCCTGCTTGTCTTCATTTAAGATAAACCAGAAGGGGGAAATGTCATGATGTGGCCTGTCACTGGCACAGGAAAGGATCCCAGGTGGTTCTACTGAAGGAAAGAAGGATTTGGGATTAAGGAGACCCCATGGACATGTTTGCTCTCTTCTGACGTCTGAGTCCTTTTGGCTTCCCAGGAGGTCTTATTGGTAAGGAACTTGCCTGCCAATGCAGGAGACATGAGACATGGGTTTGATATCTGGGTCGGGAAGATCCCCTGGAGGAGGAAATGGCAACCCATTACAGTATTCTTGCTTGGAGAATCCCATGGACAGAGGAGCCTGGCCTGCTACAGTCCATGGGGTTGCAAAGAGCCGGACAGGACTGAGCACATACATGGCCCGTTTATCAAGGAGAAGACAATCTTTGAGATTAGCAGGTAAGGGGGTACCTGGCCACACCTCTGTCCCAGAGCTTGGAGTACTGACCAGGAGCAGACAGTGCAGGCCCGTGGGCAGGCAGATCGCATGCTGTTCATGAGAAGTTCTTAGTCCTCACCAACACCGAAAGGGCTCAACAGTCCCTTTGTGACCACATGCTAGAGAGACCTATACCCATTTGAGGCACAGCATCTAAAACAGCTGATTCCGTCTGAACAGCTATTCAGTGTCTTAGGTCAAAACCAAGGCACAGCATGTGAGTAGAAGAAAGAACAAATAAACAGAAGAAGAGCTGCTGGCTTAATTCAGTTTACCCGATGGGGAGATACCTATCAAGCAATTCTGTACTTATTAGTAAAATGAGTTTAATGGTTTGTTTTGTGTGCAAATAATTCTACGTGTTTCAGAGCACACTATAAAATATGTATTAGTTGGTTGAAATACATCACCATTGGGCTTGCTGACTGAATGACTGAATAAAAGTATTTCTCAGGTAAATGTTGCTACTCTCCAGGATCATAATTGAGAAGATAGTATCTGATAAGCTACAGTTGTTAGAAGAAAGTCACAACATAAATATTAATGAAAGTGTCGTATGCAAAAAAATAGTTTACGTGTTTACTTAATATATCTTTCTAAAACAAGAACAGTATGGTTGCTTTCCACTTTAAAATATCTTCACTCTTAATCGAGAAGTAGCATTTTTAGCTTCCTACTAACTTTAATACTTGGGGGGAGGGGCGCAGAGAGGGGAGCAAGGAGTCAGATGAATTCCTAGAAACTGCACCAGAAGCGAATCTCCATGGCTTCTTTGAACTGAAGCTTCAACAGTCAAGTCACACCCTTTGGCCAAGTTCCCTTCTTTATGTACATTCAAAGAATCTTTATATAGCTAAACGCACTACTAAATCGTTCAAAGTCATTCAAAGGAAGCACTTCCTCCAAATTCTCCCTTTGCACAAGGCCCAAGCACACACAACAGAAAACGCATTGAAGGGAAGGCCACAAATCCTCGAATTTCAGCTCCGTGACCCCTTCCGTATGCAAAAGAGTACCTTTCCAAGCGACAAATGTCTGAGCCCTTATTTTCAATATTATCTGACAATATTAGAAGACTATAAAGACACCTGGAGAGCTCACAGGAAAAACATGTGGAAAAATATATATTTAAGGTAAAATGGAAAGGGGGAAGAAAGATATAGCTCTAACTAGAAAAGAGGAATATGGCCTGTACTTTTTTTTCCCCGTCATTAAGATATTAAGTGACTCTTTCTGAAATGCTGACACCTTTTTCTGTTTCCCTACTGTTCTATTTTGCAGGGTTTCCCTGGTGACTCAGCAGTGAAAGAATATGCCTGCAATGCAGGAGATGCAGGTTCGATCCCTGGGTCAGGAAGATCCCCTGGAGAAGGAAGTGACAACCCACTCCAGTATTTTTGCCTGGGAAATCTCATGAATAGAGGAGCCCAAGGGGCTAAATTCCATGAGCTCGCAAGAGTCAGACGTGATGACCCAACCACCACCACTGTATGTAACAGCTTCTGGACAGTTCTTTTAGGTTCCCCTGAATAGGCAAGACAGATTCAATCATATGTTGTTGCCCAAAGGGCCAGTTTGCTGGGAATGGCCACAAATTTAAGCCTCAGAGACTCAAAGGAATGAAGTGGGAGGACAGGTTGAGAGAATGAAGCCGTGGAAGCACACAGGAAAACTGGTCCCCCTGAAGACAACCATCCTTTCTCACGTGCTATGTTAGCACAAGTGTGTCAATGACGCAAAGCCAGTTCTCTGCTGCCTGGACACAATGCAGACCACTAATGGGTCACTGCTGTCACCAGACACTCAGAGCATGAGCTTGTTACCAGAAATCTTGCGAGTGACGCAGTAGAGAGGGCCAAACGGGAGAGATGTGAGCGGTTCTACAGTAACTGTTTCCTTCCATTTCTGTTTATCCCTTCTGTTCCAGCCCTCTGTAGGAGAATTATTTTCTGTATAAACAAATTCATCAAGTTAACTTATTCAAGGATGGAAATAACTGGTATCACATAACGTTCTGCAAAACAAAATTGCCACTGCTGTATTCCAGGGCTTACAGCAACCTGCTCCAGCAATTCAACCCCAGCACTGACATAACCCAAACCTCCCATTACCTTCATCACTGCATATTCAATTTACATAATTATTCTGCTATGCTATTCAGAATTTACATGCAGTTGTGTGCAATCTGCTTATCCTTGCTTGGGGGACACTTTTTCCTTCCTAGCCTTAAACAAGACCACAACTCGAGTGTCTCTGTTCACCTGACCAGCAGAAACACTGCAGCTCCACAAAACAATAGGTTGGCTGGTTAATTAAGAATGACACTCCCTGTTCGGTTACCATATTCTCAGACAGCCACACTCACCAGACCATCAACAACAGGAAAACCTCTCTCAGGCATGTCCTCACCACACTTCATCCTAAGTCGGCAAGTGGCCGGTTAAGAAGTCAAGTCACTGGTGGCCCTCCTGGTGGCCCCCCATGTCTCCAGGGCATGCCCCCTCCCCACTGGCATTCTCCAGATACTACAGTAGGGCTCCCATCAGTTACTGTCACACCACTTGGGGGAGAACAATTGTCACCTATGGCACCCATTGACAGAGACTACTAGTCACAAGAAGAAAAAAAAAGTACTAGGCTTTCTTCTTGGGAGAAGATAATCACACACCTTCCTCCTGCTGAAAGCATGTGACTCTAGGGCACGGCTGCCACTCAGTCTCAACCATGCTGACCGCTCCCTATGCACGGACACACACGTCAGGCTGGGTGGCCAAGGCCACAGACGAGCATCACCGAAGGGTCTTCTGAAGATAAGGGCACAGTCTGTACCTGCACCAAGGAGGTGGGGGAGGGGCCTGGAAAGTCTGAATTTGATGCTCCAAGCTCCTAATGGTTGTTTATGGCAACTAGGGACATTTCAACAAGTTTCACTGTTAAAACAAAATAATTTAGTATCTTCCCCAACCTTGGAGAAGGAAACAGCAACCCACTCCAATAATCTTACCTGAAACATCCATGGACAGAGGAGCCTGGCAGGCTACAGTCCATGGGTTCACACACTGTAGCGAGTAGAATAGGACATGACTTAGCAACTAAACAACGTATCCTACATGGCCTAAGGATGTGCTAAAGTACATTTTTAAAGACAGGGTCAGTCTGAGGTAGACTGAGAGCTTCAAAGAACACAGCTGGGAATTGATGACCAGTATCCAAGATAGAGTGGGGTTTTTTAAATCAATTATTACCATTAGGTAATAAACTCAAAACACTAAGATAAAAATTGAAGACAGATATATTTTGAGGCTAGTTTTGGTGATATATTTTCTGAACTCCAGAAAACTTCTTGAGACCACACACTCTTTTACATTTTAAGTTAAAAAAAAAAACTTTCTTTTTAGATTTTGCAGAAATAAAGCACATGCCTCTTCCTACCAAAAGCACAACACTCAGATTTAAGCAACTATATTTTTAAAACCCCCTTCATAAATCAGACCGAAATTCTAACAGCATCCTCTTGGCTCACATCCCTGTCTTAACACAGTACCTGCAAATAGTAAGCCCCCAATAAAATAATTCTTAAGTAAATGAAAACGAAACTTATAATGGATTGTGAGTTTAGAAGAGTGTTTGTACAGAGGAAAAAAATAAAGGCTTTCAATTAAGAAACCACATACCAAGGCATCAAAGAATGCTCGTAAGTAAATGCAAACATCAAGTTACCTATCAGACCCGATTATTGAATATATGGTTCTCCATATGACCCGATTATTGAATATATGGTTCTCCATATCTACAAGGAAGTGGTCCCAGGATCCTGGCAGATACCAGAATCCAAGGATACTCAAGTCCCTTGTGGAGGGCGAACTGTAACTCGGTTATTTGGGCACCATATATAGCGCTGACAACAAAAGGTTTTCTTTTAAGTACTATGATTCAAATTTACACTACAGAATAACACATTGGGTTGTTTAGATATTTTCAGCGGAAGTTGAAAATCCCAGTTTGTCCTTCCACTCTGCAGCATCTCTCTAGCCACAGAAACCACACCCTCTTTGTGTACCTGCTCCTGATACACAGGATCGCCCACAAGCCCAAGGCTGCCTGGCCCGCGAGCTTGCGATGCGGGGATCCAGCGCCCTCAGCCTCAGGGCTGACTACGCGTGTGCGCCACAGGCATGCACACTCACACGTGGGGGGTTACGGTGGGGGGGGGGGGTGCGTATTTTCTACACGAGTTTTACAAACAGGTTCGGGGTAACCAAGTCTGACCATACTTCCATCTGGAAACTATATTTTATAACATGAGCCATATTCTGAAAAATAGATTCAGATGTTTGGAACTGGTTCAGAACAGTTGTAAGAAATGTTCAGTACAAATGAAAAAAATTAGTCTTCAATGTCCTTTCCTCTCAGTTTTTCTTACTGAATAAATATGCCTCCTGGGGGGGTCAGAGAGTCGGTGGGGAAGTACGGAGGGGAAGGAGGGCGTGTAGGAGGCTTTTCCCCTAGAACCTAAACTACATGGTCCTACCCGAGGCATATCTAATGGGTAACTGCTCTTTGATTTGTCCCATGTCGCCCGCTAGGATCTCCACCCTGCCCCTGGAAGGCTCACTCTGCCTGCCAAACAGGGAGAATTAATTCTCCTGTTTCAACTTCTGGGAAGCAGGACTGAAAAGCCTGCTGAAATATAGTGACTCACCTGGCTTCTATAATCCTTCTTACCCAGTTTGGCATTGTTGCTGAAAATGAGGTTGGTGGTCTAAGCTTACAAAAAATTATGCTGGTAACCTGGTTCTATTTGTTAAATGCCAGGTTTTCATAAAAATATAAGTCAGTGATTTTAAATAAGAAACTATTCTTCACCCAGTAACATTTCTAAAAATCTACCACCCGAATCAACAACTCATAATAATGGGAGTCCTAAATTTTAGAATGCGTTAACACCTTCACTTGTTAGTTTGGGTGTGAGAGAAAGAAGCTTAACAGTAAGGACAAAAATCAGAGTGACCCCCACCCTTGAGCTGCCCCCTCTCCCCCCCCCACATCCCACAGGTTGTAACTGTTTGGTGCTTGTGTCTCTACTGTTTGGTGGCGGGTGTTTCTGCCCGCAGCCTACCTTGACTTTTTGCTGGATTTGGGTTTTGGCGTGGCAGTTTTTACTTTCTTTTCCTTTGGCTCTTTGGGAATCTTAGGGGCTTTCGGGGTCTTGGGTTCCTTGGGCTCTTTTTTCTCCTTGGGTTCTTTCAGTTCCTTGGGATCTTTTTTTGCCTTCGGCCTTTTCTTTTTCTTTTTCTCTTCTTGGGACCCGTCTAGTGAGTTCCTGTTTAGTTCTTGGTTATCAACCCCACCAGGGAAGTCATCTTTACCAAAGTTTTTACTGGGATCCTCTGCAACAATGTGGTTGTTCTTCTTTTTCTTCTTCTTTTGCTGTGGCTGCTGTTCTATCGATGGCAGGTAATCATCACTCTTCACTAGCTGAGCGTTCGGTCCACTAACCTGAGTCATATCCGGCACTGGTTTCTCTAGAAAGGGCTCCGATGGAGAATGCTAAGAGACACAAATAGGAATTGAAATTAGTTTATCATTCTTCGTAGTTTAGAAAGGAACTGAAAGTTAGTGCTGATAGTTCTCAAACTTACTCTACACTCAAGGCAGCAAACTTAACCCACTATACAGTTGTGAAACTTATCATTTTGTCTCATCCAAAAAAAAAAACAGATTTCTTCAACAAGAAAGCTTTTAAATGAATAGAGTTAAAGTGAGCAACTTAGTCATAGAGTTAAAAAAAAAAAATTCTGTTCAGGAGAGAAAATTTCTCATTCAATTTAAAGACACTTTCCATGTCCTTAGCACCTGTGTAGGAACTGATGAAGGAGGAAACAGCAGCAAAAGCTAAGCCACAAAGATGGAATTCAAGTGGAATTCTCCCCATGCAGGAAAGGGAAATTAAAGATGGATAATCAAGTCACTTTTAAAACCAGCAGGGAAACTGAGCACCGTAAGAATCAGATATTGTGAAAGTTTGAAGTCCGAGTATAAACACCCAAATCTTATATAGTACAAGTCATTTCTAATTTAAATGACATTCAAATGTCAAATTAAAAGCATATATGCCAGCTTATATGTGGACAGGACTTCCCTCATAGTTCAGTCGGTAAAGAATCTGCCTGTAATGCAGGAGACCCAGGTTCAATTCCTGGTTTGGGAAGATCCCCTAGAGAAGGAAATGGCAACTCACTCCATTATTCTTGCTTGGAGAAACCCATGGACAGAGGAGCCTGGCAGGCTACAGTTTATAGAGTCTCAAGAGTCTAACACAACTGAGCAACTAAGCACACACATACCAGCTGAATAATTTGGGGTTGGTTAGATTTCTGGTACTGATAGGCAAGGAAGATAATGTTTTTATTAAGCGATTAAAGCTTCACATTTCCAAATCTCACACAGAGGAAGGGAGGGAAGAAGGGAGGCAGGGGCAGAGAGAGTAAGAGATTCCCCCAAACAGTCAATCTGACATGACTTGCAGATTTTTTTTTTTTTAATTTTGGCAGGAGATTTTTAACATCCACTAGGACCGTATCCTGGAGAAGGCAATGGCACCCCACTCCAGTACTCTTGCCTGGAAAACCCCATGGATGGAGGAGCCTGGTAGGCTTCAGTCCATGGGGTCACAAAGAGTCGGACAAGACTTGAGTGACTTCACTTTCACTTTTCACTTTCATGCATGGAGAAGGAAACGGGAGCCCATTCCAGTGTTCTTGCCTGGAGAATCCCAAGGATGGTGGAGCCTGGTGGGCTGCCGTCTATGGGGTCGCGCAGAGTCAGACAAGGCTGACGCGACTTAGCAGCAGCAGGACCATATCCAGAGATGGTCTTAAATACTGTGGAGAATACCAACACCTGGGACAGGATGCTGACAACAGGGATAGAGGACAACCTGTCTCCACTGTAAACTATGACATCTAATGCACCTTTACATTTCAACGCAATCCTTGAAAAGGTTACATCTGCAAGCGTCATTCATTTTCTGCCTTTTTCGTATGCTTCTCCAGACACTGGATAGTAACTATAATATAAAGAGCAACAGTAGTAACAGCCACAAGTGTGCATGGAAAACTACCACATGGTGGGCCTGTGCTAGGTAAGCACTTTAGTCTGGGACACTGTTCGACCCCTGCGCCAGCCTGGAGAGCTCTCTGTGGACATAGACACATTCATGTGATGCATGTGCCCAAGAGCGATAGAGGCAAGTGACAGAACTGGGGCCTGTGCCCGCCCACACGATCCCAAGAGAGGAGCCGCCAGAGCGGCCAGGTCTGCAGGGGATGTGAGAGGACCCCAAGAGAGGAGCCGCCAGAGCGGCCAGGTCTGCAGGGGATGTGAGAGGACCCCAAGAGAGGAGCCACCAGAGAGGCCAGGTCTGCAGGGGATGAGAGAGGAGCTCAGACTGCAATTCAGATTCCAATACAACCAAATGTGATCATGTACCCCTGTTTTTCAGAAAAGAAGTAGAATTTGAGGAGGCTGGGTGGCTACCCGAGGCCACAAGGGTGGGGGGCCCGAGGTGTCATCTGAATCTAGGTTTCCTACTAAATCCAGTGCTCCTCTGCCTGGCTCCTGAAACCTCACCCAGAGGCCTCATCCTCATGGGAAAGGTACTGCAAGCTTCACTTTCTTCCCAGTGTTCAATGACCCTCCAAAAACTCAAAGAAAAGAAACCACTGCCAGGAAAGAAACTGGTTGTTCTGTTCCCACTAAAAGCTACTACAGTTACCGGAGGAGCCTACATTCAGTTCTGCAGCTGCACTGGTGGAAGAGAAACAGCCAGAGTTAGAGTTGTGAGATGAGAGAGAACATTCTAATCCGAACCCTGCCACGAGGTGTATTATCTGGGGGGAATCATGGCACTTTTTCTTCCTCGGCAAAAGGAAGCATTTATCCCAAAGTCTCTTCCAACATCCTATGATACTAGAAAATCATCAAATACATACTGCTGTTTCTTGGTCAGAGCTGAGAGGGGAAGACCCTGAAGGGGACAGGGGAAGACCCTGAAGGAGAGTGGGGAAACCCTGAAGGAGAGAGGGGAAGACCCTGGAGGACGCACAGGAGGAGAGTGGAGCCAGGGCAGAAGAGAGGGGATGCACACAGCTGCAGGGCCTGCCCAGTGGTGACAAAATGAGCACATCCTGGCAAACATTACCCACCTGCCCTAACAAACGCTTTCAGCAAACACCAACCGAGGACCTAATCGAACTGTCAATGGCTGACATTCACAGCAACATGGATGAACCTTGAGATCATCATAGTGAGTGAAGTAAGTCAGACAGAGGAGAAATATCATATGACATTCCTTATATACAGGATCTAAAAAGAAATTATACCACTGAACTTACTTACAAAACACAAAAGAGACTCACAGACTTAGAGAATAAACTTATGGCTGATGGGGAGAAGGATGGGGAGAAGGAATAGTTAGGGAGTTTGGGGTGAAGAGGTACACACTGTCAAATTTAAAATGGTTAACCAACAAGGACGCACTATACAGCGCAGGGAACCCTGCTCAATGCTATGTGGCAGCCCGGAAGGGACGGAAGTTTGGGAGAGAATGGATACAAGGATATGTGTGGCTGAGTCCCTTTGTTATTCACCTGAAACTCACAACATTGTTTGTTTATCACCTATACCCCAATACAAAATTAAAAGTTTTTTTTTTAATTTTAGTATCTGAGAATTAATGGGATCTGATTCAACAGTTTTACTATATCTAAGTTGCTGGAGTAGAACTAATTGTTAAATATTATTTACTCATGTAAGTACAATGGAAAAAGCCAGATCTTTTCATAAGACACATGGAGATCAAACTTATTTGGGACAAGCTATTTGTCAGGAAATGGAAGACAAGGCATTTCCTGGAAGGGGAAGGAAAGAGGAAAGTCTCTGAGTAAACAGTGCTTACAGCTTAGAATGGTGAATTAATTCCAGGTATGTGTACCTTTCTCTAATCTGCATGGCATTAACTAGGGTAACCAGATGCCAGCTTCTGATGAGAGATACCTGTTCCATGGATGTGAGTCAGAAAAAGCATATAACACATAATACCAGAAGTCGGAAAATTCATCTGCACTTTAGCATACAAATCATTTTGGATGCTCCTTTCAGTAACAAATGAAGCCATAAATTAGTATCCCTTAAAAATTTAATCGTCTGTAAGAAGAGGTGGCGGGGAGGGGGGGGGGGAATGTAAAGACCAAATACAAAAAAGATATGAAGGCTGTTTGATAGGCAGCAGAATTCTGTTTGAACACTGCTTGAAGTCGGGTGGGAAAGGTGCTCAGAAATATTATAGTGTTTACCAGACCCACATCTCCTTAAATCTTTTAGAGAAAAGCTGTTTTTGTAAACATTTAACAAAGAACAGATGGCCTGCCTTAATCATGCAGGGGAAAAAACCTGGAGCTCAGAGTAATACCCTGACAAAGTCTCCCAGGTCCAGCCCCCTCACCCCCCCTACACACACCCAAACGCATGGTACAGTCTTCTCTAATGCTATTTAATTTTACAGCAGACATTTTCCCATCATTTCCCACTGCCTGACAGGTAATCAATGCCATTAACATCTGATATCACCATATAGGACATTCCTAAAACCTCTCATTTATTAGGGTAAATGCAGAGAATGTTAGATACCAAAGGTATTTTGAAATACACCCTTTAGGACTTCCTGCTTAACACATTTTCTATCATAGTTCCATGTGCCTGTTGGAGAATTATGGAACTTGTAAGGACTGTGCCATGCACTTTCGGAACTGAAACAGAGTGACTGATATTTGAACAATAAATAAAAATCATCCAAGGTGTGTGCTATCCAAAAAAATTACCATAAACTGAAGATGATTTTTATCAACTCTATGTTTCATGAACATATAAATTAGGCAAACACATTAACAAGTTTCCTCGTGTAAAACAGCAGAACAGACTGTAAATTTAACCAAAGAAGAGATGGGTGAGGGAGGCAAGGCCAACCCCTCTGTTACCTTTAAGCAAAGGTGACCCCAAAGGCTCAGGAACCTTCAAAAGAACATTTAAAAAAATGCATAAGGGACTTCCCTGTCAGTCCAGTGGTTAAGATTCTGAACTTCCCTGCAGGGAGCATGGGTTCAATCCCTGGTCGGGAAACTAAGATCCCACATGCCACTCAGTGTAGGCAAAAAAAAAAAAAAAAAAAGCCCAAGAAGACACTCTACATCCATCTCCACTGTGTTTTCCCTCCAAGATGAACCAGCATTTTCTGACTTCAAAGCCTATCTTATTTAACCATGTTTTTTCTTAATTATAGTCTTGAAGCCTCAACTTGCTCTTAAAGTCAGTGACCATGAGTCAGTAAATAGCGTGCAGTGTTTCCAGCACGGACGATCCCTGCAAACCAACACTGTTCGTAATACTGGACGTCTGTGGGCAAACATTCTACTCAGCGAGTGACACAATACATATAAAATCAAAATGCTACTTTATAATAAAGAGAAGATACTACCAACTAGATGAAAGGACACAGTGCTTCCGGGGGAAACATCCCACCCCACAAAGTAGGCTGAAGAGAGGCAGGCACTTGGTGCTCAGAGAAACTGAGATCCAGGGGGAGAAGTGGCAGGAAAATTGAGCCGCACGTGACAACAGGTGCAAGCTCAAAACACTCAACTATGAATGCAATGGCTTGTAAAAATACAGATATTAAGTAGCCATTTAAGACTAAAAAGTACAGGGACTTCCCTGGCAGTCCAGTGGTTAGGACTCTGCACTGCCACCGCAGGGGCACAGGTTCAATCCTTGGTCGGGGAACTGCAGTACTGTAAGCCACATGGAGTGGCTAAGAGGGGGAAGAAAAAAGACTGAAAAGTACAATTTGGTTGTTGGAGGCTTTTTAAATGGCTTTGGAGACATGTTCCCATTACTGGTTTTCTTCACTTCTCTTTTTCCAGTATTCCACAGGCTCTCAGTCCCTCTACACTCTTAAAAATGAATTCTGGTGTGAACACTACAGCTCAATCTCCAGTCTAAATGTACCAGGATTCAACAGAGCATTTGGCAAAGGTTTTGTAAATTCCACTGAGATTTAAACATCTTTTTCTGGTCAATGACATTGACAGAAAGACCATCTCAGTAATACCTCGTGCTCAAATCACTTATTCATCCAACAAACATTTGAGGATGTAACAGTGAACCAGGGAGCCTGGGTGCCTGCTGAGGGAGGGCAAAGCATGTCAGCCAGCAGACACCAAGGAGGCTTTCTGGAAAAAACACGGTTCAGGGAGGCAAACACTGGCCAGGGGTTCCTCTCTCGATGGACCAGCCGGAGCAACAAACCACGTCTAGGGTGTGGTGGACTGAAGACACAAAAGTACCTCACAGGGGGTTTTCAAAACTTTCCAACAGTTTTCAAAACTGTTGGAGAGGAGATCAAGATGAACAGGTATTATTCTGAATGGTCAACTGAAATAATTTTTAACTTTCATCCTTTGATATAAAATTACAAGGACAGGAACAATCTTAAGAATCAAGGATCAGAATATTTTCTGTTGGACCAAATTTGGTATCAAGAGTCAGGGACTCAAGCTCAAGCCTTTCCTATACCAGTTAGTTTTATTCAGCTCATTTAAAAAGACCATTTCTAAGAAAAAAATATCAAATGAACAATTTTATAAACATAGACACAAAAATGAACAGTATCACACTTGTTGGTCATATGACTTGAGAAGGCAAAAGTATAGAAAATTTTCTTTCTAAGTTTAGGATTTTAAAAAGTGTTTCGAGAAAAGAAGACTCAAGTCATGGGAGTTTTGAGAATTCTGGGTTAGACAATGTTAAGCATTTTTCTTTACTGCAAAACTCTTCAAACCCTTACTATACTCTGAAGAGGGACAGGACACAGTAGGCCATACAGATATTTAACCATGGCATTCTTTGTCCAAGAATATCTTGAATAAAAATGTTCTTTAAAATGTACTCTGGATTTAAGCAGCTAAAGCAGAGCAAATCCATCACCTCTGTGGGAGGAATGTGAGAGAGAGAGAAAGAGGGCTTGTCTTAAAGCCGTGGTTACCAAATATTTTAAAAGCTAGTACACGACTCTATGAATAAATACAATTTCATATAAATGCACTGAAAACAGCTTACTCAATTATGGTCATATGTAGGAATAAAACAGGGACGTTAGTATAATCATATAATCAATTGACTTATACAATTTCCATTATAATATATATATGCAGTGAAGAAAAGTTAAATAAAATTAATTTTAAAATATAATAACTTATCTTACTGTGTCCCTCAGAATCATTCGTTTTAGACTTGAAAAAAAAAATTTAGTTACTGTGAAGTATCTCATTTAAAAATCTTCTGTAGGCATTCTGACAGCATCTACACTGTAAGTGCATTTTGAATGAGAAGAGTCCAAAACAATGAACCAACTGGGCATGCGGAATTCAGTGTTAAATAACTTCCCATCACACAGTGAATCCTGGCCACCTTGCAGTGCTCAGGGTGAAACTACATCACGAGGAGTGTCACTGGCCTCTGTAGCGTGGGACATACTGTGCTCTGGTGTTTTCATGGGGAACTGGACCTCGACAGCCCTGCAGAGAGACTCCATCGATGTTGACCCCCTTCGTAAGTGTCTGAGAAGTTCTGAGTGGCACACACTCCCTCCCAGTGCAGGAGAACAGGGCGTCTGGCCACTGTTGCTCCCTGTCGCCGCCCTCTCTCCGTGTCCATGCAACCAGACTGTCACGCTGGGCTGGGTGCCGCCCTGTGGCTGAGTGAGGTGCCAGCCGGAGGGTACAGCTCTGTGGCCACCATGCCAGTTGGGTAACAGGTCAATTCTAGTGCTTAGCAAAAGCACCAGACCAAGTAATCGCCTTACATTTAAAAAGCATATAATGAGATGACATGTTTGTCCCATCCAAATCACACACACACACCCACACACTGAGGGCACAGAGTTAAAGTGATGTTAAAGTTTTGAAGTTTTTGTTTTGTTGTTTCTCCATTGCTTCACAAGTGCCTGGGAAAATCAGCTTAGTTGTTTAGACAAGACTTGAACGTTGCGTTAACATGTGTCAGTTCTCCAAAGAGCCTGTGCGGTCATCAGACCACGCCCCTAACCTTGAAATCTCCTTCCCCAAAGTACTTGTAATAGAAGGGAAATGCAGAGGGGTTGGTTGAGAAAAGCCTCACTCCTCTGGGCAGGGGAGAGACGGAAACCAGCATGAACACAACACGATTGAAAGCTGTTGAGTGACTTCCTGGGCAGCCTGGACGGCACACAAGGGGACAGTCCCTGCAGGCAGCAGGCCCGCCCACCATAAGGATGACACCCAGTCTCCTCCTACAGCTGCCGCACCATCCCCCCACCAAAAAGAAACAGGGTCTGCAAATGTGGCATTGCAGTGCCTCTGACTTCCAGTAAGCAACCCAAACTCTGACCCCATTAGAGGAATCTGAGACAGGGCCAAACTTTCACCCTCTTGTTCCGAAGGTCTTGCTTCCTAAAAGCAGTAAATCCTCAAGTGTTATCTGTTACTGGACATTACTTCCTAGAAGTAAAAACAGGAAAGATAACGAATGTGCTCGGGGTCCTTAACAAGGCCAACTGTACTGTCTCTCCTTTCCCTCCTGTTTCTTCCTTCACCACCTTGCACAGGGCACCCTGCCCTTAACAGCCTCCACTCCACAATCACCAGAGAATGAGAATCTGTAGAACTAATCCCAGTTACAGGGGCATTCCTCTTCCCTATTTCCAGTTATCTCTAAGGTCTGTAAAGTTCTCAAAAGGCTGTTTGGATGCTTGAATTTGGCAGCAGACACCCAGAGCTGAAGCCACCGAGCTTACCAGGGATCAAGCTCAGCAAAACAAGACAGCAGTGCTTCCGGGCTGGTCGACATGTTTTGCATAAATAGAGCCTATTCAAGCCACTAAGGACAAAGACCAAATTTACATACCAAAAATAGTTTAGTTCAATTCAATCGTTTGGTTTTTTTTTTTTCTTTTTACTGTACACTTCCATTGTTGTTTTCTTCTTCTTTTTTTTTTTTTTGCTATCACTGGTGTACCTAAAGTTCGTTGATCCTTGAGTTACAAAGGGGGAACGTACAGAGTTTGGCCCTGGAAAACCAATTCATTCCACATTCGCACTTTATAGACTTCTACTAGCCTAAAAAGGTCAGTGTTAAAGGTAGCTTGCAATGCTGCTCCTATTAACTTAAAAAGTCAAACCTCAATAGTTCTGTGTCTTTACCTAACACAGAACAATCCCAGGGGTTTGTGTAGAAATGGGAATAGAACAGTCTTTAAGGGGGGAAAAAAATCCATTTGTAAGGAGCTCAGTAATAAAGCTAATTTACACCCAGTAAGTTCTCCAGGACTCAGGGCTTGTGAGGCTAGCAAAAGATCTAGTTGCAATAAATGCTTAATGACAGATTGCTTTGGTTCTATTAAAAAAAAAAAATCATTCACATCTTGTAGGAGGCAGAATTCTAAGGTGACCCCACAATCTCCACCTGCTAGCCTCGAGGGGGACCTGTGGCTGCTGGCCAGCAGACGTGGCCAGGCTGAGAGGGACTCGCAAGTATGATTAGAAACCCCAAATCAGTTGGCTCTGAGTTACTCAAAGGCGGGCCTGACCTAATCAGGAAGCTTGTGAAGAGGGAGTGGGTCCCCCGTTGAGGGCCGGACATTCCTTGCTGCCAGCTGGGAGCAACCCACCATGGTCACGAGCCCAGGGCAGCCTCCAGGGGTCAAGGACAGCCCCAGGCTGGGGCCCCAAGTCACACAGCTACCTAAAGTGAATTCGGCCCACAACCCCCGTGGACACAGAAGTCAATCCCCGCCCAGCCAAGACTCCAGATGTAAACACAGTCCCCACTCCTGATAGTAGCCTGAAAAGGCCCCAAGCATAGGAGGCAGCTGAGCTGGGCTCAAATCCTGACTCACAGAAACGGGGGATAAGAACACGGTATTGTCAGAAGCCACGAAATCTGTGGCAATTTGTTACGCAGCAACAATGCATACCTTAAAATCCCCAGCCACTCACGTCTTAATTTTTTTTCAGTCTTTCCCCCTCCCCATCCTGGATCCCCCTTGCATGTAGATATCCCACTGACCACAGGAGGACAGAGAACACAACAGGACTTGTTCATCGCTTTGTGATGCTGCTCTGTTGATCGTGACACTGAGCCCTCCTGTGCCAAGCACCTCTCTGTGCTCACAACCCACCTGGGGAAATTATCCCCATTTGATAAATGGGAGGACTGAGGCACACAAAGAGGTGATGCATTTGTCCAAAGTCACAAAAAGCTCGTTACAAGAGTCAAGATTCAAGCCAGGTCACCTCTCTGTGGAGCCTACATCTTAGCTACTACACCTATTATCTAATCACTGCAGCTCACCCATTCCTGTGAAAATCACTCAGTCGTATCTGAGTCTCTGCAACCCCACAGACTATAGCCCGTCAGGCTCCTAGAGTGGGTAGCCATTCCCTTCTCCAGTGATCTTCCCAATCCAGGGATCAAACCTGGGCCTCTTGCACTGCAGGCAGATACTTTACCATCTGAGCCACCAGGGAGGCCCATTCCTGTTGCCGTGTCTTCAGAGAGGAGGAAGGCATGATGACACAGACAGCTGTGTGCGAAGTACCAGCTGGACAGAGGTGGGACCCACTCTGACAGGAAGAACCGGGATGAAATGAAGGGTGTAGGCGCTACAGGCAGGCTGGAGTCTGACACTCTGAGATAGTTAAGCACCACTGAAACCATCACAGGGAGATTTTTTTTTTTAATCACTGTGTTCAAATTTTAAAAAAGAAGGGAGAAAAAGAAAAGAAACTGCACTACAAGCAATATTAAAGGCTCCTGATGTGTATTTTAACAGAAAGTTTCCTGCACCTTAGAAACAGTCGGTTTAACACTTAAAGGGGATTGTGTCCCCATGACTCCTTCCAGCTGGAATTATACATGAAACAGAAGATACCAAAGCAATTAAGTATTTTATAAACACTGCTGAGGGGTCAAAAAGAGGGAGGTTCATTCACTGACTAATAACGCAGTAATAAACAAACAGCAATGTTATGCAACTGAGAAAATTATTATAATTGAATCTACACAGCTGGGCAAGAAGAGAAGGCTGGTTATGTATATCAGCTCACAATTGCTTTGTGTGGGTAGGTTTTAGTTTTAGAGCTGGTTCAGAATGGAGATCCTTCTACAGTCAAGATTTTTTTTTTTTCCTCTCAACCGAACATGATTCCACAATTACAACTGCAGGAGGGAAAAGAACTCAATGAATTGCCCACCAATTATTTGCTCCCATTTGAACTACAGAGGGGTCCCTATGTACAGGAGGTGAAGCTTTCTCATGATGTGCTCATTTCAGATCTCTTCCAGAGACATTTTACCTTGTTTGTGCACGGCCGTATGAATAATGAATGACTCTGACTGGGGGCCACATTGGAGGGAAAGCAGCACAACAAAGTCGCTTCTCACATTTTAACATTTGGCTCCCACTGTGTTCTTGGAGCTCCCTTTCCACCTTGATATCTGCCCCTCTGCAGAAGACAGGCAGAGAAACACCGCCAATTACTGCACTTAAGTGTACACAGGTGTGTCTAACAGGGTCGGAAGAGCGACTGGTACATTTCCCTTGAATTGTTGAAGTTTTAGCATCAAAATCAGAAAAGCATCATTATTCTCTAGGGTTCAAGAACGAGCTGAGTAAAAATCCACCGTCCTTCCTTCAGTTAAATGCACTTAAAACACAAACCAAAGCAAAACAAGCTTCTTTTCTGAGGCTATTTCTAACTAGATGTTACCCTTTATTACTACATGAATTCTTTTCTTAATTAAGTGACTCCATCTCGACAAATCTGTGATCTATGTCAGGTTCCCATCTGCCTAAAACCTAACTCTCTTGAAACTCGGAAGGATGATTAGCTAACCACCAGGGCAGAGGTACCAATGTATTTTCGACAGGCACACATTTTACATCGATGATATCTATTTTTATGAGATAAAAGTACTAAAGCTTTAATGGTGGCAATTAAAACAGCCAAGAGTTTGAGCAGCTCGATGGCTGAGTCACAGACCTTTTACCTATAATGGGATCCATTATATCCCTGAGCTCAGTTTGAGGGAGTAAAAGAGGAACGGATTTTTAAATATGGTGATAAAACAGCAGTACCCTCTGAACTAAGCAGCTTTAGTTTAAACTGCCGTGTGACCTACCCCGCGCCTAATGTCAACATCCAGTCGAGCAGCCTTCTTCAAAGTTCTCAGATACTTCTGTCTGTTTGAAACTATTTGAACAATTTGAAGATGCTACAAAGATGCTGCTACATCATGATGAACATCTGAGTGTATCTGTTTCTATTTTAACTTATCTGTATTTAAAAACATCACTTTTTTGAAAATGCGTAACTTCAGATGACTTGTGACAAAATCTCACTTATGTCTAAAATAATAAATATTTATACTGATATTCCCTTTTAAAATGTAATTTAGGGGTATGAATAAGAATGTAATTATTCACAAGGAGATGGTGTAAAGTTTGAGCAGTATTTATGGATGAATACCAGCAAACAAAGGAGTGGGGGTGTTTTTCATGGCATTTTAACATTATTTGAAAGTATCAGGATCATAAGCTCTGTACTTGCAAAAATGTAATAATCGCCCAACGTCCAGCCCAACACTAACCACTTCTCTAATTCAAGAACCCTAAAGATTTTCTCTTTTGCTTCTATTATAGCACATTCAGAAACAGAAATGGAAATTATCTTGGGAACAATCTCACTCACAAGTGTTTGTATCTGTTACTATCTTGATCCCTAGAGAGAGCAGGCAGACAGGAAACAACCTGCAGAAAGGGTTTACCCCCGACCAGGAAGGACCCAGCTAACAGGGGTGGGCAGCCATGCAGCCGCCTTGGCCCAAGTGGCCTAAAGGCAGTCAGGTCTCTCGGGGCTGAGGATCTGTGCCCCCACCAAGTACGCCGGCATTAGCCAGGTGCCCCCTGGCCGTGTTCCTCTGGGTGCTGGCAGCTCTGTCAGGATAATTCATCTGAAGGAAGAACAGTAGGGTGGACTAGTGGATTCACTATTAGGCTTGGTTTTGAGCATTTTTCTCTGTGGCGGCTTTATCAAGTGTGAAGACCTGTCGTCTCAAGACGCCTCAGCTTCCTGTCTGTAAGACGAAGAAGTGGAGGAGCTGGTCTGTAACGGCTTCCAACTCTAAGACTCTATCGTCCGATATTCTCTGCTGTTAAAAATCTGGCGTCAGCCCTGCTTAAACTGCCACCCCACCTGTCCAGCAAGAAATGAGCACTCGTAAAGCGAAATGGGAAGTGAAGATCATTTCAGAGGGAACTATTAAGGAAGTTTTGTAGATAAACACAAAAAACAAGACATTTAAAAACCTACAATAGAAAGCCCGAATTAAATACGATATACCGGAATTAGAGATGCAAACGAAATCTTAACATAAACAATTTACTTTCCCCATTTATAAAAAGGAGAACTTTCAGAACTTCACTGCAATAATTCATAACTTCATTTCATAGGTACCTAACGTCTATAAGGTTTTCTCCTAGTAAGTTCAGTCTCTGCTCAATATAATGTGTTGTGATATTTATTAAATATCTTGTGCATGCACGCAAGCTCAGTCGCTCAGTTGTGTCCGCCTCTTTTGCAACCCTATGAACTGTTGCCCACCAGGCTCCTCTGTCCATGGGATTCTCTAGGCAAGAATATTGGAGTGGGTTGCCATGCCCGTCTCCAGGGGATCTTCCCAACTCAGGGATCAAACCTTCGTCTTGAGTCTCCTGCACTGACAGCTGGATTCTTTGCCACTGAGCCACCGGGGTATGCACAAATAATAATACTCAGGTATAAAAGAATCATTCACGTTTGTGAATCCCTGAACTCACGGATCCACAGCAAATAAACCATGGGCAGGTGACGGGAAGGGGAAGAACAGAGGGGAGGTGGGAAGGACAGAAGCGTGTCGTTCACAGCAGCCGCAGGACCTGGAGACGAACACACATGAGGAGCACTGGGCAGGGACCTCTCCCAGCCCTGGAAGGTTCGCTGAGAACTTCTGAGGGGAGCACTGTTGACTTCAGGGAGGTGGGGACCCCCAGTTCCTCACAACACAGCTGAGTGCGGTGTGTAGCACACACGCTCCTCACCCGGGGCCAGGCCACACCAGCCAGGCAGCCCCCGGCAGGCTTCTGATCACCCGCAGCGAGGAAGCCTGGGAGCGACCCTCTTTAAAATCGTCGTTTATAAGAAGTGGGCCTCAGGAATGATTTCAACAGCGGCAGCCTCCAAACCTCCATCCCTCCCCACTCTGTCCCACCCTCCTGCCTCCCACACTGGTCTCTCCACCTTGATACCCTCCACCCCTCACCCTCGCTCAGGTTCTCAGTGACCCATTGAACCTTTCTGGATCCTCGTTTCCTCCAGCCTTGCCGCCTCTCTTCGCTCCCCTTTAGGACAGAATGCTCCAGGGAATGACAGCGTTTGCTGCCTTCCCCTGGTAGGCAGAGTTCATACTCGTCCTCCACCTGAACAGCCAGCCTTCCTCATAGGGAACCCCCTCCCCCATGCTCCTGAACTGTCAGCAGGAGCCAACAGCCTCACCCCCAGCTTCTTCAGGGACCTCACAACAGCCTCGCCACCCCTCACGAGCTCCTTCAGTGCTGGTTTCCCATGAACCTCTCAGCCCATAACTCCCGAGGTGCCCTGGACCCTCACATCTGGATCTGAGATCTGTGCCTTCTCCCTCAGCAGGGGTCACGGCTCGAAACACCACCCACCCATGGCTGATGGCTCCCAAGGTTCCTTCGAGATTCTGGGCCCCTCCCCTGAATTCCATTCGTCCCCATGCAACTGGCAACCTGACCTAGCCACCTGCACGCCCCCGACAGGCATCTCACACTCCATGAATTCTAAACCAAACTCCTGATTTCTTTACTGACTCCAGCTCCACCAGCAGCACAAGCCAGACGTGGGGAGTCACCCCGGATCTCGGCTTAGTCTCACCCAGCACTTTCACTCCACTCTGTGGTTCCTCCTGGCTCCACCTACCACACACACAGGACACACCCTCTGATGACCCCAACTCCACCCTGTCTAAGCACCTCGAGACCTGCCTGGACCACTGTTGCCACAATCTCTGCACCTGACCCCTGTCTCCCAGGCTTGCCATCCAGCCCAGTCTATTTCCTGCACAGTCCCAGTGATCCTCTGAAGATGTAAATAGGACCACAATATACCTCTATTCAAAACCACTAAGACCTTCTCCTCTCATTCACAGTAAAATGGCAAGTCCTCAGCATGGACAACAAGGCCTCAAATGGACCCCTGCCACCTCCCAAACCTCATTTCCTGCAAACCCACCCCCCAACCTGCTCTAACTACGCTGATCCTTTGTTGTTGTTTAGTCACTCAGTCACCTCAGACTCTGGCGACCCATGGACTGTAGCCCGCCAGGCTCCTCTGTTCATGGGATTTCCCAGGCAAGAATACTGGAGTGGGTTGCCATTTCCTTCTTCGGGGGATCTTCTCGACCCAGGGATGGAACCCACGTCTCCTGCATTGGCAGGTGGGTTCTTTACCACTGAGCCACCAGGGAAGCCCATGCTGATCCCTTGCTTACTGTCAAACAACAAAGGGCAAAAGCTCTCCACCTCAGGATCTTTGCATAGGCGGCCTCTGTCCTCGGAAGACTGTGAGCCTCTGATAGGCCGTTCGTCTATATACAGGTGACCCTTGACAACGTGGATTTGAAAAGCGGGGGTCCACTTACTCGAGGACTTCTTTCCAGCAGTGCATGTCACAGTACTACACACTCGGGGTTGGCTGAATGCGCAGGTATAGAACCATGGATACGGAGGACCCATGGACACAGGGAGGACAAACGATAAATCATACTCAGATTCTCAAGTGTGTGAAAGGTCAGTGCCCCAGCCACCGAGTTGTTCAAGGGTCAACTGTATACAGAGGCATATATACCAGAATGTGTGCCTGTCTGTCTCTCTCTCCAACACCTAAAGCAGGAACTGACACATACCATGGGCCTAGTATTTACTGATTATGAAACGTTCCCCAAATGTTAACACAGACGTCACACCTCCAGCCTTTGTTTTGATTACATACATGCTCTGTGGGAGCTCCTGGCGACTGCTGTACCGCCAAGGTGCCCACAAGGGTATCCTAGGACACTGTGGACTAATAAATGCATAAGTGAGTGAGTGCACATTCTTCTGACTGGTCTGAGGCAATGTTGAAACATTTGATGGCCTTTGAAAGCCGCACATTCTGCCTGCTGTCTGCACAAAGTTCTCCTTCATTTCTCCTCTTTCCCTGACTTAAGTACCCCCTTTCTTCCTGACCCTGCAAACAATTAAGTTGCATATCTGCTCCCATGTAAGTCTGCACTTCTCTCTTCTCATTGCAGGGACACCACTGTTTAACTAGACTTCTTTTAAGGAGAGAATACCTTCTTTTTATATCTCCATGACCTCACAGAGTGACTGGCATGTTACAAATGCCCCAAAATGCTGCCTGGTGAATAAATGGAGAGTGGATGGATAGGTGGACAGATGTATGAGGTTCTCACCCTATCTTTAAATAATATCTTTAAAGAAGTCTCAACAGGCCCCAAATGCTGTCCCTCTGCTATGAATGGATCACCATCCCTCAGCTCATTTCCAACAAAAGCACTCCTGGGGAAGAGACCTAGAAAGAGTTCTCAGAATCTGGCCTCCAAAAATATCGTTAGTAAGTGCTGAAGTACATTGATCGTATATTTTTATCTAAGACAGCTTATCATTTTCTTCTACATACATGTTTAAAATAAACTTTAAAATTCTAATGACTCTGAGCTGTGAAATATTTCAGTTGCTTTAGGTGGAAGGTTAAGGCATGGCTGCAAATTTTGACACACGCGTGCTTCTCTTTTTTGCTCTGACCACAGCCCATCTCCCGAGGGGGTGGGGGAATGATCACGTACCTTGTGCTAAAGCCCAGGAGGAGAAGCCAGGAGGCTGAAGGAGGTGCCTGAGTTGGCTGGAGGGCTAAAGGACCCAGGGTCTGCACTGGGTTTAAGGAGCTTTGGTCTAGTCCTCAACCACAAGGTCATGAAGCTCTAGACCAGGCTTGTCACCACGAAGCCCGATGACCTACCTGGCCACAAACTCCAGAACTTCACTCACCATCTCACTTCCTGCCCGTCCACTGCTGAAGCAAGACACACCCCAAAACCCTCTGCTCTCTTTGCTGACTTCTTCCACCAACCTGTGAGGCCACCACTCACCTGGTTAAGCAAGTGAGCAATGTGGGAGCCCAGTTCTCCCTCCCTGACCCCACCACGCTCACTGCCGCAGTCCGGCTTCCAGGACTACCTCCCCCCCACAACCTTTCCCTGAGGTCTGGGGTCTCCGAGGCAGCGGCCCCCAGACACACATGGCCTCAGAGCACGTGGCCTCGGAGCACGTGGCAGGTTTGATCTGAGAGGGGCTCCACGTGTAAATCACACCAGAACTCAGAGGCTTAGGAGGAAAGTATGTGGATGATCTTGTTAATATCTTTGTATTAAATATTATTTGTTGAAAGGATATTCAATTATTACATGCTGAAACCATATTGTGGGTATCTTACATTAAATGTGGGCTTCCCCAGTGGCACTAATGGTAAAGAACTTGCCTGCCAATGCAGGAGACATGAGATACACAGGTTCCATCCCCAGGTCAGGAAGATCGCCTGGAGGAAAGCATGGCAACCCACTCCAGTATTCTTTCCTGGAGAATTCCATGGACAGAGGGGCCTGTCGGACTACAGTCCATAGGGTCGAAAAGAATCACACAAGTGAAGCAACTTAAACACACATGCACATTAAATACACAAAAATGAACTTCCCTGTTTCTTTGTTTCAATGTGCTGAAGAGGCAATTTTACTCAACATCTGGGGCTCACATCCAGTTCCCCGCTGGGCAGCACTGCCCAGGGAAGTCCTCAGTTTCTCTGCTGCCCCCTCCCCCCATTTCCCCACTCCACTCCCCAGGGCATCTGCTCTTTCCCACCTGATAGCTCTCCCCAGAGTCCTCAGGTGAGTGCTCCATGACCCTCAGATCTGGCTGCCCTCCACCCAGCAGGGACGACTCAGCCCAGAAGGCACCTCCTCCCACAGGATGCCCTCCAATACCGTTCTCCCCATGCCCCCATGGCCCCACAGTGCCCCTCTCCCAGGCTCTGCCTTGGGTGCGGAGCACTGCATGGGCACCTGCAGAATGAATGTGCCCCGCCCTGGGGATACGGCACAGAAGGTGATGGACAGGAACCCTCCCCTCACGCCACTTAGAACATAGAATGGGATACATAGTATTTTAGCAACAATGCAGTCATAGAAGTAGTAATAATATAATAATGAGGCATTAATGGCAGTAGTAATTTTGAACTGTGGTTGGAGAAGACTCTTGAGAGTCTCTTGGACTGCAAGGGGATCCAACCAGTCCATTCTAATCTAAAGGGTGTTCTTTGGAAGGAATGATGCTAAAGCTGAAACTCCAGTACTTTGGCCACCTCATGTGAAGAGTTGACTCATTGGAAAAGACTCTGATGCTGGGAGGGATTAGGGGCAGGAGGAGAAGGGGACGACAGAGGAGGAGATGGCTGGATGGCATCACCAACTCAACGGACATGAGTTTGAGTGAACTCCGGGAGTTGGTGATGGACAGGGAGGCCTGGTGTGCTGCAATTCATGGGGTCACAAAGAGTCAGACACGACTGAGAGACTGAACTGAACTGTATTTACAAACAACATATCATGCAGAAGGCACAGTTCTAAGCACACTAGTGTATGATCTCAGTCCCCCTGCTGCTTCAGTCGTGTCCGACTCTGCGCGACCCCATAGATGGAAGCCCACCAGGCTCCCCCTGTCCCTGGGATTCTCCAGGCAAGAACACTGGAGTGGGTTGCCATTTCCTTCTCCAATGCAGGAAAGTGAAAAGTGAAAGTGAAGTCGCTCAGTCATGTCCAACTCTTAGAGACCCCATGGACTACAGCCTACCAGGCTCCTCCGTCCATGGGATTTTCCAGGCAAGAGTACTGGAGTGGGGTGCCATTGCCTTCTCCATCAGTCCCCCTAATAACAGTATTTGTTAATGTTGTTAAGTCACTAAGTTGTGTCCAACTCTTTTGTGACTCCACAGACTGTAGCCCGCCAGCCTATTCTGTCTATAGGATTTCCCAGGTGAGGATACTGGAGTGGGTTGTCATTTCCTTCTCCAGGGGATCTTCCCAACCCAGGGAGCAAACCTGTGTCTCCTGCATTGCAGGCAGATTCTTTACTACTGAGCCACTAGGGAAGCCCCAGCAACAGCATTACACAGATATGATTCCTACTGTATAGATGAGAAAACTGAGGCCCAGAGAAGCTATGCGGTTCACCCACAGTCACACAGCTGATTCCGCAGTGATGAAACCAGCACTTCAAGGCCATGCTCTTCCACGCTGCACCTGCTGCCTCCCAAGACGAGTGATTGCAAAGTAGAGAGAAAAGACATTACAGAACAAGTGATCTCTAAACTACAGGTGAATGTTCTGGACAGAAGTCCAGGGTGAAAGGGTCTGGAAGGGCTAGAATCAATTCGCCTTCTCTGGGGAGGCGAGAAGGAGATAAGGCAGAGGAAGATGGGGCTCTGCTCACTTGCAGCTGCAGAAGGAACTTTTCTACAGGACCTGCACAGGATCCCTGAAGACACGAGACAGGATGACCCAGAAGCTTTGCCCCTTGCATGGCCCCTGGACACAAGAGCAGGGGGCCTGTAGTGCTCACTCCTTGTCTGGTGAGTCAGCCTGGACCTACTGTCCTGACCGACGCGAAACCCAGTCCCCCTGGGAGGAGTTCTCGAGGCCCTGCCTAAGGGCTTCTCAATATTGTACTACCTTCATCCAACGGACAGGTACACTTACCTAGACATTAAGGAAATTTCTGATGACAAAGTTACAGAGTAGACATGTTACAAAACCACCAGCCTATGAGTTTACCCAAGCGTACATGGCAAGTAGCCAACAGGGATCCAAAGTAACCCCAAAAGGGCACCTTCCTTAAGAATCAGAATTGCTGCTTAAGGGGTTGTGGCCAAGGGCGAGTTAAATGATCAAACAGCTAAGCAGACATGACATACTTGAGTAGACTGCAAAGTTCACATTCATTGTAAAGATGAAATGTGAGATTTACAAGAAATGCTTATCTTGTCAATTCAAGCAACATCAAAGGACTCCCCTCCACTCTTAGGTTCTCTTTTTTCTTTTTCCTTTTGGTGACAGCAGACGGCAGGAAAGTGGGATGAGCAATAAGCAAAGATTTCCACTGGTTACCTTTGAAGAACAGTGATTTTGCTTTTCAAGTGCACGTCCTCCCATAAATGCCTTCGTAAACTTCAACACTGGACGCTTTTCACAGTGTGAAGATGGCACTCGCCGGAGGAAGGAGAGTGGAGACTGTATGCCAGGTGATTCCGGTCTCAGCACCACCTCACTGATCTGTCAGTAGCTCCTCCACGGCCCTCAGTCCAGCCCCGCACAGTCATCAGGCCAAGCACGGCACTAAGATGCTCAGGCACCTTCTCTCCTAAGACTGCAAGTCTGAGAAGTCTACAGGGGCTTCTCTCATCCACCTTCGACCTCAGGAGCCAACAACACAGCCTGGTACACGGTAGCTGCTTAGTGTTGTGACAACCATCTCTGGGTGCACTGCGACATCGTATTCAGAAGTCTGCTAAAATTTCACAACTTAACAATAGGAGTTATGTAGGCGAGAATTATATAAGGGTATGAGAAGAGTTAACCATTGAGACTGAAGCTGGTGGGACTCAGTCCTCGTCTTACAGGACACCTCATAGTAAGAGCGTATGACACCATCAAAGGTTCCCTGCTGGCCACTCTCTCCTCTCCTGGGATCCAGGACGAATGCCTGGTGGTGGTCTCTCCTCACTGCATGTCCTGGGACCCTCTTAGCCTAGAGTACTAACGATGGGCTGTACAGGGGCCCTGGCCTCACCTTCCTCTTCTAACCCTGTCAAGGCCTATGGCAGAATATTATCTACACAGGGCTTCCCAAGTGGCGCAGTGGTAAAGAATCCACCTGCCAGTGTAGGAGACACAGGTTCGATCCCTGGGTCAGGAAGATCCCCTGAAGAAGCAAATGGCAACCCACTCTAGTATACTTGCCAGGAGAATTCCATGGACAGAGGAGCCTGGTGAGCTACAGTTCATGGGGTCGCAAGAGAGCCGGACACAACTTAGCAACTAAAGAACAACAGCATTTATACAATTATAACTGTTAAACTCATCCCCAAATTCCCGTATCCAACTAGCTATCTGAACTGGAGTCTAGGAGCACCTCCACACTAACATGTCCAAACTGAGTTTCCTGCACTAACCTGTATCTTCAGATCCCTCAACTGTTCCAGTCAGAACCATGATGGCTCTCATTCTCTCAAACCCCATTTCCAATCCACTGGCACAAACCGTCACTTCCTAACGCCAGCGCCCTAGTCCAGACGACCACTGCATCTTGCCTGATCGATGGCCTCTTTGTGCAATCGCATTTGCCCTCTACCTATTTCTCAGAGACGCACGGAGTGAGCCTGCTGACATACCAGCACCTCACGCCACTCTTAAGCGCAAAACCCTTCAACAGCTCGCCATCTCACTCGTGGTAACACTCAGAACTCCTCAGCATAGCTCACAGCACCCTGCTTGATCTAAAACCACCCCAACCCCTGCTTTATTTACTCTTCTATTACTTTGCCAACAAAGGTCTGTCTAGTCAAGGCTATGGTTTTTCCAGTCATCATGTATGGATGTGAGAGTTGGACTGTGAAGAAAGCTGAGCGCCGAAGAATTGACGCTTTTGAACTGTGGTGTTGGAGAAGTCTCTTTTTTTTTTTTTTTTTGGAGAAGACTCTTGAGGGTCCCTTGGACTGCAAGGAGAGCCAACCAGTCCATCCTGAAGGACATCAGCCCTGGGTGTTCTTTGGAAGGAATGATGCTAAAGCTGAAACTCCAGTACTTTGGCCACCTCATGGGAAGAGTGGACTCACTGGAAAAGACTCTCCTGCTGGGAGGGATTGGGGGCAGGAGGAGAAGGGGACGACAGAGGATGAGATGGTTGGATGGCATCACCGACTCGATGGACGTGAGTTTGAGTGAACTCCGGGAGTTGGTGATGGACAGGGAGGCCTGGCGTGCTGCGATTCATGGGGTCGCAAAGTCAGACATGACTGAGTGACTGAACTGAACTGAACTGAACCAAAGTTCCTATCCCTCCCTCCCTCCACTCCAAAGACACTGTCTTCTTTGCTGCCCTCAAGCGTTCCAAGCACACTCCTGCCCCAGGGCCTCTGCACAGGCCATATTGGCTTCCGCCAGGCGTGTACAAGACTTGCTCCCTTTACTCTACTGGGGTGTTCTGCTCAGTGTCACCTCCAGGGCAAGAGAGTCTTGGCAGCAAAGAGTTCCACTAACAAATATCAAAGCAGGCAGTGCCAGGGTAAATGCCTGTTTAGTGGTGACAGTCATGCAGGCAAACACTTCTTAATGTATTTATTTGAACTTAAAAAAAAAAACACTAGAACTTTTGAACGTTTTTTGTTTCAAAATTCTTGTAGGGAACAAAACACTTTGAATACTTCTGCCTTATCAATTACGACTCTACAATTGCTCTGTTGGATGCAGCAGTCACCAGCCGAATGTGGCATTTAAATTACTTAAAGTTAGATCAAATTTACCTGTTCAGTCACACCAGCCACGGTCTAAGTGTCTGTAACCAATATGTCTACAGGCTACCATAAAGGACAGTACGTAAAACACTTTCATTCACCAGAAAATTCCACTGGGCAAAGCTGCTCTGGAGTCTTGACTGCTTAACTGGCTTTGTTTCTAGAGGAAATTCTGGGTTTTTCCCACAACCATTTTTATGCTCCCAAATGCCAGCAGCAGGTGAGAGAGTTCCATCCAGGTGACAACGCCTACTGGAACCCAACTTTCAAGACATAATGTTCATCGGATAACCCTCTTATCTGGTTTCTAAAGAATAGGGCTCTGGGTTTCCACCATTAAGATACAAATTAGTGCTTTGGACTCTTTTTTTTTTTTAATTGAGTTGAGACTCATGGATATAGAATTCACTATTTAAAAATGAATAATTCAGGGACTTCCCTTTCAGTCCAGTGGTTAAGAACCTGACTGCCAATGCAGAAGACACAGGCTTGATCTCTGGTCAGGGAGGATCCCACATGCCATGCAGCAATTAGGTCCCTGAGCCACAACTACCGAGCCTGTGCTCGGGAGCCCAGGAACTACAATACTGAGCCCATGAGCCGCAGCTATTGAGCCTGCAGGCCTAGAGCCTATGCTTCTCAACAAAGAAGCCACTGCAATGAGAAGCCCGCACACTGCAGCTAGACAGCAGACCCTGCACACCACAACTCGAGAAAGCCCAGTTGCAGCGACAAAGACCCAGCACAGCCAAAAACAAATAAATATAAAATAAATAATTCAGTGGCATTGAAGATACTGATAATAATTTAGATTCTTGACTACCTAAACAACTTGACAATCTTCTGTCAAACAATCTGTCAAAAGCCTATCCATGACCTAATTAACAGACCAGAAGTCCCGAATTGTGGAGATACCTCAGATGTGCAACCCATCACCTCAGGCATCCTTGGTCCATGTATGCTTCTGGGAGTGTCCCCTGGGCCACAGCAACCCAGCCCCCACAGGACAGCCTGCGCCCTGTGGTCCTGAGTGCCACCACCTGGGGCGGAACCATCCAGGGTCAAGGGAGGAAGCAGAAGATGAAAAACAACCAGAGAAGCCAAAACCATCTCCACATGCGCTATCAGACTACTCTTGCCAAGACAGTATTTGTGATGCCCATCAACACCTCCTACGTATAAGATACGCCAAGCAAAAAGTGTCTCTCAGGATTTCATCACACACACACACACACACAAAATCTCCGAGGAGGAAAGAAGAACTCCTTCTGTCTGATGATGAGAGTGATCACCTCTCCGCCTTCCCTCTGTCCACTTACCAGGATGCCCAGCCCAGCAGCTGAGGCTGTAATTAGCACGCTTCCTTGGTCTCCATTTCAGAACCCAATTTCCTGTCTCTATTTCACACACACACACACACACACACACACACACACACACACACACATTTTGTCAAAATGTCTCAAATCCTTTTTGGAGAAATACTGACTAAGGACTATAGCCTAGATTTCCACTGATTCCATTTACCCTCTGCCACTAACCATACATTAGAAAATTTGAGAACACAATATTAATCTTAGGATAGAACTAATTCACCCTAAAGTAACATCTTCAAACAACTCAAGTTTCTCTGTTTGTCTTCGGTGCCAGATGAAGGCCTAGGGTCTTGGATCAAGAGATCCACACGGGTACACATGCCCACCCCGAGGCATGAGTACATACACCCTGCGGGGCTGATGGTCAGGACACAGCCAGCAGCTTCTTCTTCCAGGAACGAGGAGACGGAAATTTTACAGTTCAATATCAAATTTAACATAAAACTGTAAAAAACCTTTTTCAAGGGAAAAAACCAATTTTACCAACTGTAGGAACAGCTTTTCAACTAACGGAACAAGTAACAGTACACATCTCCTACAAAGTACTTTCGACTGGAATGTCTTTGGGAAGAAAATTTAAACAACAGCTTTCTAAAAGATCACTTATACTTGAAAACAAGATGCTCTCCTCACATCACTAAAGAGACCGCACTGTGCTGAGCGACAATTGGCAGGTACGCAGCGAAGATTTACTCCAAGGATCACGAGGCGAACCTCGTTGGCATCGCCGTGGGTGCGTGGCTCTCTGTCATCATATCATCTCACCATCTAGCCAGGCCCACGTGGTGAGAGGTGAGAGAACAGCAGCAGAAATTCAAAGCTGACACCAGCTACGCACCCAACAAAACACTGCCCTTTCTAGGTCTACGCGCTACATCTTATTTTCCTGTGATTTAAATAATTTGTCTTGTTTGGTTATACACACTGAGCTTTCCAACATGCCTGTCACTAGCCACATATGGCTATTTATATTTAAATTAAATTAAATTAAAATTTACGTGCCTGAGTCTCACTTGCCTCTTTTCAGATGCTCAGGGGCCCCACGTGGCTGGTGGCTTCTGTACCGGACAAAGCAGACAGTGACAATTCTCAGCCTCAACACAAGTCCACAGACACCACTAGGCTAGACATTTTCTACCAACAGGTTACCGTGAGATATCCAAAAACATGGCAATCTTTCTTGCAAAAATAATTTGGAAAATACTACTTTCTGACAAACTTTGGTACACAGCTAAATATACTTAGAGACTTTTCCCCCCTTAAACAATGAATTAAATGAAAGAATATGACACGCCTGGATTGCAGCCACTCTACAGTAAATATTTCCACAATGTGAAGGGAGGGCTTCCCAGGTGGCTAGGTGGTAAAGAATCTGCCTGCCAATTCAGGAGACGCAAGAGAAGCAGGTTCGACCCCTGGATCAGGAAGATCCCCTGGAGTAGGAAATGGCAACTCACTCCAGTATTTTTGTCTGGGAAATCCCATGGACACATGGACGGAGGAGCCTGGCCGGCTATAGTCCAAGGGGTCGCAAAAGTCGGACACAACTTAGCAACTAAACAACAACAAACAAATGTGAAGGCAGTAAATCATTTTACACAAAAGTTGTAGAATATGGTTCAGAAAAGTCATATGTATACACATCCTGCACATGACGCTGTAGAAACACATTACATCTGGACATTAGATAATAACCAACAGGTTTTACTTTTACTTTTTTCCTATCTCATTTTTCAACCAATACTTTTATAAAATGTAAAAAACTGCGGTGCATAAAGCTTGAAGATGATAAGCCAAGGGCTTCTTCCTTATCACCAAATGGGAGCTAAGATGCAGCTGTGATCTTTCCTGAAAAACAAGACTGGGGCTCCAGCCTCTTTGGGGCCCTAAAGTTTCACAGCTCAAAATAGCAAACTTCAAAAAGTGGCTGCAGTGTTAGGAGTTGCATAAAAACCATCGCCAAAGTTGCAGACCTCACATACTCTAAAATGTGAATCACCTTCTTAGGCAAGGCTTTTACAATCCAGCTACTAAGTCAAACTACAACAAATTATTTTGTGATTGTTTCACTGTAAAACATGAAGTCACATTCAGAGCTTCAGACGGTGCTCCTCCTTGGTGACTGGTACACACTCACCGAATAAACTCAACACTGCAGCTCAAGGTGCGTCAGAGCCTAAGGTGGAGACGCAGTGAGATATGGCCCAGGGTGACAGGGTGAAGAGGATCACTTCAAGTATGGTTAACAGCTGTAAGTTCACATTTGTATTTAACCAGGTCAAGACTTACTATATATAGGTGTAAACAGAGTTCAGGGTTAACCGCTTGGATGCTGGAGGGAACACTAGTCAACTTCCCTCACAACACAAAACAGGATACTGGCTTCACCCCAGCAGCCTCAAGGTGCTGATGACCAAATGATGGCTTTCACCTTGGTTACAACTGAGAAGAAATTCAACACTGAGAAAGCAGTCAGTCTTTTATCTACAGTATCCAATTTCCTGGGCTTTCCCAGGAGACTCAGTAGTAAAAACTGCCCGTCAACGCAGGAGATGAGGGCTTGATCCCTGGGTCAGGAAGATCCCCTGGAAAAGGACATGGCAACCCACTTCAGTACTCTTGCCTGGGAAATCCCATGGACAAAAGAGCCTGGTGGGCTATAGAGTTCATGGGGTCGCAAGAGTCAGGTGAATTAGCGACTAAATGGCAACAACAATCCCATTTCCCTGAGATTCAATTAAAAAGAAATACTGTAAAGTGGTAGCAATTTTTGCCCCCTCCTCCTAAAAATATTATCAATTTGCATTTGCTTTATGGAGAATCTGATATCTTGGGTGTTAAGACACTGAAACACAATGTTCTATTTTACAAAATAAGGGAACGGTTTTCTACTTTAAGATGAAAGAGTAGACAATGGGGAGAAAAATTCTGAGAGCTCATTTCAATGACTACATTTACAAAAG
Source organism: Ovis canadensis (assembly GCF_042477335.2). Lineage (NCBI taxonomy): Eukaryota > Metazoa > Chordata > Mammalia > Artiodactyla > Bovidae > Ovis > Ovis canadensis. Next base: position 49,424,431 of record NC_091253.1, on the reverse strand, counting down.
TTATAATAAAATAGTTAACACTCGTTGGGGACTTAACTGCATGCTGTGTACTATGCTAAAAAGTTTACAGCCATAATCTTCTTTAATCCTCACAATAATCTTGTGCAATTGGTACAAATATTATCCTCAGGAAACTAATGTTTAGGGATGTGTCCAATTTTGGGCTAAGTCAAAACTTTACTAAGCAAAACACTGGAGAAGTGAGAGTCAAATACAACTCCTGTGTCCTGAAGCCCATGGTCTTCAGAGCTCCTCATCCCTGTATGCCATCTTCCCCCTTCCCCAGCCCCCACCACCACCTGCCCCCAACCTAGCACCCTCTCCCCACCAGGGAGCCTGGTGGGGCCATGAGACCCAAGAGCAGGTGAGAAGCGTCTAAACAATGAAGTAAACTCTGGATTAAACAAGTAAGCTGACGCCTCTTCCCATTAACTTACTCTTGGAACTATATTTATGTTTAATATGAATTATTATTCTAGCATCTAACGCGGCACAGCTTGGAAAGGATGACCACTCAAGTCTGCAACAAAGGAAACACGAGCTTGTCACATTTGGCTCATTTTTGCTCTATAAATGACTAGTTTCTTACGGGGTTTTTTGGTTATTTTTTCCTTCACCAATGACACCCTAGCTTAGAGACTTTATTTATAAGAAGTTATCAGTCATTCAGTCATATCTGACTCTTTGCGACCCCATGGATTGCAGCCCACCAGGCTCCTCTGTCCATGTGATTCTCCAGGCAAGAATACTGGAGTGGGTTGCTGTTTCCTTCTCCAGGGGACCTCCCCAATCCAGGGATCAAACGGGGCTCTCCCCAATTGCAGGCAGATTCTTTACCGTCTGAGCCACCAGGAAAGCACACTATTTATAAGAAAGTACTGGTTTTCAAATTGCCTGCAAAAACTAAATCTGTGAGCTTTATGCTCAGCTCTACTAAGAACAGACCTTTTCCAAAATCAAACCCTGGGATGTTTCCTTCCCTAGGCTAGGTCTCCCACCATCATTTCCAAGGCAGACGGATGCCCAGCGGAGTCAGAGGCTGAGTCTAAGACGCTGAGCACACCAACCGCTGTGGCCTCTGACCCCAGCACGGAGGATGAGGGCACCCTGTTAGCACCCTCAGAGTCTGAGGTAATTCGGTTAAAGTGAAAAGGATCTCAGTCATTTGGAGGAATAGCTGATAAAGATAAAATGCTACCGAAGTCTTCACCAAATCACCACACTTTTTCCCTAAAGAACTCTCGCTTATCTCCTTTAAGCCCTGGCACGCTTCCATGCATCTCATGGGTTCGTGAAAATGTCCTTGCAGCATGAGGCGAGCAGAAACAGAGTGAGCTTAGTAAGGGGTCGACTTAAAGCAGCAACAGCACATCACAGCGGTAACTGTCCCAGTGCCCCTGCTGCCCACGGCCACGCCCAGGTCATCCGGAGGCTTACAGCTTGGAACTGCAGAGGGGCGCAGTAATGGCAAAATGCCAGGATGAAGGCAGATTCTCCCTAAGTTCCCACCGTCCATTTCTAGCCACTTCTACGGTGCAACTCAAGTCTGGCCACTTCTTCACACTGACATTTTGAGGGTTTTTTTTTTTCTTCTTCTTTTGTTTTTTTTTTTAAGATTTTTTGATGTGGACCACTTTTTAAGTGTTACAATACTACTTCTATTTTATGTTTTGGGTGTTTTTTTGCCACAAGGCATGTGGGATATTAGCGCCCCCACCGGGGATTGAACCTGCACCCTCTGCACTGGAAGGTGAAGTCTCAACCACTGGCCTGCCAGGGAAGCCCCTTGAGGTATTTTCTGCATTAACAGTGAAAACAAATACATCATGAGTTTAGTCGCTCAGTAACGTCTGATTTTACGACCCTGTGGACTGTAGCCTGCCAGGTTCTTCTATCCATGGGGATTCTCCAGGCAAGAATACTGGAATGAGTTGCTATGCCCTCCTCCAGGGGATCTTCACAATGCAGGGATCGAACCAAGGTCTCCCACACTGCAGGCAGATTCTTTACCGTCTGAACCGCCAGGGAAGTGCACACCTGAATAATCTCACAATTTTATACAATTTTTTTCTTAGTTAAAGAGAATGTTCACATTGTACAAGTCCATCTAGGAGCCTGACCTAAAAACTGAACTTTAACTTCAAGTATTCCTATTTTTGATAAGAACTTTAAGTCCACATACCATCCCTTCACTAAAAAGTATATCCAGAAATATCATTTCATTAACATCTAGGGAAAGAATGATCTGAAAAGTCACTGCCTGATCACTAGTAGGGAAGATCCCCTGGAGAAGAGCATGACAACCCACTCCAGTATTCTTGCCTGGAGAATCCCATGGACAGAGGAGACTGGCAGGCCACAGTCCATGGGGCTGCAAAGTCAGACACGACTGAAGTGACTACACACACACACACACACACACACACACACACACACACACACAAACACACAGAGTCAGTCACAGGGAGATCCACCCTGCGATGCTTGTAACACTCTACAATAAGCAAGAGGCAGGGGCTTCATAGCCTATCTCAGGGAGAGAGGATGGGATTCTTTCTTTTCCCTGGGGGTGGGATTCTTATGCTAATGCTGCCCACCTGTCCAGCCAGACCATGACCAGGAAGGCAAGCATAAGTGAACAGCATTATAGGAACTCTTAACCAGGTTTTTGCACCACCACCACTTGCACTACCTGCAATATTCTCCAGCACTTGATACCCATGACCAAAGCAAACAAACAGAACAAAACAGCTCTCAAGATTAATACCTCTTCCTTACAACTTAAAACAACTGATTTTGCTTCCACCCGGTTAGCGTTCAAGTCTAAGAATTCTCCTGCAATCTGTGATACGCAATTGTCTAGAGTTAAACACAGGAGGCGACAGAGGAGAGACCAAAAACACTATAAAAGCAGATCACGAACACCATGCTCTTCACAAATGGGCATCGACATGACGTGTTTCCTTCAAGTGACTGCTGGGGTGCTGATTTTAATTCAATCACTGAAAGAAGAATTAAGGATATGGGGTCGCACAGAGTCGGACACGACTGAAACTACTTAGCAGCAGCAGCAGCACCCAGTCTTACGAGATCATCATTCTCATCACTCAACCCAAACCAGAGCACAAGCTAGTAGAACCATAAGCGCCTCTGTGCTGACTTTACTTTTTCAAGTGCTGCTGATAGCTTAGCATTTTGCCAACTTCCTTTAAGTTTGCCACCAGGACCTGGACCCAGTGCCATGGCCCAGGCCCTAGAAGGTCCTCTGTTGTTTTGTTAACAGTAAGTGAAGAAAAAAAATGAAACCTCCCTCATGGTGATGCACCATCACCTACTAAGGTTTCGCAAGGCAAAAGCACAAGTTTGCTACTGACTTCCTTCGCTGATAAAGAGCTGCATGCAGCCAGTATCAGGGGCAGAATAAGGGTCAGCTCCCCGTGGTTACCTAGAGATTATCTGCAGACTGACAGCTGTAACTGTGGAGGACAGAGACTGATATTGAGATGTCAAGATTAAGGTGAATTCTCCAAGTCAGGACCAGCAATGCTGTCCTCCTAATTGTCCCCCTGAGCCTTCTCCCAGCTCTCCTTCCCCGGCCAACTACCTCTCTGCAGTGCCAGAGACTGCCCTTCTGAACAAATGATAAAACGAAGAAGAAAGACCAGCAGAGAAGAAAAGGTGAAAGGAGAAAAAACGGGTGGGGGTGGAAGAGTGGCAGTGCATGCCTGATAGTGAAAACGAAGGACCAATTTCATAAAGAAACAAGCATTAGACACAGAGGGGCAAAGACAAGCTAAAGGGGAAGGCAGGAGAGAATAACTATGAAAAGTATCCCCAAGCCACTTGAAACTAAAATCTTAAAAACGGCTATAACTCATCTTTCTGAGAAAAAGGTTATTTTTACATTATTTTACAATAAAGTAGAAAGACAGCTTTCTCTGAAGTCCAAATAAAGGAAATTTCACTTTGATAACCTATCTTTTTAGGAACTGATACTAATACTGCCCACAAACACATACACACACACACACACACACACCTGCAACAATACACGTACTGTTTATACCTTTAGAAAAGTTACTAATTTCCCAACTTTACCATGAGGGTGCTGACACCTGTACTGAGGCTGTCATTATTAGACTAAACAATTTTAAATTTATTTATATGTCATTAGTTTCTTACATTCTTGTTTTCCAAGATAACCGGAAGCAACTGCACCGGAAAGAGTATAGCACTGCAGTGTTCAATATGGCAGCTGCCATCCACATGGGCTACTGGTTTGCTTTATGCAGATACAAATGCAGATGGGCTCTGCCTGTAAATATATCCTCTATCTCAAACAGTGTGTAAAATACCCCATTAGTAATTATTTATTCTGAATGTGTGTTGGAATAATATCCTGGATATATCTGGTTAAATACATAATACTAATACATCATTTCTTTTTTTAATGTAGTGACTAGAAAATTTAAAATAACACATGTGGCTAGCATTCACTGCTCCTACTGTATGTCAGTTGGACAGCACTGATCTAGAACATAGTAAGTACACAAAGAAATGATGTCCAGGAGATTGCACCTCAATGACAAAACTCCCTATCCACCTCAGTGAAGGCCTTGGCCTTCTCCCTGCCTCCCGCCACACCACCAACCTGGTCCTTAACATAGTGTGCAGCACCTAACAGTCACTCTGTAAATGCTTCTTTGATGGAGCTGAAGGAAGGCAACCAAGGTACAACGTAAAAAAGCAGCATCTAAAAGTGGCTTCTTAAAAGCTAGGAAAATTCACTAGCTGCTTGGGACAGTTAGCAGATGGATCATACGCAGGCTGATCCATAAAGTCAATTTAAAAACGAACTTCTCGCTATCTATGGTGGTTTTGAGAGTCGCAGAAAACAATACCCTTGTAGAAAATAAAAGCCGCTCAGAGGCAAGGCTACCTACCATTTAGCATTCGGCTCATTTCATGCTTTCAGAGTGTGGGGTAAAAGGACAGATGGGGTGGAATGTTTTCTTTACTCTCAGTCTACGCTTGGCATTTTCCATTTTAACCCCCTGAATCGCTGGCCTCCGGAATAAACCAGCTGTGCTCAGGGGAAATGCAGGCGGTGCTCACTGAGCAGTAAAATATACAGATAGGGGTGGTCAGAAGAGACACCTTCAGTCTTCATGAAAGACAGGGGGTTACTGGGAACGATCTGGGAGGGGGTGGCTGCCCTAACCCCAGGTGTCTGAAACCAGTGCCTGGGGAAGGGGGTGGGCTCAGCAGGACAGCTACTCCAGCAGGCCTGACCCTGTGTGCCTCTCAGTGTGGACATACTGACCACAGCCCCCCTGGGCGCCACTCAGGTCAAATACGCGTTTTCTTCGGACCTGATCTGTTTCCCCATCTCCATCAGACATCATCAGGGGTGTCAAAGTGTAAGTCTGTCCAGAGTGGTATTCACAGAGACACATCCACTCTCAGTGAAAACGGTCCTTTTCTCTATTCCTGACCACAGTTTTCATAAATGAGGTAAAAGATGCAGGCCCACTTTTTCCATGGAATGTATTTAGTAGCTGCCAATTACTCTGCTTGTGTCTGCAATTCTGTTATTTACTGGGTGAACTGAGAGGATTTCTCTATTTGACATTTACCAGGAAAAGGGTTTCCCAGAAAGGCTTTTTTTTTTTTATAAGCTATTCATAACATATCACAGAAAGACAGAATGGGAAAAGCTGCACCACTGATTCTTTTGGATCCTTTTTTAATCTCCCATGGGAAAATTAGGACACAGGAGTTATTATCCATCACCTCAATCTAAGTGGTCCTTTAAAGATGCATTCTGCTTCTGTGCTCCTTCACCATGACTGTATTTCAGGACCAAATTAATGAGAGAAGCACAAATGCATTCAAAACATACTTGTTCTAAGGGCACAGTGGGGCTTCCAAGGTGGCATAGTGGTAAAGAACTAGCCTGCCAATGCAGGAGATGCAAGAGATACAGGTTCAGTCAGTGGGTCAGGAATATCCCCTGGAGGAGGAAATGGCAACCCACTCTAGTACTCTCACCTGGAGAATCTCATGGACAGAGGAGCCTGATGGGGTCACAGACTCAGACATGACTGAGTGTGCACACAAACACACAAGGATCCTAAAAATCTCACCAGGACTTGCCCACCTCAGAGTATAGTCAATGAATCTACACCTTTGCAGATTTGAGCGGGATGATTCAGAAACTCGGAAGTTCACCTGTGACTTGTAGGACAACCCACAAGCTCTTTAAGAGAAAAATGATATCCAGAGCTTTCCCTCTGGGTAGTTCTCACCAGCGTTCACCTGGCCCCATTCTCCGCTCTCTCCCTCTTCCCAAGGATGGTTCTGGGTCCCTCTGCACCTTCCCAGTGCACCCGTGGACATGGAGCCTGGTCTGAGGGTCATGCCGGGGAGAGGGGAGTCCCCCTGGCCCTGGTCCCATAGTCCAGCAACACTGAGGGACATGCAGGGCCCTGGGCTCACTCACTCTCTCTCTGCCCTCATGTCTCCTAGCCTTCCAACTCTCTCCTTGCCTACCTTTTCCCACCCTCCACTCAACTCAGTTGATGCTTCACAGCTCAGCAGACACATCACCTGCCCAGAACACCCTCCCAGGCCCCCAGCTCGCCTCCTAAGACTGGGTGCCGAGCTGCCCTCCAGCACACAAGCTCACCACCACAGTGTGCCTTCCAGAGGCGACCCGCACCCCCTCCGCCCAACAAGCCCTCCACCTCTCCCCCAGGAAGCAGCATGGGGAGCCTGGGCATCTGTGAACTGTTCCCAGGAAGCAAGGGCAGGGAGTCCAACAGCTCTGACCACACGCAACCCTAGGATGAGCACTTGGGGTCATTCCCCCAACTCCGCAGCAAGCAATTCTAGTGCCTGCCTGACGACAAAGGGTCACATTTGAGTCCCCACTGTGCATCTGACACCAGGTTAGATTCTAACGGACACTACCGCTCCTCTCTCTGTGCCTCTAACCAAGAGGGTGGGTCACCCCTCATTCTGGAGAGAAGGCAAGGGGCCCTGAGGTGGAGTCGTCAGGGTTGTGGGGTCAGGAACCAATTGGTAGTTCTCCTACCAAGAAACTGTAGATTCCAAGGTCTACACTCCCGCCTCCACACGGCTGGTTCTCAGAGCAAGGCTCCAGGAGCTCAGGGCGTTTTTTGTAGGTGACACTGAGATGTCACCAAGCCTCTCACACTTGTTTTCTCTGAATGCACGTTGACTTGGTCAGAGGCTGATGACTTGCCTGCAGACTGCACGAGGAAGCAGCTGTTAGAACCCGAAATCTCAGAAAAGGTAAAACAATGCCACTGAGGGTTTTGTTCTCTTGGAACACAGCTGCTTTTTAGTTACAGATGTGATGAACATTAACACATAATGGTTTATTATTTTTACTCATTTTACAAGAAAGTAACAAATATTTCAAACTGTCCTTGCTTTAAATTTCTAAGACAACAAATATTAACACACGAAACTCACATAAAGAATCTTGAAAGTCAACTATATATGGCTGAGTCCCTTCACTGTTCACCTCAAACTATCACAACATTGTTAATTGGCTATATCCCAGTATAAAATGTTCTTGGTGTTAAAAACAATAAAAATAGAAAGAATCCTAGAGTCACCAACAATTTTAAAGCGCGTAAAAGGGACTGAGATGCAGAGAAAGACAAATACTATATGATTTCACTTACATGTGGAATCTAAAAAAGCCAAACCAATGAACAAACATCACAAAACAGGAACAGAGTCACAGACACAGAGAACGCACAGGTGTCTGTTGGAATGAAGTGGGTGGAGGGGAAGAGAAATACGTGAGGGTGACTGAGAGGGACAAACTCCCAGTTACAAAACAAATGGGCCACAGCTGTGAAACGTACAATGTGGCGAATACAGCCCACGATTACCTAACATCTTTGCATGGTGACATATTGTAACCGGACTTACTGTGGTGACCAGTTTGAAATGCATAGATATTTCAAAGCACCGTGTCGTGTAACAGAAACTAACGCTACAGTGCTATAGGTCAATTACACCTGAAATACAAACAAAAAAATTCATAGAAAAAGAGATGACATTTGTGGTCACCAGAGGCAGGGGCTAGAGGAGAAGGAATTGGAGGAAGGTGGTAAAAGGCACAAACTTCCAGTTATAAGATAATAAGTACCAGGGGTACAGTGTACGACACAGTGAACATAATGAACACTGCTGTATATCATACGTAAAAGCTGATACGAGGGGAGAGCCTAAGAGGCCTCATCACAAGAAAAAAAAATTTCTTCTGTTTAATTTTGGACTTAGATGATGGGTGCTCACGAAACTTATTCTGACAATCACTTCATAACATATGTAAATCAAATCATTATACCATACTCCTTGTACACTGTATACAAGGCTGTAGGTCAACTATATCTCAACAAAACTGGAAGAAAAAAAATTAAAATATAAATAAACTATTTAATGATTGATAGGAAGGAAGGAAGGAGGGAGGGTGGTCTGAGATGAAGAGGGAAACTACTGTCCTAATCAGCTGTTGAAAAGAAATAGAAGCTAGGTTTTCTCTTTCCCTCTAAGTTGTATCATCAAATCATCAAGCTAGTCTGGAGCTAACATTAAAGACTGCGTCCACACAACGAACACATGGCCTGATGAACTCTGGCGTCTGTTCTAATATTCTCCTTTGCTGACTCTTCATTATAAAGTTAGACTTATCTTCAAAGATACTTAAACATGTGATAAAATTTTAAAAATCTGTTCACTACCCATGAAACATCTAAAAAGCATAACTTCTATTAAAATGTAAAAAAAAAAAAGAAACCCTCAAGATAAAAAAGTCAATAATCCTATCTGAATGTGCTAATTCAGCAAATTACATCAACATTTCAACTTAATTTGGTAATTTCCCTGCTACACAGCATGGTTTTGAATCACCATTGTGTCATATACGAAGTGTAAAATAATTTTAGTAGTTCTAAAGCAAAACATAATCAGATAGATAGATGATTTGCTTGAGTGGCATGTGAGTCAGTCCCAGGGAGAGAGAGGTGTTGAGGTTACTGAACTATCCACTCCATTAAACTCACCACACCCAGAAACACAGGCTAAAAGGGGGTGATATTTGCACAAGTCAAATTTAATGTTTCATAACTAAGGCCATATTTCATAACATGTAACCTGTTCCTTAAAAATAAAAGTGACTTTATACTGTATTTAGTACACATGAAATGACACGAATTACAAAGTAAGGTTCTCACTGCAGCAGATCAGAAAGTAGAACCCAGAAGAGAATTGACATTTACGGGTTTCCCTGGTAGCTCAGACGGTAAAAAAGCAGCCTGCAATGCAGCAGACCTGGGTTCAATCCCTGGGTTGGGAAGATTCCCTGGAGGAGGGCATGGCCACTCAGTCCAGTGTTCTTGCCTGGAGAATCCCATGGACAGAGGAGCCTGGAGGGCTACAGTCCATGGAGTCACAAAGAGTCGGACACAACTGAGCAACTAAGCACAGCAAGCATGCACCACAGGCTAGAGATCACACTCTCACAATACGAGTATATTACCCCACTTGACCTCAATGCCCTTTGAGATGGGCACTTTTTCCTCTCTTACTGATGATGAATCTGAGGTTCAGAGAGGGTAAGAAATTATCTCAGGTCACCAAGCAAATAAGGAGAGCTGTAATTCAAACACTCTTCTGATTTCAAAGTCTACGGTCATCTTGAGACTTTACGCCTCTCTAGTATGATTTTCAGAACTGAGTGCTTCAAAAGCTGAAGAGGTTCTGCAAAGTTGAGGAGAAAGAAAAAAGCAAATACCATGTAGAAATGTTTAAAAAGGCAACTAAACTTAGATAATAAAAATACCTCAAATCTACTTGTTTAATATACCTCATAAACAGTTCCAGGTTAGTCTATGATGGTGCACTCGAGAGGATGGAGCTGGAGATAAAGGGAAATGCATTTGGTGGCCATCGGTATCTGCCAGGGCACAGACCCCAGGCACTAGGGGACTCAGAGCCCACACACTCATCTATGTCCTCTGAACCTCTGCTAAAACATCTGAGCTCTTAAAATGAGGGAAAGCTAGAGGAGATCAGCAGTTTCCACCCAGGGATGGGATTACAGTCTCCCCTACACTGTGCTTGTCCTCCAGGGAGGAGAGAAGATGCTGGGACCAGGAGGTGTCTAAGGGCCACTGCTCTGAGATGATCCCATGTTCAGTAAGAAACTTTGGGGGAACAAGAAGGGACTACTCCCTGGAAACTAAGTCAAGCTCCTTTCTGCCCTAGGAGCCACCCAGGTGGGCCAAGGCCCCAGCAGCTGGTGGACAGCCCTCCTGCCCTCCCTCCATGCTGTCCACAGTCTTGGGAGCCCATTCCCATCACTGCAGGTGAGGCTCCAGGATGGGAAGCAGCTCTCTCTAGGGGAGCACAGGCCAGGTGGCTGAGGCCCTTGTGGCCCCCCGACCTCAAGACCCATCCTGAGAATCCCCAGTGTGTCGGGCCTGTAAGCACAGCTTCCCCAAACCCCCACTGTGTCCTAAGGTCCCCCAGAGACTTCCTGACCTTCACTTCCCTAGTCTCACCAAGGCAGAAGCTTCTCTGATCTAATGCCTCTCCACCCGCAATGCCCCCTAAAAGGCTCTGCTTCCAGACCCCACCCTTTTACTTGCATGTAGCTTCATTCTCTCCCATTCCCATTCCCCAATGGCTGGTCACACGGTCCTCACAAGGCCTGGGCTCCAGACTCACAGCTCATCTCCAGGTCCCCCCACCAGCCCAGGCACTGTCTAGTCCATTATCACTGGTGAAGTCCAAATTCTTTACAGCAGAATATAGACCTCTATGCCCAGGCCCTGCCGGCAGAGAACTCAACAGCCCATGCCCCCTCCGATGCACTTGCAACGCATCCTCAGTTCACACCCCTGGCTAAGTCCTGACCAGGTTCCAAGCACCCTCACCAATAGGCACCGCCTCTCTCTGGACACCTGTCACATAACCATGCATGGTCTTTCCCTCTGATTTATACTTTCACATATCGGCCATGGTTCCCCAAATTGATTACAAGTTTGTTAGGAACGAGCACTGTGCCTTACAGCTCTAGAATCACACTGTGCCATCTATGCTCAGGGCTGCAATCACAGTGGAAGATCAATACATATTTCTGAACAGCACTCCAAATACTCTGTACATACAGACATTAATTTATTTTTCCTAGACCCAGGGCACAAACACCAACACTTATAATGGAAAGATGGCTTTGGGAGTACTAGAGCTTAAAACCTAAATCTGTCTGCTTATAAATTCTGTAAGATGAAATCCCAGCTGATAAAAAGGAAGACCTCTGCTTTCAGTGCTAGGTATCCAAATCTGTTAAGAGACTGAACAGTTTCTGTGAATTGTCGTTTACTATGATTTTCTGCAGGGTGCCAGTTAAGTTCACACTAACATTCAACAGCTGGTTCAGGAGACTACATGTTGCAGGGAAAATAACAATAAAATAAAATTCATTATTTATTAAAATATGATTTTTAATTTTTAATTAAATCATTGCCAACTCAATGGACATGAGTTTGGGTAAACTCTGGGAGTTGGTGATGACAGGGAGGCCTGGTGTGCTGCAATCCATGGGGTCACAAAGAGTCGGATACGACTGAGCAACTGAACTGAACTGAAAATACGATTGATAAAAATTATTTTAATAATTGATAAAAATGATTTCCTAAAAGAGGTGGGAGGCGCTACCACAAACACATGAAACATTGCTGGAAACCAAGGCTCGGTGTATTTTTAAATCAGAGAGAGGGGTAGAGAGAACAGCACAGAGAAATAAAGAGAAGGGAAAAACACTTGGGTCCAATATCCACCTCCCCGCTGGCAATGAGAACAGAGCTCCTTGCAAGCAGGACCTGGCTTTGGCTTCTCTATGCACTCTTAGCTCCAGCACAAGCCCTAGGGCATGGGGATTCAAGATTTATTTTTTATTTTTTTGAAAAAGTGGGTAAATGCACAAGCCACTAAGTGAGAGAGTAAGTTAGGAACTAACAGAAGGATGGTGACTGCTGCCATGAAATCAGAAAACGATTATTTCTTGGCAGGAAAGCGATAACAAACCTAGACAATATGTTGAAAAGCAGACCCAGTACTCTGCCGATAAAGGTCCGTATAGTCAAGGCTATGGTCTTCCCAGTGGTCACATACAGTTGTGGGAGCTGGACCAGTAAAGGCAGAACGCCAAAGAATTGATGCCTTCAAACTGGTGTTGGAGAAGACTCCTGAAAGTCCCTTGGACCGTAAGGAGATCAAACCAGCCAATCTTAAGGGAAATCAACCCTGAATATTCACTGAAAAGACTGATGCTGAAGCTGATGTTCCAATATTCTGGTCACCTGACGCAAACAGACAACTCATTGGAAAGGTCCCTTATGTTGGGAAAGATTGAGAGCAGGTGAAGAGAGTGTCAGAGAATGAGACGGCTGGATGGCATCACTGATGCAATGAACATGAACTTGGGCAAACTCCAGGAGATGGTGAAGGATAGGGAAGCCTGATGTGCAGCAATCCATGGGGTCACAGAGAGTCGGATACGTCTGGGCTACGTACGTTCAGTCACATACGACTGAATAACAACAAGTAAAGGGAAAAAAGAGAGATTCTGGAGCAGCTTACAAGAAAACAAAGGACCTGGAGTGAAGCAGCGGTCCCCAAAGATAATGGGAAACCTCGCGAGAGCAGCGCACGAGACCGACACCGCGAGGCGGCAGGCCCCGCCCCCTTACCTGAGGCACAGGCACTTTCTGCGGGGTGCTCTGGGGCGAGGGGTGGAGCTGCGCCCAAGGCTGGTGGTGCGGGTGCGGGGGTGAAGACTGGTGGTGCAGGCCCGGGTGGGGCTGCAGCGGAGGGCAGCTGGGCAGCTGCTGGAAGGCCGGCTGAGGCCCGGGGTGCTGCTGGCCGGGGAGCAGGCGGTCCTGGACGGCCTGCGGGTCGGCGAGGCTCACACCGGGGCAGCCGTTCGGCCTCAGGTGCGGGGCCGGGGACATGCCCAGGAACGGGCGCACCGGCGGCAGGCTCCGCGGGCCCAAGCTCCTCGGTCCGAGCCCCAGGGCGCCGCCGGGCGGCTGGTGAGCGGGCTGCGGGTGCGGCATGCTAGGGTAGCCGCCCACGTCCATGGGGGCGCTGCCGGGCCGCACCTGCGGGGGCGGCGTGCCCGCCGCGCTGCTGCTCATCGCTTTCAGGGGTGACATGGGAGGCGGGGAGGCGTACGATCCCTGAGGCTGCGAAGGGTGCATAGTTTGCGCGTTCATTTGGTTCAGTGAGCCGCTGGGGTGGACGGGCTGCTGGTGCAGGAGTCCTGGGGCGCTGCCGGGCGGGAATCCCACCGCGCTGGGGTACCTCGGGACGGACTGGTTCAGGGGAGCACTATTGGTAAGGCCTAGGTTCTGGTTCATCCCTGTACTGTTAACTAATCCCTGATTTAGGTTGCTGTAAGGATAGCGGGAGTACTGCCCTGAGTTGTTTATAGTGGGTGAGGGGACTGTCTGGCTCCGAGAACTAAAGGTGAGGGTCTGTGGCCTCACGGCCCCTTGCGGAGCGGGGTTGGGGGAGAACCGGGGGCTGTGGGCCACCGAGTCCCCGTGGAGAGCGGTGGGAGGGTGGTGGTGGAAGGGCTGCACCGCGTGGCGCAGGCTCGGGGCCACCCCGGGGCTCTGTGGGGGGCCGTGCGACAGGTGGCCCGGCCCAGGGCCAGCGATGAAAGGGTTTCCCTGACTCAGGCCCTCCTGGCCTGGGGGAAACTGGCCCATCCTCGGCTGCGGCTGGCCATGCTGCTGCATGGAGAAGTCCCCCCGCGCCAGGTAACCGCCTAGCTGCTGCAGGTGCGGGGGGTGGCCCTGCCCGGGGGGCCCCGATGGGGCCGGCTGGGGCTGCGGAGGAGGAGGCGGCGGCGGCGGCGGCTGGTAGGGGGCTCGGATCTGCTCGGGCACCTGCACGGCCCGGGGGCCCCACATGGAGCCGCCGTCCACAAAGGACTGGCCCCCGTGCCTCTCGTTCTGCAGGCCTGGGTAGACGCCCATCTGGCCGCCGCCGCCGCCGCCGCCCCCACCACCTCCGTGGGGGACCTGGGGGACGGGAGGGGTGTGGTACTGCGAGTGAGGAGACGCCAGTCCGTTCCCGGGGGCATTGCTCAGCATTCTGTTGGGCTGGTCCATCAGGTGCATCTTCTGCGGCTCGTACTGGTTATAGTGATCGAAGTGGGTCAGCTTGCTTTGATTCTGGTTGGTGGAGGGATGGTGGAGGGAAGGCTGCAGGGAGGCGAAGCCTTGATCTATAGGCATCTGCTGACCCATGGGGTTCACGGGGTTTTCAGGGTAACCACATTCGCCCAGGCCTTCGAGACCCTCATTGAAAATATTCCCGTCCTCGCCAAAAAGACTCATCATTCCTGGATCCGCCATCTTCTCCCAGCACACGGCTGGCTCCTCCAGACCAGAGCGCGGGAGCTCGTCTGTGCTTCACTTCACTGAGGGCTTGTCCTCAGAGCCTATAATCCTGACTAATCTTCTTCATGTCACTCCATATTTCTTTAATTCTCTTGGACCCTGCAGTGTCAGGCAAAGTCTGGATCGAGGTCCTGGAAGGGATCGGGAGGTAGTGGGGAGGAAGGAAGAAAACAAAGAATTAGGGACAAATGATTAAAAAAAAAAAAAAAAACTGCCAGCATTTTACGCGTTTGAATTTGGTCTCCACCAACAATACTAATCTAGCCCCCTCACTGAGCCATATTTTATAAATCTAGTTCACTTTAAGAGAAACTCATTAGCTTCTACCAGAAGCATTGTTATGACCGGTTACTTAGAAAGCAAGCAAAACACTAACCTTAACCTTAAATTAATCCATTCACTACACTTCCTCGCGTTCCATTCTTGGATGGAACAGAACAAAAGAACACAACATGAAGCAGCAGCAGCTGCCACAGCAGGCCAGCAGATGCATGACTATCGCCAAGCAGCCCATCTGCTGCACTAAAGCCCTGGAAATGCTCCGGTTACCAACAGCCCGCCCTTAACCTTATTCCCCTGAGCGGTGTAATCAGATGAGCAGCCGCTGCACCGAGGGCTGTGAAAAGCTCAACTTAGTTAAATTGACTAGAGGATTATACAAATACCAAAATCAGTCATTTCGTACAAATTGGATATTTACGGCCCACATACAACCAACAAGGAAATGGGAACAGGGGTGTCGAAGGAGACAGCGGCGGCAAAAATACTGGAAGGCCCACTTGCAAGTGGTGTGACCACTCATTACTTCCTTAAATCTGATGGCAGGAACAGACGTGGCCAGAGAGAGACCGGAAGGAAGACTTTCATTCTCCAGCATCCCCCACTCACCCCCACCAGAGGAAGTCCCCTCACAGGTTCATCGTTCACCCACCAGCCCTGGGCTCTAGGAATGGACCACTGCGTGACTGCTTGAATAAACTAGTTGGACGGACAGTTTCTAGACGATGACGGTTCTCTTTGGTAGAGACAGAAAACCTTTACCCAAACTGTTCAAAACTGAAACTTTTAACAGAATAAAGTTCAAAATGTCTCTGCAGCCCTCTCCCTCACCCTGACCTCTTCTGGGACCAGGCAGGCCAGAACAGGTGGGGTAAGGGGAGCAAGCCCACCCATCTGCATCCCAGGTTTAAGCACGTGGTGGATACTAAGTAACACTCTGTGCTTTATGCAAACACTTCCTAAGGACTCTGTATCAGATGAAAATAACCGATTTAAACAATGTTTCCACAATCAAAACAGGAAAGTGGTTTTTTTTCAATGCTAATTAAATTGACAGGCCTAATAAAGAACTAATTCACATAGGAAAAATGTCCAAAATCTTAAACATCTTTGGAATTTAACTCATTTTTTTCCCTCTTTCATAAGCACACGAAGCATTGTGTGATACTGCCCAACTTGAAAAAACAGTATCTTGTTGAAGAATTTCAAAAGGGATGTTATAAACAGGCCCGGCCATAAATCCTACTGACACCCATCCATATAAGCATGGGAAAGGGGCCGGCTGGAGGGCTGGCCAGCACCTCCAGCACCAGTTGAGAACTCATCCCAAGACAGATCGAAATTCAGATTCCACCCATCCTATTCTAACACACCCCCAACAAGGGAGGGATCTTTGCCTACAGAAAATGTAAACAGCATTCCTGCTTGCTGTCAGAGCTAAAGACAGAACACCTGAGAGGGTCTCCAGGTCGGCAGTGCTCAGGCGACAGCTGTCAGCTGAAGCCAAAGGTCTCTTCACTTGGCCGCTAACTGCCGTGAATTTTCTGATCTACTTTCTCCAAAAACAGGGGTCAGACGGGTGGAAATAAGGTGAGCGTGAAAGCCATTTTATTTACAGACACTCTGCTTCACTACACAGCTGCTTTAAAATTCAAACTCAGGAGCAGTCGAAATCTCCAGTGCCAAATGAAACAAATATTTATAAATTGAATTTACTCCTAAAAAGCCTACGCAGTCAGTCTTCATTTATTCAAGGTTCATTCTGGCTTTCAAGGAAATAAATACAGGAATGGACTTGATAATAGCTTAAACCAGCCGTGCAGACTAACCACTTACCAAAATAACCTTTCAAATTAGCTTAAGGAAGGTAGCATCTAAGTTGCATGTCCTAGATGGCCTTATTTTATAGGATAATGGCTTCATCCTCCCAGGCCCTCCACGTGTCACAGGAGTGCCATATGGGGTTCTCAGCCAGCCTCTACAGAAAGAGTCCCGAGGAGTGGATGAGCTCGGACACCGCACTCCGACCACTGCCAGCCTGGAGAGGCAGCCAGGAGCTGGCATTCACTTTAGAAGGCTAAGGAGAAAGGGAAAGAGAACTTGCCTCCAGGCCAGGGAAGGGACAAAACAGAACTCACACTGCGAGTAATCCTACCCAACACTTGGGTCTCCAGTTCCCTGCTCCTCCCACCCAGGGGCCATCTCCCAGCAGTAGGGAAAACAGCAGTTACGGGGCACAGTGAATGTGCCACCTACCAGAGCTGCAGCCCCCAGGAAGGTGAAGTCCAGGCAGAGGAGCCCAAACACTACGGCTCCAGTCTGCCGCTGGTAACCACTTGCGCTTGCTGGGGCAGCCACCACCCAGCCTGCCCCTTTCCTGACCTCTAGACTCACTCCGCTGGCGACTATGTGAGGAATCCATCTGGTAGCTGGACTTCATATTTCTGATCTGAGCTAATCTAATTAATTTATTTTGGCCTTTTTTTTAAAAATTTGATCAAGACCATCTGAATGCCCACTTTTCCCAAGTCACAGCTGCAACACTTAATTTTGTTCCTATCAAAGATATTCATATAAGCTTCCTTTCCAGAGGGCTGGCCCTTGTCTCCATTCATGGTCTAAGTTTTCTGTGTCTACACTGGCACTGTCCAACGAAGCCACATAGGTGATTTTGAATTTTCTAGTAGTCACATTTAAAAAGTAGCCCCCAAAAGAGTGAAATTAATTTTAATAGTTTTTATTTATCCCAACATATGCAAAATATGATCACTTCAACATGTAACTGATATGAATGAGATGGTTTACATTTTCAGTACTGAGTCCTTGAAACCCAATAT
This sequence comes from Ovis canadensis, assembly GCF_042477335.2. Lineage (NCBI taxonomy): Eukaryota > Metazoa > Chordata > Mammalia > Artiodactyla > Bovidae > Ovis > Ovis canadensis. The sequence continues at coordinate 49,406,799 of NC_091253.1, read as the reverse complement.
GTACTTCACACATAGAGTATATCTTAATTCCTACTAGAGCCACATTTCAAATCAGAAAGGTACACGTGGGGGCAATGGCTACCATACAAGATGGCACAGGTATAGATTATTCAAAATAAGAAAGAGAAATATTAAGTTATCAGTGTTATCAAATAATTCTCATCATTATCACTTCAGAAATAAATTTCTGAATTGTATTTACATTTGATTTGGCTTTAAGTGAAAATCAAGTTAAATCTCAAATCACGTTTATGTATTTGAAACAGATTTATCAAGTACCTACTGTGATCCAGGCACTGATCACAACTGCCAGAGATGTATCAGTGAATAAAAACAAAGTTCCAGGACTTCCTTGGTGGTCCAGTGGCTAAGACTCTGTGCTCCCAATGCTGGGGGCTAGGGTTCGATCCCTGGTCAGGGGAACTAGATACCACTTGCCGCAACTAACAGTTTGCCTGCCACAACTAAAAGATCTTGCACACTGCAACTAAGACCTGAAGCTGTCAAATAATAATAATTTCTTAAAAAAACAAGTTCCCTTTTGTCCTCCTGGAGGTTACATTCATCTCTAGTTTAAAAGTTTATTTAAAACTTTTTAAATAAAAATTAAGATTCATGGGTTATGGTATAAAATTTAGGATACCATTTTACAAAATATTTCTTGGTAATTCATGATGATAAGTGCTTTAACTGTCTGATATTATTTACAATTTCAGTACAGACACCTATAATGACACAATCACATCTTTCTGCTCAGCACCCTACTAGCAAGTATTTTCTGAGTTCAGAGGTATCTGGAGGTGTGTTTGGGGTGAAGAGAGGCACAAGGCGACAGCCCTGCTAAGGGAGTCGCGGACACCTGACCAGAGGCTTGCTGTGCAACCAGCAAAGAAAATTTAGAGCTGGCCAGTGCTTTGCAGACCTCCTAATCCAAGCTCCTCTTCATTTTACACATGAAGAACACTTCTATGGACTAAGAAGAGTAAACCTCTGATACAAAATATTTTAACGACAAACAGTTCCCAAAGACCAAAGAGAAATGTACAGATGAAATGTCAACTCGCCAGTGAGGGCAAAAGATTAAAGGTCTTAGATGGGGTCCTATTTATTCAGAGATTGGTCACTAAAATAACTGCTGAAACCACTAAACAGAAGAGTTTCCTTTCAAGAAAATTTTCACTTATACTCTGTTACGTTTAGGAAGCAAGCCCATACTAGCACCATATTGAGGCTATCGGTTAATATTTGGGGGAGTAAGTAGGATGCAAACTAGCAACTCCAAAAAGCAAGTAAACCACATCCAGAAAAGGGGGGTGGGCAAAAGCAGGAGTACGACACACCAGAATGAAAGAAACAAGCTGTCTGAACATATTAATATTTTGAAGGGAATCTCTGACTTTCCAAAGCTTACATAAACAACAATTCACTGCCATGCTCTGGTTCAAGCAGGATGGCATCTGTGTTGTCAGGTGTTAATTTGGTGTCTCAGTGACCTGGAAAGCCAGACAGGAGAGAGGTGAACACAGAACACCTTTCATTTCCCCGGGCAAAATACTCACTGCAGCTCAACCACTCTGTATCCGGCTGTGGCAGTCAAATGCCATCCGGGTGCCACCCATTTTTTCATAAGAATCCAACCCATGGGGCAAGTGTGAAGTCAGAGGCAGCTGCCCTGTAGAGGCCAGCGACCACCTTAGTGTAATGTGGCTTGTTGCGCTTCCTTCTCTCTGCATTTCTCTCCCCCACCTCCCAGGAGCCTGAGGTTTGCGACATAACTTGATTGCTGTTCTCAGGACTTGGGGGAGCAAGTGCCAGCATATCCAAGGGAGTGTGGAGTGGCAGGAAAAAGGGCACCTCCTCACCCTCAGCATAGCCAGGGAGATACCTCAGACCACCGAGGCCACAGATCACACCAGAGGGGGTAAGGACCCCCGGCCGACAGCAGGGATGCAGAGAAAAAAGGCCCCAAATGGCTGGGCTGCTCCTCACAGAGGGACCTTCCAGCTCCATCACCAGGTCTGTGGATGGTGATCCCTGCACCCTGCTATGGGCCCCCAGCAACCACCGGGGAAAGCAGGGGCCTGCCCAGGCTGCCGCTTGATGTGGGAGGAAGCATTGAGCCCACACACAGCGACCCAGATGGAGCGACAGGAAGACCTCCAAGTGACCAGCATCAGCTCCCTGCCTGTCAGCTCCAGGTTGGCCTCCTGGCTGGACCAAAGGATACCGTTCCTGGAGCCCCCTTCCCCATGGCGAGACCACATTTTCTCCCTCATTCGTATGTCCAGGAGCCATGTGTTGCTATTTAAATGAATAAAAACTAAAGAAAATTCTAAATTCAGCTCCTCAGTCGCACAAGCTGCCTTTCAAGTGCTCAATAGGCCGGCATGGCTGGTGGCTGTAGTGCACACATGGAACGTTTTTATCAGGGCAGAAAATTCTATGGACAGCAATGCTACAGTTTTCTTCCTAGAGGTAATGTTCTTAGACGAAGACCATATTAAATAGTAGCAAATCTCTTTGATGAAAAAAATATTTTCTACTGCTCAGAGATTAGTGTTCTTACAAAGGTCCATACCTATCCCTTGTGATGAAATGTATAGTGTTCTTTCCATACATCATATTCTATGCTAATTAACAACTATAAAATTTATCCTTTCTGTAATATATACTAACATATATTTCTATTTCTTAATAACTCGACTACACAAAATTCAGACACTTAGGAATAATTAATTTCAAAGCCCTTTTCATTTATAGTTGTGCTTACATAAACCATTTGCAAGATTAATTTTAAAAACCAAAAATCTAGGCCACTCCCTTTCCTAGTGGCTTTGTGTACTATTTTCATTAACTATTTTATTGGAAGAAAGAGATGCAGAAAGAATGAAAAAGGATGTGAAGTCTACATTAGTCCAAGAACCACATGAAAAATAAAACCAAAAACAGGAAATAAGAGCTGTGTTTATATCCATTTACATCACTAGGTAGCCTCCAACGCTGCTGATAATAGCTGAAGAGACACATTTTTCGTTGTGTGGCTCAGCTCCCTCCACCCACCTCTTCCACCCAGCCAGATGATGGAAAACCACCCTCGATCCTTCCCAGCATTTATTCATTTAAAAACTATCTAATAAGGACCTACTTTGCATAAGCATTTAATAGACACTGGGTAACAGTTGAATGAGCAGACGTGGCCCCTGTTCCAGGTAGCCTGCTGTTCTAATAAAGCCCCGTGGACACCCTGCCCATCCATCCCCATCCAGCCTGGGGATGCTCCTCTCAAACACTGCACAGTCTACTGCCTCCTCCGGTTCACGCTGTCTCTGATGTAATCAGGCATGGTGGTTTGGTGAAGGATAAAACTTTAAAGGCTGAGGGTTCTCTGGAGTCGGGTCTCAACACGCTCACGTGCCTGACTGAAGGATCTTCGAGGCCACGCCATGAGTCCTCTCTCGTCCTGGTTAAAATCCTTAAAGCAGTTCCCCAGCTCCCAGGATGGAACCCAAAGGCTCTAGCAGATTGCATGGCACTCTGTGATCAGACCCCACTGGCCTGCCTGTCCTCTGCTCCCCAGTTCCCTTTCCTCCGCCCCTGAAACCTTCACCAGCACCCAGGCTGGGTCCATCAAAGCACTGCCAGTACTGTGTTTTACTTTACTGGCCACCTCCTCACACCTGCCTCACCTCCACACCTGCCTCCTCACTCCCCCGGCTGGGACCACCTACCTGGAAAGTGTCCTGCCCTTCAGCCCTCCCTCTGCAGGCTGAGTCCAAAGCCCTCCCTAGAACTCCCACCCCACTGGGGCAGGAGCTCCAAAAGCATGAAGCACACCTTGCTCTGGTTTCTCTCCCTGCAGACTGCAGCCTTGCCACTGAAGCAGGATGCTGGGACCACCGGCACCCTCTGGGAGGGTGGAATCCTGAGCCCACTCTGACCTCCTGCACCAGTGTCTGCATGTTATTAACAAGGAACACGGGTGATTCCTGCACTTGTGGAAATTTGGTAAGTCTGGTTCACAGACCCTGAGTGCCTCTTGAGCTACAGCTGTGATTCTCCTTGATTAACATAAGAAGGAACCACAAACAACAGGTTGTTGTTGTTTAGTCACTAAATCATGTCTGACTCTTTGGCTACCCTGTGGACTGTAGCCAGGCTCCTCCGTCCATGGGATTCTCCAGGCAAGAAAACTTGAGTGGGTTGCCACTTCCTTCTCCAGAGGATCTTCCCAACCGTGCTGATGGAACCTGCATCTCCTGCATTGGCAGATGGATTCTTTACCACTGAGCCACCTGGGAACCCCTCAACAACAGGTAACAGGTCTCAAAGAATTACCACGCAAGTAAAACAAAGACATGCCATCTTACATTTAAGGGAAGCGTGTCCTGCCATTCATGACACACAAAGAAATAAGACTGACCTCACCCAAAGGACTAGGAACAACCCTTAGTGACAAGCCTTAATCTGTAGGGGTTTACAAACAGTGGACATCCAAAAGTGGTTTAATTTTCAAGATACATCCATCCACCTTCTTGACAGTCATTTTTGCAAGACAAAGAAAAAGTGCAGTTAACATTAATATCTAATTCTATGTTACATAACACCGTATTTCATAGGTTTCTTGCAGAAATACTTCAGTTATTTCTACATAACTTTGAGGAGTCTGGACATTCTGAGCTGCCTTTCAGATAAAGGTGGGTTTTTTTCTATATGAGAGTCCTGGGGCTAATAAATTTTCTTTCAAGGCAAGTAATTAAATAGCACTCATCTCACAGTTTATACTAAGTGCCCGGTCTCAGCACTTTTTTCTTTCCTAAATTGGTCAAAAGATGCATAGCATCCTGTACGTAAGCTGCCCACTAAAGCACAAGAATCAATGTCCTTTAGAGAGCAACCTTTACTACCTGTGACTCAACACTGAAACATCATTCCCTGAAATTAATCCCTTCCAAGACCAAGGCCACTGAGAAGACAGCTGAACGGCTTGTCTCACTGCAGACACGAGAACACATTCAGCGTGATCGTCCCGCGTGCAGTGCAGAGTGCCCCACGACAGACGGTTCACGATCCGGTAACACTGCAAATAAGCAACATATACGCAGACAAGGGGTGAGGACAGTGCTCAAACACAGAGCTGCACGCCCCATGTCCACACAGGCAGACACACAAAAGAAGTGTGCCGTCCATCCCTTATCTTTTTAACACTGCCTTAACTGTATTGTAGACAAAGGGGAAAACAAGAGAAACCAGGTCCAGAAATAAGAAAATGGAAATTCTGTGTGTGATTTATTTGGGATGGGGAAAAGGTCAACTTCAGAAATGTACTTCAACTCACTTTGCAAGGATGTGCGTGGGGCAGACTAAGGGAAGAGTAACACAAATTTTATGAAATGTGGCAACTGCTTAGTGTGTCTTGCTGAATACTGTAAAAGAACCTGAGATAGTTTAGACAAAATTTGACTGGTGTACAAAGATAATGATGCCGTGTGCTTATTAACCCACTTTAAAAAAAAAAGCATTTGAGAATGTATTTCCCCACTTACTCTAGACCTATTTCAAGCTACTGACTTGGCATGTACAGGTGTGCACACACAAACACAAACATCCGGGTGGGGCCAAGCCTACAAGGAGTGAGAATAGGAGAGAAGGAAGGAAGGAAGGAGCTCCCGGGACCACCTGATCCAGGGTTGCCCCTGTAGAGAGACCCTGAGTCACAGAAGGATGCCAAGGGCAACATGCTGAGAGGCTGAAAGGACAGTGCACGTCAACTGCTCTTGGAAGAACCTCGCTTCTTGTATACTCACTGCAGTTGCCACTGATTAACTGACTGACTAACTGCAATTCCCTGCATGCTTCTGCATTTTAAAAGGTTCTGGAAGCTGTAAGGGGGATCCTGTTTCAGAGAGTTTAAAACTGTACCCCAGTTCAGCCTGGTTGAAAGGCAGGCAGGCAGAGTGTGGTTAAACAACCTCCTCTGACACACACCTCCAGCGTTCTTTTCCTTTAAGGAAAAGAAAAAAAAAAGTCTTCAGCAACACCGCAGCTGAAAATAATTTCTCTATTTTCCTGTGAGAACAGAGCACATGTGATGAGAAGGGAGCCTTATCCATCAACCTGAGCTCAGAGCCAGGCCAGGCTTCCTGGTGGCTCAGAGGGTAAAGAATGTTCGATCCCTGGGTTGGGAAGATCTCCTGGAGATCTCCTGGAGAAGGAAGTGGCAACACACTCCAGTATTCTTGCCTGAGAAATCCCACAGACATGGAATCACAAAGAGTCGGATACAATTGAGCAACTAAACAACAACACAGCCAGGCCAACTGTCACAGGACACCAAGGGCAGAGGTCTCAGGGTAACCTGGAGGGTGTCCTAAGATGCCAAATTGAAACGGAGCAGCGCCATATAGTCCTTGCCCCCCAACCATGTCCTCTGCATGCCTTCTGCCTGTGAAAAACTTTAGTCAAAGAATAAGTTTAATCAGAAAAACGTGGGAACAACAAAAAAAAAAACCTGTCTAAGGACTAAATAATAATAATATAGGCATTAAGCATAATCAAGGACCTTTAGTTCTTTCTCAAGGGCTATAGATAATATTCTGAGCCATATCCTGTGAGTTGTCTTGCAGAAACTAAAGTGCCAGGTGGAGAAGTTAACTACATGATGAGCAGACTGTACCCAGGACACGAGCTGCCACAATTCCGAGAACTGACGGCAAAAAAAAATGGAAACAAGTGCATACTGGAACTGAAATTTACCTGAACCTAAAACAACCAAGATGATGCTAGTCAAACAACTCACAACCAATCGAAGATGGTTAGAGATGACAGTACTATTTCTGCATGGAGCCCCTCACCCCATTATGTCTATAAAAGCTCTCACGCCCTGCTTGTCAGGGCGGGAGTAGGCGTTCGGACAACGTCCACCACTCCCCCTCCCAGTGATGGCATCTGAAATAAAGTAATCTTTCCTTTCCACCAACATGGCCTGTTTATTGGCTTTTGAACCAGAGGGCTCCCCCCATCCCCTCCTCCCCGCCACACACACACACACCTCCTTTTGGTAACAATATTACATGCAAAAGAGAGATACAAAGGAATTATATAAATTCAAATTTCCATCAGGAAAATGAGCAATATTAAAGGGAAACAGAACTGTAAAGGAAGATTCAGAAGGGCTCTGGAAGAGCATTAAAGAGAGTATTGGGGAAACCACACATTGTTTCAAAAAGGTAAACCTACAGACAGAAAAATGGGAGAAAACAGACTTTACTTACTCAATGACTACAGTATTAAATTACTCTTTTAACAGATTATATTTGATTATGGAAATGGAATTAAGGCTGGAATATAAACTCCCCTGGTGGCTCAGATGGTAAAGCGTCTGTCTACAATGCGGGAGACCTGGGTTCAATCCCTGGGTTGGGAAGATCCCCTTGGAGAAGGAAATGGCAATCCACTCCAGTACTACTGCCTGGAAAATCCCATGGACAGAGCCTGGTAGGCTACAATTCATGGGGTCGCAAAGAGTTGGACGCGACTCCACTTCACTTCATATAGCAAACAGTTTGCATTCATTATTTCATAATTATTCTGACTTATATAACAAACTTGGAAACTTTTTTCCATAAGTACACTTATGAACACAAGCAGATTCTATCAACACAATGCCACCATAAAACTATTTGCCAATCAAAACCATTATCAAAAACTATCAGTTCAGTTCAGTCGCTCAGTCGTGTCCGACTCTTTGCGAGCGCATGAATCGCAGCACGCCAGGCCTCCCTGTCCATCACCATCTCCCAGAGTTCACTCAGACTCACGTCCATCCAGTCCGTCATGCCATCCAGCCATCTCATCCTCTGTCGTCCTCTTCTCCTCCTGCCCCCAATCCCTCCCAGCATCAGGGTCTTTTCCAATGAGTCAACTCTTCGCATGAGGTGGCCAAAGTACTGGAGTTTCAGCTTTAGCATCATTCCTTCCAAAGAAATCCCAGGGCTGATCTCCTTCAGAATGGACTGGTTGGATCTCCTTGCAGTCCAAGGGACTCTCAAGAGTTTTCTCCAACACCACAGTTCAAAAGCATCAATTCTTTGGCGCTCAGCCTTCTTCACAGTCCAACTCTCACATCCATTCATGACCACAGGAAAAACCATAGCCTTGACAAGACGGACCTTAGTCGGCAAAGTAATGTCTCTGCTTTTGAATATGCTATCTAGGTTGGTCATAACTTTTCTTCCAAGGAGTAAGCGTCTTTTAATTTCATGGCTGCAGTCACCATCTGCAGTGATTTTGGAGCCCACAATAAAATAACTATTGTTTATGTATGGATGTGAGAACTGGACTGTGAAGAAGGCTGAGCGTCAAAGAATTGATGCTTTTGAACTGTGGTGTTGGAGAAGACTCTTGAGAGTCCCTTGGACTGCAAGGAGATCCCACCAGTCCATTCTGAAGGAGATCAGCCCTGGGATTTCTTTGGAAGGAATGATGCTAAAGCTGAAACTCCAGTACTTTGGCCACCTCATGCGAAGAGTTGACTCATTGGAAAAGACTCTGAGGCTGGGAGGGATTGGGGGCAGGAGGAGAAGGGGATGACAGAGGATGAGATGGCTGGATGGCATCACGGACTGGATGGATGTGAGTCTGAGTGAACTCTGGGAGATGGTGATGGACAGGGAGGCCTGGCGTGCTGCGATTCATGGGCTCGAAAAGAGTCGGACACGACTGAGCAAGTGAACTGAACTGATGGAGAAGGAAATGGCAACCCACTCCATTATTCTTGCCTGGAGAATCACATGGATGGAGGAGACTGGCGGGCAACACCCCATGGGGTCACAAAGAGGCGGACACGACTGAGCAACTAACACACACAACTGCTGTTTAAACTATCCACTGTGTGCAGCTAAACAAAGCTAATACCTCTTCTAGCCAATTAAATGTCTTCACTCATATTTGCATTTATTAAAAAATGAAAGCTTTATCCATAAACTGTGTGTATTTCCTGCACTCAGAGCAAAGGCTCAGCCCTAACTTGACCCTTCTCCTCATTACCCTGAAATCTTCTGAGCCTTTTCCCCAAAGAGCTGTGTACCATGGGGAAAACTCACTTTATGAAATACTTTTTATATTATTCTTAGTAAATTAATTCACACCTTATATGTGTTTACAAAAAGATTACAATATGCTCATAGCACATTCCTTTTGTCTGACTGTATCACCAAACTCTTCAGTGTCATCGAGAGCCACCTGTAAAGATCTTCCTCACTATTCCCCCCCCAAAAATCAATCAGCCAATTCTAGCTTTAAGTACTTCTTACCTGAGCTTCCCTGGTGGCTCAATGGTCAAGATTATTTGCCTGCAATGAAGGAGACCCAGGTTCAGTCCTCGGGTTGAGAAGATCCCCTGGAGAAGGGAACGGCCACCCACATCCAGCATTCTTGCCTGGAGAATCCCATGGATAGACGAGCCTTGCAGGCCACAGTCCATAGGGTTGCAAAGAGACACGACTGAGTGACTACCTGAGTAGTCTTTCACTTTCACACTTTCACTACCTCAGTGTACAAGATCCTCACAAGAGAACCTCATTCTAACTTGCAGGTAAACTTAACATTTCAGTTTGAAAGGGGACCCCATCATGTAGTTACAAATTTCAACACTGTGTCCACTTCAATCACAGATCAATATTAAGTTCACTTCAAATCAGCAAGTAGACGGTAAGAAAAGGCAAAGAGGGAAGATGAGCTACAACCAAGTGTGACATTCGTTTCACATAATGAGGACAATCGAGATAATTTAAGGCTACCGATGACGCCTTATAATTGAATTTTGTACTTGGTTTAATCAAAGAATACAAAAACGACCAGACACCTACCCTGCTTTAAAAACAGTCTACTGAGGCATCCACCTATCTGTATGGCTTTCATGAGCTTAACTCCTCGACATCAGTTGCTAATAAAATGATGATCCCGATGAGAAAATCTGAGTAATTACATTTCATGACACCCACCCTGCACTGTTCAGGTTTCTGCCCCATGTCTAGGAAGCCTCTAAACATACCAAATTCTCTACTTAATGCCCATTTCTCAGAGATGGTTTGAAAATCTTCACAATTTTTCCTATAAAATAATTCTGAAGAATAATAAAGAAACGTTTTAAACTATGCTACCACCGAGAATTTAGTGTCTTTAAAGATCAGCGGCTACGACAAAAAAAGATGGCAGATTTTCTGAAACAGCCTTCTAGATTCTGAATGTAAACCCAAGTGCCCCATTAAATTGAAAACTGCCTACCCTGTACTTTGCAGACTGCACCGCACACCTAGAAAGAGCAGAAAACGTTCTGACAGACCACACACCTCATGCTTCTACGTCAGAACTACCCTCACAAGCCCTCAGGGCTCCGGTCTGGTCACTTGTCAAGCGCGCTGCACGTTCAGCTCCCAAGGATGCTTCGTCCTGAAATGGTGACGACGAAGGGTTTCCCTGACCACGGTAAAGGAGGAAATCTTCACTGACGATAAACTGCTTAGATCATCAATATCCAATTAATTTTTATATGTTTCCTATCAACTTGGTAGTTAAGTTTTTAACCTACCAGAATCATTTAGCTCTTTTTTTTATATTTTACCTCTTTTTTTGTGAAATGAATTTAAACGCTGCCACTTTATCATTAGAAGAATTCTTTCTGCTTTTCCCTATTTTTCTCTGAATAAACAGTGTCCTGCTGAAAGGCTAACTCATGAATACAGACTGCATTTCAGTATTTCTTTCATCATAAAACATCTAACTGTTGCCCTCTTGACTATAAATATGCCCAGCATGCCCACAGAAGTGAGTGCTTCAGAAAGGACTCTGCATTTTACATCTGTCATTTGACACCCCCAATGCCACACCAGGTGCCCCCAAAGTGTTTAAGGAATTAGCTGTTAAGTGTAACATCCCAGTATATTCCCAACACCTCCTCCTCCCCACAAACTTTATAGAGAGAGATCACCGCGCAGCACTGCCTCCTAAGGTTCTGTTCACACAAGGGAGCCGAGACGCTTGGGCTGGGGCGGGGAATGAGAGCACCCCTTCCGTCTCTCCATGGATGTGCCATTTAAAAGGAGAACCACAAGCTGCTGACGACTGTCTAGCTTTACAACTCCCTGTGTGAGGACCTGCTCCAGCCTTCAGGCCGACACTCCCAGAGCAACGTAATCTGGTGTGTTTCCCATCAACAGAGTTCAGGGGACCCGGCAGTTTCTTCCCCCCGCTTTAGGTGCTACCTGCGTGCTGTGCGCCCAAGACAGGAGTGCATTAACTGCTGTTTAGTGCTTTTCGTAGGTGAAACACCTTTTCTCCAAAGGTCCAAAGTTCCTGACACACTGCCTTCTCACCCATTTTAAGTTCCATCGATATATGCTAACAATCCAGTATCAAGTACCATTAAAAACTATAATGTTACCTGGCACCCCAAAACAAAATGTTTGAAAGAAATTATGATTATTTATTTCACCTGGCCTCTTTGGTCTGCAGCTTCTATTTAAGAATTTCAGATGTAAATCTAATATTTAAAAAGTAACCATGGGGACTTCCCTGGTGGTCCAGTGGCTAAGACTCTGTGCTCCCAGTGCAGGGGGCCTCGGTTTGATCCCTGGTCAGGGAATTAGAGCCCACATGCCTCAACTAAGAGTTTGCATGCTTCAAGGAAGACCCAGCACAGCCAAATAAATAAGTATTTCTTTTTAAAGTAACCCTGTGAACATGCTAAAAATAACTGGTACTGGAAAAATCACTTTTCATAAAATTATTTTGCTGCATTATAATATTCTTGTGTGCTCATACAAATACTTTGGATTCTTGAGCCTGCTTTCTGTGAATTTCTTCCAACTCCTCCAAGACTATCAGCAATTGTGCTGTTGCTGGAGAGGTGTTTTGATGGAGATAAGCAGGAAGATCAAGTACCACTCAGCTGCCCCTCCTAATGGTCCCTGTGTTTCCAGTAGAGAAGCCAGAAGCCCCATGTACATGTTTAAATTTAAACTAAAATTACATAAAATTTAAAATCCAGCTCCTCTGTCACCCCAGTCACATTCAACTGCTCAGCAACCATGTGGGGAGCTACCTGGAACTGGGCACAGCAAACACAGAGCTCGGGGGACTTGTCATCATGCCAGAAAAGGGACGGGAACTGAGGCTGAGACCTAAAGGGCAAATGGGAGGGTGACAAGTGGAGGGTCTGGCAAGAGGGAGGCAGAGAGGCCCGGAGGGTCCATGCCCAAGGCTCAGGGAAGAGAACACACACACACGAAGGTGTCTGCAAGTACCTCGACGTGGCTCAAGTAGAGGCCAGATTATGAAGGGCATTCTGAATACAATGCATTCTGAACTTGTGGAGAAGTCAGTCTAACCTTTTAAGCAATGCTGTTTAGAAAGATGCACATTTTTTTAATTGAAGTATAATGTATAATACTGTGTTAGTTTGTTATGCAGCAGTGATTCAGTTATATAAATGTGTGTGTGTGTGTGTGTGTGTATGCACGCACTGCTCAATCATGGCCCGCTCTTTGAGACCCCATGGACTATACTCCACCAGGGTCCTCTGTTCATGGGGTTCTCCAGGCAAGAATACTGGCATGGGTAGCCATTCCCTTCTCCAGGGATCTTCCTAATCCAGGGACTGAACCCAAGTCTCCTTCATTACAGGCAGATTCTTTACCATCTGAGCCACCAGGGAAGCTCCATACAGGAGGTACAGTTTTTGCTTATTTTACATACAGCAGTGTGTGTCTATTAATTCTGAAATCCTAATTTATCCCTCCTCCACTTCCTTTCCCCTTTCCTTCCTGTGCCTGTGAGTCTGTTTCTACTTTATAGATAGATTTGTGTGTATTAGTTTTTAGATTCCACATGTACGTGATATAATATTTGTCTTTCTCTGACATACTTCACTTAGTATATGATAAACTCTAGGCCCATCCATGTTACTGCAAATGCCATTATTCCAATTCTTTTTTACAGCTGAACAATATTCTGCTCTGCTTGTGTGTGCGCGCGCATACACCACATCTTCTTTACCCATTCAGAAAAATGTACATTTTAAAGAAAGGAAAAAAAAAAAACTTACTAAAATACAGATCACATATCTGGAAGGCGGGACTAGGGCCAAGAGGACCAGTTCGCAGGCTCTTACAGAACTGAGGTAAGAGTTGCTGCTACAGAAAAGAAGGAGATGGAGCTATCCGAGATAGGACTACCTATCAGCCAGCTGACCTGGCTTCTGACTGTATGCTGGAGGATGAACAAGAGTCTGGGAGGTCGGCTCTGACCTGGGTACCTGAGCAAATGGTAATACTGTGCACTGACATGTAGGGGACAGAAGAGAAAGAGAATTTTGTATAGGGTGGGGGCAGGTGGAGAAAGTCCATCAGGAGCTGCCCAGTTAGCAACTCAATAAATATGAGAGCAAAGAGCACCCCAGGGAGAAAGCAGAGCTGAGGATACAACAACTCCAGTCACTGACAGACAGAAGAAAGGCAAAGTCTAGGAGCAGATGAGATTCCCCAGAAAGAATGGCCAGAAATATTCTAAAAGAACCAGAGAAAAGACCCATAGCAAAACCCTGCAGGACACCAACACCGACAGAGCAGAGAGAAGAGCCAGCTAGTGAGATGGAAGCAGACATCCCGAAAAAGCTGCAAGGAGGAAGTGACGACAAAGTTCAAATGCTGCAGAGAAAGAAGTGGCCACCAGACTCTACCAGTAGGAGGTTAGTCACTGTTAAGAGTGTTTCTACGAAATAGTGGAGGCAGAAGTTCAAGCGCTCAGTCACAGCAATGACGGGAGGAGGGAACCAGTGCAGAGGCTCCCAGCTGTGGACTGAGAAGCAGGAAACCAAGCCAGGCAGTTGTGGAAGTGGACGGATCAAGGACGAGAATCTGTCTCCCTAGTGTGAGAAAAATGGTGCTGTGTTCCATCACAGGTCAGGTAACCCTTAGCATCTCTGTGCCTCAGTATGAAAGAGGAATAATAAGGGTATTTATGTGATGGCGGGATCTTAGAATTAAGTACATGAATATTTGCAAAGCACGTAGAACAGTGCCTGCTGCTCAGTAAAACACAAATGCTAACAGGAGGCGGCATGGAGAGTAAAGGGTCTAAGGAGAAGCACACGGAAGGGGAGATGCTAGGGCAGGATCCAGAGCACCGGAGACAAGACCTGCCTCCTCCACCAGGACAGTAAGGGGAGGGTGTAGAGGCTGAGAAGTAAACGAGAGAACGTGGTCTCATCCCCGTGGCCTCAACTGGCTTGAGTTCAGAGGCAGGCAGCGGTTGTGAAAAAAGAAACTGAAGAAGACACAATAAATGGGAAGCCGATCTGCACTCATGGATCAGATGTACAGCTGAGATCCTCTGCTGTTCACCTGAAACTATCACAACATTGTTGACTGGCTATCCCCCAATACAAATAAACAGTTAAAAAATAAAGCAGATAACCAAAAGGACCTACTGTACAGCTCAGGGAACTCTGCTCAATGTCATATGGCAGCCTGGACAGGAGGAGAGTTTGGGGAAAATGGATACATGTATATGTATGGCTGAGTCCCTTCACTGTTCACCTGAGACATCACAACATTGTTAATCAGCTCTTCAGTTCAGTCCTCAGTCGTCTCCGACTCTTTGCGACCCCATGGACTGCAGCACGCCAGGCTTCCCTGTCCATCACCAACTCCCAGAGCATGCTCAAACAATGAGTCCATTGAGTCAGTGATGGCATCCAACTGTCTCATCCTCTGTCACCCCTTCTCCTGTCTTCAATCTTTCCCAACGTCGGGGTCTTTTCCAGTGAGTCAGTTCTTCACATCAGATGGCCAAATTATTGGAGTATCAGCTTCAGCATCAGTCCTTCCAATGAATATTCAGGACTGATTTCCTTTAGGATTGACTGGTTTGATCTCCTTGCAATCCAAGGGACACTCAAGTGTCTTCTCCAACACCACAGTTCAAAAGCATCAATTCTTCTTCAAAAGCATCAATTCTTCTTCAATTCAGCTATAACTGAATAGCTGATTCTATTATCAGGTATACCCCAATACAAAATAGAAAGCTCAAAAGAAAAAAAATAATACTGTTAAACTGTCCAGTTTGCCCAAAGCAATCTATAAATACACAGTCCTTCTCAAAATTCCAATGGCATTTCTCAAAGAAACAAACCACCCTAAAATCTGTATGGAACCACAGAAACCCCCAAGAATTGACAGAACCAAGGGGCAGGGTCAGAGGGCACTGTGAACCCAAGGTCTGAAGCCAGCTGTGAAATGACATCCTGTTCTCGAGCTTCCTTTTCTCATCTGTAAAGCACAGATGAGACCACTGACTCTAATTCATCAAGACAGGAGTGTATATGTAAAGCGCCTGGCACTGCATCTGGCAGACGATACATTACGCACATGAGAAATTTTAGATACACAGAGTATGTTGACCAGGCTGAGTAACCTTGACCCAGTTACTCAGCCTCTCTGCTCCGGTTTCTCACCTGTGGGGGCAGGGTGGAAAGGGGGCCCTCCATTTGAAGACACTAACCTATGCAGCTTTGCAATGAGACTCCTGTCTATACTTAGACTTAGCTATACTTAAAAGTACAGCAGTACTCTTCTGAAACTCACACTTTTAATGGGAGAAAAATAATCAAAATTTCAAGAAGCACAGATAATTGATAAAAAGTGATGACAAAGATAAATCAGACACATATATACTATGTAAATAATTCAGTGAAGCTTCAGTTCTCAATGTGAAATTGCCTGGACTCACTAGTAATCGGAGAAGGCAATGGCACCCCACTCCAGTACTCTTGCCTGGAAAATCCCATGGACAGAGGAGTCTGATAGGCTGCAGTCCATGGGGTCACTGAGAGTTGGACACAACTCAGTGACTTCACTTTCACTTTTCACTTTCATGCATTAGAAAAGGAAATGGCAACCCACTCCAGTGTTCTTGCCGGGAGAATCCCAGGGACGGGGGAGCCTGGTGGGCTGCTGTCTATGGGGTCACACAGAGTCGGACACAACTGAAGCGACTTAGCAGCAGCAACTAGTAATCCTAAAGCAACTGCTCCCCAAAGGTAAGCCAGCACCGGTTTACACGGAACTGGATTAGGAAACCACCATTTCTCAGAACACGCTCGCTCGTCATGCCATGCAGGGGCATCACAGGAAATCCCTCGCCCTCAGCCCACCTGGAGAAAGGGAGCAGGGGCTGCAGGGCACCAGCCAGCACCACCTCCAGGAGAACAACCTCGGACAACCCCTGGGATCGTTCCTAATGTGAGGAGCCCCCACAGCCACTGGAAGTGAATTTTCTAGAAGAAGGATACCTCGCACTTCCTCTTCTCCACAGGACCGGAGGTGCACTCTGCCTGCTGAGCACCACCACCAGACACAACTACCCACACAACTGCAGCCTTCCCATTGAATTACCAACCTAAGAGCCCAGAACACAACTTCGAGGGCCCAGAGAGCTCTGACCTATGAACCAGGTGCTGGAATATTGTATTTCCCTTTCATCTGCTGAACAAACCAATATGACGTAACGTAACTTCTTGAACCGCTTTTTCCAGTAACAAGGCAGATTACTGTCAAATGTCTTCTTCAGGGATGCCATGAAGGTGACTTAGCCAATAACACATTTCGTTGTACAAAAACTGTATTAAAATGCTTATTCTCCACTTGGATTCATCTCAGAGGTCTAACCTGGGATTCTTTCCTCTGATACCCTGACCAAGCAGATGGGAAGCCTCCCTCATCAAGAAGCCACAGGAGATGAGATGTCAACTTCAAACTATCCTTGACCTCGGCTTCCACTCTTGTAACACAGAAGAGATCACAGAACATTTCTTTAGAGTATCTCCTTCCCTAATGACCCACGATGATCAGACATTTCCCCAAGTCTAGAGTCTCTGCTTGATGGGTCCCTGCATGGATCAACCCCTCCCAAGGAGCTGGGAGACCCCGGGCACGGCCCTCAGAGCCCCACACAAGACTTGTTCCCAAGCTCATACTCGGTTTTCTGTGTCTAATCACCCTGGGTGGACCCCATTTCAACACAAGCTAGTCATGTACAGATGTGAGAGTTGGACCATAAAGAAAGCTAAGCACCGAACAATTGATGCTTTCGAACTGTGATGTTGGAGAAGACTCTTAAGAATCCCTTGGACTACAAGGAAATCAACCCTGAATGTTCATTGGAAAGACTGCCGCTAAAGTTGAGGCACCAATACTTCAGCCACCTGATGTGAAGAGCTGCTTCACTGGAAAAGACCCTGATGGTGAGAAAGATCGAGGGCAGGAGAAGATGGTGCCAACAGAAGATGAGATGGCTAGATGGCATCAATGACTCAATGCACATGAGCCTGAGCAAACTCCTAGAGACGGTATAGGACCGGGAAGCCTGATGCACTGCAGTTTATGGGGTCACAAAGAGACACAACTTAGCAACTGAACAACAATGGGTTCACATAAACATTTACCATCTTTAACTTCTACTGACTATTCTCAAACTTAAAGGTCATTTATAAAATTACCACCTCTCATCAAAGATGAACGATGCCCAATCGTGAATCTCTCTACATGTTAGAAAAGCCGAGAAAAATAGTCACAGAGGAACGAAGGAAGAAATGTCGGGGCCAAGGTGGGGAGCAGAAAAGCAGCATCAAGAAATTGGGGGGAACCAGCTTCATCCAGCCCCCGACACTCTCTCTGCCCCAGGTAACTTAAAGCAGCTCTCTGGACCTCAGCTTCCCTCTCAAGGAGAACATGACCGGAACCACGCCCTCACTGCTGTCAAAGGGCCGCTTAGACATGATCTCATTTACCTGCCGCAAGCGGCTCTTCACAGACTGCCTGGCATGCGGTGGACGGACACTGACACTGGCTGTCCCCCCCAGCACAGACACCCACCTTAACCTGCAACTTTTAGGGGGCAGACACAGGGCTGGCGGGAAGGGACAGGAGGGCTGCAGACGAGCCCCCCACAGGCCACTTTCCCAGAAAGGGGAGGGGGCTGGAAATCTTGCTTTCACGTCTCCAGAACCTAGGAAACCCAAAATGGGAGCACTGAAAGACTGGAGCCCTAGTCTGATTGCTTGACCCTACACAGCAGCGGTGAGGAGGCACCTGCTTTGTTCAAGGTCACCCAGCTAGTCGAGGTCAGAAGGAAGACTCGGCCTAGTGCTCAGACCCCTAGACTGAGTCTGGTGCTGTTACAATGAATACCCCACAGGGCAGAAGAGCGAGCCCCTCATTCTCAGACTAGACAAGCAGTATTTATAACACCATTGGGCCAATGTTAACAGGCGGGGGAAGCAATCTGGTTTTAAAACAGGACATCCAGACACGACCTGTGGCGTGAGCACTACTCATAACTTGCAGCAACTCCAAATAAGGCGGCTTCTCGACGTCCTGGCCGTCCTGTTATCACTGACCGCAGCGTTCTCTCTCCAAGGTCACTGTGCTGAAGGAAACAACGTTCATTTGCATAATGTCTGGTGTACTGAGTCAACTGTGTTAGGAGGATTTTTTTCTTTTAACCAGCAGCGTATACTTGCTTCTCCAGAATGCTTCTGGGCAGCCCTTTATACATGCACAGACACCTGCTCTCCGCACCACCACTCCTGAACCCCTGTGCCCCTCCAGAGGGTGGTGCATGCCCGGAACCACCCAAGCTTCCCGGGTGGCCAAGAAAGTAAAGAAAACATCCAATTCAGGGCAGATACGGAAAGAGGTCATACAACCAAGTTGCAAGATTTTTTCCAAAGAGCAGCATTTTGACTTGGAGTGGAAAGGAAACTGACAAACTATAGCTATTCAGGCATTTGGCAGGCGTTCTTCTCAAAAGTGAACAAAATAAGTCTGTCACTTCAAGGAAAACAATTGACAGTTTTGTTGCCAATGATAAAATCTGAGCTTCCAAAGCAAAAGCCACAATTTTGGAAAATCTCTATCTACCATGATGAACTTGACAGCCTCCCAGAACTTAAAAGACTTTTCTGATTAAATAGGTGCTGATATTAACAAATGTGATTTTTTAAAAAATACTGTCTAATAAAATGTGTTGACATATGAAAGATTTGTGTAATTCACTGAACCAATATTTTCCAAATTACCAACACATGATGTTACAAAACCACGCATAGATAAAAGGCCCATTCAAAGCGCAAAACACACCAACGAATTTTAATGAAACCAGAAACAAAAATTTCACTCATACGATTTCAGAGTCCACACTGCAACTAACCTTTAAGAAACTACTCCTTTTGGTTTTAGTGTAGTATCAAATTATCTGAAAAGGCTATTCAAATATTCCTCCCTTTTCAATTACAAATCTGCATACCAGATTTTCTTCATGTTCTTCAACCAAAACAGCGTATTACAACAGATGGAATGTACAGCAGCTATCAGACTCTGTCTTGTCTCGAACCAGACATTAAAAGAGACTTACTAAAATATAAAGTAATCGGGGTAGGGGCAACATACAGGCAGGGGACTAAGAGGTGTAAACCATTAGGTATAAAATAAGCTACAAGGATATATTGCACACTGAGCCATAAAGAAGAAGGAACTAATGCCATTTGCAGAAACGTGGATGAACCTAGAAATGATCATTCTAAGTGCAGTAAGCCAGACAGAGAAAGATAAATATCACATAATATCAGTTATATGTGGAATCAAAAAAAAAAAAAAACAGAAAACAGAGAAACAAACTTACAGCTTGGGGGAAGGGATAAATTAGGAAGTTGTGATTAACATATCACACTACTGTATACAAAACAGATAATCAACAAGGACTTACTGCATAGCACAGGGAACTATACAGAACATTTTCTAATAACCTATAAAGAAAGAAAACCTGAAGAAATATATATGCATGTTGGTGTTGTCTAGTTGCCAAGTCATGTCCGACTCTTTTGTGATCCCATGAACTATAGCCCACCAGGCTTCTCTGTCCATGGGATTTCCCAGGCAAGAAGACCAGAGTGGGTTGCCATTTCCTTCTCTCTATATATGTATAAACAATTTCTGCGCTATACACCTGAAGCTAACACACTAATAAGATGTAAAGCAAAACTATATACTTCAATTTAAAATAAAGGATTTTTATAGAGAATATAATATGCAACATAGGGAATATAGCCAACATTTTATAATAACTATAAATGGAAAATAATCTAAAAATTGTGAATCACTATATTGTACACCTGTGACTTATATAATACTGTACAGCAACTATAATTCAATTTAAAATATTTTTAAGTAAATATAAAGTAAAGCCCTTCATTCTCACTAAACTTCTGTTTGGGGAAATAATTATTTTTCATAAAAATTATGTTGTTTATATTAACATGCCATGGATTTAATGTTATTTTAAATTAACTAAATAAAATGTTTAAGCAGTTTTCATTTCAAATACAGTAACTATCAACAGATATAACCTATGTAAACAGCAGCTCTTTGGGGTTTTCAATAAGAGTATAAAGTGGGCATGAAACCACAAAATTTGAGAACCACAGCTCTAACTTGATGATGAAGACCCTCATCACTAGTCACTGCTCAAAATGCAACATACCAGTAACCATATACACACCTGAAACTTTTATACCATGAAACATTTTAAACATGGCAAAACAAAAACACCTTTCAAATACAATACCTGGCCATGGAAAGCAAGACTTCCCTGTGGAGAACTAGAAACTCAGTAGTTTCCGATGATACAACTGCCAAAAGAACCAGACGTCCTTGACAAAAGAGAATCAGACTGTCCGACCCAAGCTGCTTGCTTGGCTGGGCTGCCTGGCTGTCAAGGGAAGTTGGGTGAGAGATGCACAGAAGAGAAAGTCCCCACAGCCAGCAAATCAAATGCCCAGGCAGTGTCCAGGGTGCAAAGGAGAGCTTACTATTACAGTCCTCAGGCCTCCATCCACCTGCTCTTCTCTTTTTACAGGAATGTGACACTTCCTGCTCCCACCTTGCTGTCTGAAAATCGGGAGGACGCGAAGCTCTGATTCATGTGTCTTAGCTTCTGCAGGCCTATGAGATGAGCGATGTAAACATTATCCCAATTTCACAAACAGCAGAACTGAACTTAAAAGGACTTCCGTAACTGGGAGGGAGCACCCACACCCCGACCTCAAGTCTCTTGGGGTCTTGTCTGAAAGCCTTCCACACACTGCTTAGTGGTTCTCAAGTGTGGTTCTACTCCAGAAGCCCCAACACCACTGGGAACGTGTAGAAACTTGACCTCCCAGACCAACCAAACCTATTCAGTTCTAACTTCTTGGCAGAGCCCAGGAGTCCGGGTTTCGCCAAGCCCTCCAGGTGGTTCCAATGTCTGGACTAAAGGCCAAGAAACCGCGATGCCACAGGCAGACACCCACTGGCCAGGACAATGATCTCAAGTGCTAGAACTGCTACCATCAAGTATCAATGCCACAGGCTGGGGGCCGGCACTCCAGGACGGATGGCTCACAGCTCTGAGGGCCAGAAGTCCAAGACTGAGGCACTGGCAAGGCAGGCTGCATCCTCAGGCTTCTTCCCTGGGCCTCTAAGCAGGTGTCATCCCATTGAGTGCTCACATGACCTCTCTGTGCAAAAGAAGGGAGAGGGAGAAATAGTTCTTCTTATGAGGCCAATGATTCTACTGGATGAAGGCCCCACCCTTGTGACCTCATTTAACTCTAACTATCTTCATGAAGGCCCACCTCCAGTCACACTGGGGTTGGGGGGTGGCCCTCAGCACATGGATGTGGAGGGACACAATGCAGTCTGGGGCCGACCTCAGAAGGAAGAATGCTCAGGCCCCAGGTGAGGCTGGTGCTCCTGATCCAGGCCCTTGGCCTCAGAGCCTGCAACACACCAGGACAAGGAGAAAGGGGTCACTTGGAGCTGCAGCACCTGCCGAGGGAACCCCAGCCCCACCGGGGACCCAGAGTGGCTGAGCAGGACACTGGGCTCCTACAGGAGGGGACGAGGGAAGGAAAGGCACCCCACACTGGTGCCTGGTGCTGACGGTGGGCAACCACTCAGGTGCCAGGCCCTGTGGGAAGGCCAAGATGCCCTCGCTTGTTTCATCCTCGTCACCCCGTTACAGGAAGGAAATGGGTGGCTTAGAGATCAAGCAGCCTGCCAACAATCGTGAGGCTGCTCTCAGAGCCGCGGCCTTAACCTCTGTCTCCCCTAGAAGGGAGAAAAGAGTACAGGCTCACCGGTGATCTTCAATCAGAGAGGGACTCCAGGCACCAGGGGCCACACAGCACATGGTGCCAGGGACAGGCGCTAAGGCAACACAGAACATTGAGGCACACAAGGAAAATACCTGACTTCACTGACGATGGAAGAAGTGCACCAAACTGGCAAAGGACAAGAAGTCCCACATTGGCAAGGGCAGAAACAATGGGCAACCCCACACCATGGAAAGGACTGTGAACTTGGAGGACAGGCACCCTGCAGAAAACTGGCAGCCTGGGACCCCCTTCCTAAGAATATGTCCTAAAGGGACATGGAGGTAGACGAGAGGGGCACATCCTCATAGTCACACTGATTTAAACGGGGAACATGAGAGATGACCTAGATGCCCGTTAAAGGAGGACGGGCAGATGAAGCGGCCATGGCACAGGGTGTCGCTGTCTGAGCTCTTTGAAAAGATGAAACAGAGCTGTATGTGTTGATATGAAAAGATCAGCCGCCATACTGTGAGAAAAGGGAGTTACAATGTGTCTGCACTGTGATAACCTTCCTCCCGCTAAAAACCTAGAGGAATAATTCGTGGACTAGAGTTTACTGGGGTGGGGGCTTTCACTTTCTACCTTATACATGTATTATGGTGTGAATTATTTTGGAACAAGCATACTTACAATTAGGCAGATGGTAGAAAAAAACAGGTTATTAAAATTCTTTTCCCTATGTCAAATTGATCTAGCTTCCCTCCGAGTTCTTCAAACCAGTGATGATGTTGCTAAACCTCACAAAGCCCTGTTGTCCTCCCGGGTCAGCAGGGGCACCTGTGCTCTGCACTCAACGCCCCCTGCTTCCCCTCACTGCACTTACACCCTGTGCAGGGTGACGACGGTCTGTGGGCAGGGAGTTCCCTGAGCGCAGACCTGAGTATACAGTGGGTGTTAGATGCTCAGTCGTGTCCGACTCCATGCAACCCCATGGACTGCAGTCTGTCAGGCTCCTCTGTTCATGGAATTCTCCAGACAAGAATACTGGAGTGGGTTGTCATTCCCTTCTCCAGGGGATCTTCCCGACCCTGGGATCAAACCTGGGCCTCTCGCATCACAGGTAGGTTCTTTACCATCTGAGCCACCAGGGAAGCCCAGTGCCCCTCTGTTATCCCAGGGCTCCCTGAGGGCCTAGCACGAAAAGTTGATCACGTGAACAAGGTAATCTAGAGCTAGCACGTCAAATCAATACTGGTGATATAAGAACGTGTCAGTCCAAGGCAGAAACACATTTCACTTCCAAGGGAATTTTGGAGAAAAAGGTTTATGAATCTTTGAAATGACCACACACACTCCAAACATTCTAAAGATACAAAACTGATCCATCTGTCTAAATTTCGTTAACAACAGTGGACAGTCAAAGTGAAAGATGGCCAAATTTTCCACATTCCTGCTTTGGAAGCTTCAAAAATATTTTCAGTCTACTCATCTGAAATCATACATCAGACTTAACTGAATCAAAAAGGAAGTCTATCAACTCCAAAGCTTCCTACCATGACTAATTCTTTCCCAAATACGAAGTGTTACACATTTCTCGAGGGATGGTCCAGAATGCGAGACATTGTCCATGAACCTATACTCAGACTTCCAACTCATACAGTTAGTCAGTTCTCACTTTGCAAGTCCTCCCGCCCACCCAGCCCTGCACAGCTAAGGTCTAATTGCAGAAGCGGTCACATTACCGTGAGAACAGAGACAAGTACCAGGGAAGACACTGCAGCCACTTTCTGAACCATCACTAAGGCCTCACCCACATCGAGACCCCAGCCACTCTCTCTCCAGATGAACCAAACATACAGTGAAATAACAAAGGCAAAATTATTTTGAGTTTTTAGAGGAGAGGTTCTCCACAAAGGCATCAATCACCAAGTCCAGGAACTAACCAAAGTGTTTACATTATAACCAACAGCAAGTAACTAAATGAAAACACTACAAGGACACACTTGCCTTCATTTTCAAGCAGGCAAATCACTATAATTCTAATTTGACCATAAACTAAGCTTGTGCATGGAATTCTAATAACCTCCTTTTCAAGACAGAGTGATCAAATGATCAAATCAAACATCAGCAGTAAATGGGACGAGAGATATCATGTTCCCTAACACAATGCCCTGAAGACAGACACACCAGGTTACTCTGACCAAGAAAAAAGCCTTAGCCTAAGTCTAACCGGGGTGGGTGTGTATTCCCAAAGTGTGTTAGTTGCTCAGTTGTGTCCAACTCTTTGCAACCCCGTGGACTGTAGCCTGCCAGGCTCCTCAGTCCATGGAATTCTCCAGGCAAGAATACTGGAGTGGGTAGACATTCCCTTCCCCAGGGAATCTTCCCAACCTAGGGATTGAACCTGGCCCTCCTGCATTACAGGTGGATTCTTTACCATCTGAGCCACCATGGAGGTTCCAATGTCAGGTGCAGGGGAGTATAATTTGCTAATCAGGTTGCTATTAATAAGCTGACATCACAAACAGAAGAAATTCCTGATTTCTGAAAGTCACCACATTGTAACTTCCATGAAGTTTCACCTGCTGCACATGCCAAAAGCATGACCCACAGAGCAGCCCACTGATGACCTTGTTCCCTCCAGTGATGATCTCCCGTGAACTTTCATGCAGAGCCGTGTCCAGAGTGCCTGCCACAGGCGTAGCACTGTCCCTAGCACTGGGAGACAGCAACTCCTTCCTTCATGGAGTTCAGCTGCAGTTTAGCAGGGAGTCAGAGTCAACTAGTAAAATACAAGTAAAATAAGTGAAAGGAAAAACAAGAGAAGAACTACAGCACCAGAAGGGAGACAGGCAATTTGGAGGAAAGGGCACGATCTTAAAGTGGGGATGGGGAAGCCCCCAGAAGAGGACTTTGAAGGTCTGTAAGTAGAATGGGGGGGATGGTCACTGGACAGAGGGTGCAGGGACCGAAAGCTAGGTTCTCTGCAGTTTCGAAACAGTCCGGAGGAGGCAGGCGGATGTGGAGTCCAGGCAGGGAGCTGCTGCAGGGATTCCTGCAGGAAGAACGGCCACGTGGGCGGGTGGCAGAAGAGGAGGCAGGCGGTGTCGGACTCTGCACACAGTTCTGACGGCAGAACCAAAAGGCTCTGAGGACACATCTGACGCAGCGAGAGAAGGGGGAGCAGGGGAGGAGTCAAAGAGCATCCCCAGGCCTCCATCTCAGACAGCTACCGCCTCCGAGAGCAGCCTAGCTCTGGCCGCACACACGACGCACAGTCTCGGGAAGCAGGCTGTGAGGGTGGTGTTCCCTCCCTTTATCACCGCAGGGAAGAAGCCTGAACTGGCAAGTGTTTTGTCTGTATAAGGTAGTGCTGGAAACAAAACAGGAGCCTGGATTTCCTTCCCAAGTGTAGGGTTTTTTCCACTATGTCATGTCGCTTTTTTTGGTCTTCCGTTTGTTTCTTTAAGGTAGAGTGTTACCATATATGGAAGATGGAGAAGCCTTGTTCCGAGGCGTCTCCGAAGCTGGCCTGGACCCATGAGCCGCCTCACCTGAGCTCACCTGCAGCTGGTGCTCAGGCAGTTCCCTGCACTGGGCACAGGTGGGCCCTCTGTATGCCCGCCTCGCACAGGGGAGGACCGGAGACTCCGAAAGGGAGCCACATGGCTAGGAGGACAAGGACGGCCCATCCAGCCCTGGGAACTGGAACACGCTCCAGGGCCGGGCCTCGGGCATCAGCTCCCAGCTCTGCGCTCCCTGGGGAGGCCGGTCTTTCTCACCATCACCTGTGAAACCCTCACATCCTTCCCCAGACACGTTTCTCACCCCAGGAGACATGCATTCAGCTAACCCGTAAACTCGAAAAGCAAATGTTTCAGACAGAATGCTTCTCTTTCTCAGTTGTTGCTGCCAGAAGGGTGTCCTTCCTTTTCCCTCCCTTCTGTGTCACCTGCACCCTCGATGCTCCACCACCACCCTGCTGGGCTGTTCAATCCCTCAGTCCATCTGCTCACCTAGCCACAAAGGACGGTTCTGACTAGCACTAAGCCACTCTAGTCGCTGGTATGTCCATCTCCATGTGGGTAATTAGAGCACAATGGTGGCTAGGAAAGCAGATTAGGCTACTGAGAAGGGTGCCTAAGCAGGGTGACAGACAGCCAGGGTAGGTCTCCTAGAGCTAAGACTGTGGCTGGAGGCAAAGGAGGGGCAGAACCAGCAGAGGAGGCAAGGCGGGTGGGCGGGGCTCCGGTAGAGGGCGTGGCCTGCACAGCAGCTGGAGCAGAAAGCAGGCAGAGGGTTCAAGGCCAAGGCAGAGAAACCAGGGTCCTGTAGGAGCTGAAGGATGAGAAAGACTTAAGAATCAGGCCAGAATCCCTGGCCTGTGTGAAGACAATGAGAAGCCAACAGAGGATATTCAGCAAAGAAGTGACAAGATGGGGCTTTGCAGCGAAAGGTCACTTTGAGTGCAGTGCAAGGCTTACTCTTGATTCCTTCTCTGGGAACCTCTGCTGTGGTCCACCCCAGAGAGCGACCGCTGCAGAAAAGGTCTCATCAGCTGTGCCCAGCTCCCCCAGAGCTTCTGGGCTCCAAATGGTCTTGACACCCTTGTAAACAAAACAGCGTTCTGATCCTATTGTTCTCATTTCAGACAGAATTGCGGTGGCTCTTGAAATCAAACGAAACCTACTGCTCCTAACGGTGTCACAACTGCCAGTCACCCACTCTGCTCCAGCACAAGGAGGAAAAAAAAGGTGTTTGTACACTGTTCCTGAAGTGCAGGATGGTCTTTGAATTAAAATGAGAAAAACTTTCTTAAAATGTCCATACGAGCTTCTACAGCAATTTAATTTGGAAAGAAGTCTTTCCTTTCGGTGATGCATACTGAAATATTTTAAAATAAAATACTGTGCTCTCTGGGATCTGTTTCTAAATAATACAGAGCACAGGGCAAGCTGGTGAGTGTGAATGAAATAAGACCAGCCTTGAGTTAATAGTGAAGCTGGCAGAGGGTCTGTGACGGCTCACAGGAGCCTTCTGTCTACTTTCGTGTGTTAGAAAGGCTCCCAGAGTATTCAGGCTTCATACAAATCCCTCTTCATTTGTCTGTTACTTTTCCCTATAAAAGATGATGACACCAAACATTACCCTCAGAGGTTAAGCTACAGAGATACACCAACACATGCTTCAAAAAGGAAAACCAACTTTAGAGCAAGTTGCTCAACGGTGTGTTTGTATCTTCCTGCCACCGAAAAGAAACTATTTTAGTCAAACAGTTCTACTCAGCACTGACAGGTGTGCAAAGCTAGAGGTGATTGTATTAACAAGTATTACTGCGTCTCCAAACCACCTTACATTCAGAATACATCTTCTGCTTCATTTGTTAACTCCGAACTCTACATAGAAAACATGTCCAGTAAACGTGACGCTATGACTTTCAGAGTCATTACTTTCAAGGTTGCAAAGGACACTGGAGGTTCAAGTCATCCAGCCATTTGAGGTTTTTGTCTCTAGATCAATGTGCATGTGTAATCTGCCAGGATTTAGATGGTAATCTGGTGGCTCAGAAGGTAAAGAATCCACCTGCAATGCAAGAGGCCAGGGTTCAATCCCTGGGTGGGGAAGATCCCCTGGAGAAGGGGCTACCTACTCCTTATCCTTACCTGGAGAATCCCATGGACTGAGGAGCCTGGCAGGCTACTGTCCATGGGGTTGCAAACAGTTGGACATAACTGAGCGACTTTCACTTTTCATTGCTGCCTATACCACACACAGTAGAAAATGGGAAAACCCTTCCTAGGATCACCCTAAAGAAGCATCACTTTAGAAAATAAAACATTTAGTATCACCATGTTGTCTTAGAGCTTCTATCATAGACAATCACAGGATGCAACAAAATTCTGTGCGCAACACTTTTCGAAAAGCAAACTTCCCCATTTTGCACTTCCCTACAACGTGTGTGCAGTGTTACTCCTCGCTCAATGTTTAAAGTCAAAGTCATCAAATAACGAGAGATTTCATTACCACCCTGCACTGACAGAGACCAATATTAATTATTGTTTGAATTAACCTCTGAGCCGTGGTTTTCATCAACACTCAGAAAAGACAGGGACGATTTCTAATTACACGCCACCCTCATTATAAGTCACCAGGCCGCAAAGCTGTCTCTGATGAGGCTGCCACACTTTTGCCTTGAGACTGCTTTGCACTCCATTATAACCTTCTCCCTAAAATGGAATTTGAAATGGGATTTGGTGAGCCTCAGAGATGCTCTCCCCAAGGGTGACCACATTCGCCCTTAGGACTGGGATGTGGGACTGCATGGGAGTCTATGAGTAAAAGTCCTGTGCTGTGCTAAGCCGCTTCAGTCGTGTCTGACTCTTTGCGACCCCATGGACTGTAGCCCACCAGGCTGCTCTGTCCATGGGATCCTCCAGGCAAGAATATTGGAGTGGGTTGCCATGCCCTCCTCCAACTCACGTCTATACTTTGCTGTAAAGATGGGCAGCAGCGTCTTCTCACAGCACCACGTGGACAAGACTTTGGGGGTCCAATAAGTGGAACAGAACTGAAGGGACCATTGCTGTATCACACTGACTGTTTCTCAAAATGTTAACTGGCTCTGGTTGATTTTGTGTGAAAATAATCTGACATGACAAGGGGGAAAAAATCCAATAAGATATGTGGTGTGTGCACTCACATCTAGTGCGTGCACATACATACATCAGAAGAGTATGACCTAATTTATTTTTTGGCTACACCGAGTGGCATATAGGATCTCAGTTCCCAGATCAGGGATCGAACCTCCGGTTCCTGCAATGGAAGTGCGGGATCTTAACTGCCAGACTACCAAGGAAATTCCAAGAGGAATAAAAATTGAAAAATGAGTTTGGAGTTCTCTCTCCCACCGCCGACCCTGATCTCATTCCCCAAAGACAATTAAGTTTCTTTTGTACCCTTTCCTGCCTATGCGAGCACACAGACGTGAGTGCACACACCACACGTCCTTCCAGCCTTTTCTCAGGCGGGAATCTGTGAGCAGACATCCAAGCTGCCGGTCAACACGCCAGCTACAGCCACGCCCCAGGGCAGATTCAGTGCTGCCTCTTGCAACCATGCTGCTCTCTGAGGTACACATTTCATCCTAGTCTCAGAAAAACACACCGTCTTTAAATCCTACAAGGGTCAGGTTCATCATCCCTGACATAGATATGCACACCTAGAACACCTGGAGATTAAGGGTTCTGGTATGGCATTGTGCGATTGCTAAGACAAGATCAAGAGCAGTAAAGGGGAGATAAAACAGACCTGTGAGCTCAACCCAAGAAGACATCGAGTTTCCGAATCTTGATTAGAACTGGATTTTAAATTAGATGAAGTCAACCAGCATGGCAGTTTACCAGCGTTAGCACAGGTGGTCCATTAGAGACAGACAGAACGTTATCTCCCACAAGGCAGGCAGAGAGAGCTGAATGGCGTGCACACCACTCGGCCATCCACATGGTGGTCACAGCATCTGTCCCCCATCAGGCACGCATTCAGGGTTTTGTTACTGAAAAGAACACTGCTGCTGGGACTGCCATCGTCAGGGAGATAGTGACAAGGTTTTTAAAACTGAAAAGCCTACACGAGAATCATAATGAATTAAGAACATGTATTTTGATATCTCAAATGTATTCAGATTGTGAAACACCGTAAGAGAACTTTTCAGGGACTTCCCTGGAGAAACAGCAGGTAAGAGTCTGAGCTTCCAATGCAAGGGGTTCGGGTTCGATCCCTAGTTGGGGAACTAAGATCCCACATGCTGCACAGCCAAAAATAATAACAACAACAAGAGAGCCTTTCATCTACACAAAATATAAAGAAGAAACTGGTATCTGGAGACTTCTTTCCCCAAAACTAAGAGTGAATTTTTTAAAGCCTTCGAGAACAACAAGCATGAACAATATTACTAAAGGAATTAAGACTGCAAATTTAAAAGAATCTCTAAAACTACTCCTACCAACCTGGATGCATGAATCTCCGGTCTTAAATACCCCAATGCTAATAACAAATTTAAAATATTTGAGTTGATGCAATCTATTACTAAAAGACACTTTTAAACTCCTCTATAAGAAAATTCTTATCTTTAGATATCAGTCTCTATATTGTTGCTATTAGAACTAAAGTTTCCTTTCACCCTTAAACACAGTTTCAATTTCTATTTAGAAACTTAATAGTGTACAGGATGTGAGAGACACCATGCTTGGTCCTGGGAATAAAAAGTAAACAAGAAATTCCTGATGAACCCTAACAGGACACAAGAAAATCTGGCACTCTAATAATTCAGTTACAAAATAACAGTATTTACCTGAGGTGTTTTTTTTTTTTTCCAATTAAATCAAAACCTGTAAACCTACTCCTATAGGTTGTCTGCTATGGGGATACAAAAATAAGATGAATGAGTTTCTGTGATTTTTATACTATACTTATCTTCATGCTGAATTCTATCAATTCTAGACACAGGATTGCCCCCTCTAAAGGAACCCACCATTTCACAAAGTTAATCAAAATATTGCAAGCTATATAAAAACACCTTGGTTACATCTTAGGGAATGTACAATTCAACTACCTATTTTAGAAATCAAACCTAACCCTTAATAGGCACAATCAGGAAAGTATTAATAAAAAAATACTAAAATAAACATAGACTGTCTTCAAAGAACTGAGAAAACAGGACTCTAGATATGTCAGAGCAATGTCATCTTAAAAATTCTGCAAAAGCAGCATGCCACAGGCAGAGCCCAGCACCAGGGAGAGAGAGGTGGTCTTCCAGGGGAAGGATCGGGCAGCGAGGACCCCACAGGGACCTTGCAAGCAACTGGAAGGCAAGATGATGCTATGTCTCACCTGTGTGTTTACTGACGGAGTCATCTACAAGGGGCCGTGAGCACCAACAACTAGACAGAAGATGACATAAGGTAAGGACACTGGATTCTTCTGCTAAGAATCAGAAATGGCTTTACAGAAGCAGCAGCACTTGAAACAGAACCTGAAGACAAACAGGATTTCGACAGGTGAGGGGGGAGGGGCGGTGGAATGGACGCAGGGCAAAAGAGAACAAAGGCACCGAGGCCAGAAGCTGCTGGGTGTTCATGGACCAGGCAAGCCTGGTCACAGGATGTGTTTAAGAAGAGCAAATGCCATGGCCACAAAGCCAGGCTGGCATTAAGAATGAAAGACCTGAGTCTCCTGAGTGGAGTCTCCCGGGTGGCCTCCTGAGACTTCACATCTCCTCTAAATTCACGCACACCACACTCTTCCTACTTCCTAAATTCACAGCTTTGTTTTACTCCCTCCCCTCTCCAGGACCACTCTACCCCTTCAATCCTGCATGAAAACTATTGCCTCCAGGAACTCTCCAGATCTTAACCGTAAACAATGTTTAGAAGAACTTCCCTCTTCTTCACATATGAAAATTAACCTTCAGCATGTTCACTTTTTCTCGTGACAAAATATCTTAACTGACAGATTTAAGACATCTTAAATCAGCAAAGCATAATGAAATTACTATACTTTTATCCTCCTAATGTGAAGATAAATGTGTTACTCTCTAATTCATCTTTTTGTGTGTTACAACTCTAATTCTTACTTTTTATGATGACTCTTCAAAAGTTAGAGCAAGATCCTCCATGAACAAGGCCTGTAACATGCGACTACATCACACGTGGCCCAGGATAACCCATGCGGTCCCTTCATCACCCGAGCTGCTCAGACCCGGTTTCGGCGTATGGTTTACATTGTTCCTACTTTACCAGATGCGGAATTGTAGTCAAGCATAAAAATACTCCCTGGTCTCATAAAATTCACTATTTTATCAAATGTTTAAAAATATTATGCATGCTAAATAAGCACCATACTAAATTATTCCTGCCTACTTCATGAATGTCAGACCAACTTAAGCAATTCAAAATGACTCAACTACCTAATCCACACTCAAATTTGAACCATTTTAAATAATTCTGCACAGACAGAATTAGAAAACAAATAAAAGATTAATCAGAAAACTTGCTACATCACCCAACAACAATCAGATGGCATGAACATAATCACCATGTAAAAGTCTGTGGGTTTGTATTAAATACTCCGCGCTGTTTGGAACTGCAGAGCGGGAGTCTGCTGACCAAATGGGATTCATCTTTTCGGGATGCCCACAGTGAGGAGGCACCCGACTGTTTTGGAGTCAATGTCTCATCAGGACTCCCCTCCTGGCCCAGCGGCTAAGACTCTGCGCTCCCAATGCAGGGTTAGATCCCTGGTCAGAGAACGAGATCCCACACGCCACAACTAGAACAAAGGGGTGAGGAGGAGATCTCACGTGCCTCAAGGAAGATGGAAAGTCCGTGTGCCGAACAAAATTAAGACCTGGTACTGGCAAAAGAATAAAAATAAATATGAAAAAAAAGTCTCGTCTACCCACTATGTGTGTGGCTCTGGGTAAATCCTAAATTTCTTCATCTACAAAATGTCATATGGATTACAATGCCAGTGTTAAGGCGCCTGATAAGCAATAAAACACAGCACCACTGTGACTCGCTCTATTACGTAACACTGACCAACACACATGCGTTGATGTAAAGGACCATGTGGTTTTCCTCCCTGTTTTCTATGTGTGTCATCTCCATCCTTGTACTTTAGCTCATCTCAGTGAGGGGTGGTGTGCATTTCTCTGAAGCCCGTGGATCAAACCATTAGGAAGAATCCTGCCACTTTCACTCCATGAGGTTTATTTACGGATACCTCACCATAAATTAAGTCAGTAACACTCAGGAAGTAGTTAGAAATAACAGAGTATGACTTATGTTAACAGCATTTAATATTTTTGCAAACTTGGTATAACAGCAAGTTATCCTGCCCATGTAAATTTCGTTCATAAGCCCAAGTAACAAGTCTAAATTTTCAATGAGCCCAATTTTTCACTGAAGCCCAACCATTCAGTAACCATCAACCTAGAGCTACGAAAGAAACAAATAAGCATGTTTACACCTATACACCTCTTCGTCCCCAGTGAATTTATGCTCTGGTTGAATGGGCAAGGCCTAAATAGGTAACCTCACTTCCTACGCTGTGGGGCAAACAGGCGCCCCCGCCACCCCACCCCCCCATCTGCCCCCATCCACTGCTCCTGCCTGCCTATCACCACAGGATGGCTGGGCCGGGCCCAGGTCGGGCTGGTCCCCGACTCCTGGCCTGTGTCCCCTCCCCCGCTCTCAGGAATCTTGCCCTTTGCTCTCCCATACCGTCCTATATAATCTCTCAAGTGGATTTTCCCCAACTGTTAAGTCTCTGCCATCTGATTCTAGAAAAAGGAAGAGAGAGAGAGAAACGTCGCCTGGTTTGGAAGGAAAGGGAGAACACACTGGTGAGCCTGCCCCGTGGTGACTGCTACAGCCAGTGTGTGACTGTGTAGCCCCTTCACAACCCAGGCAGCTGCAGGAACAAGTGGGCCTGGAGATCAAGCCGGTACACCCAGGCACGCACCCTAGAGAAAGGGCCTCTCGTTAGCATCACAGGCACCCCAGGTGCCTGGGTGGCCCCACGGCCGTCAGTCCCCCCAGCGAGCTGGCCAGGCCCAGAGGCTGGACCAGCTGGACCAGAAGCCCGGGAGCCACACAAGACACCTTCCTCCAGCTTCCCACCCACCTACCAAGGTAACCTGTGAAATCCACCTCAGCCCACCCACCTCTGTCCACATCCACACCCACCACTCAAGGCGGGATCACCATTTCCTCTATGACTAGGCAGTGGTCTCCCCACCTCCTCGAACCCCACCGACCTTTGTGCAGCAGAGTGACTGTGGGCTCAGGCCAAGCAGGAGGACCCCAGCTCACGCTCAGCTTCCTCAGGTGAGCCAGTCGTGCGTCTCACTCGAGCACCCACTACCCGCCCCACAGCACCACACGCTCTTTTTTTTTTTAAAAAACAATTGTTACAGTTGCACTGTTACATGTGTGTGTGGCTATCTGCTTAATATCCATCCGTTCCACTGGCTGTGGGCACCTGGAATACTTCTGCATGCCCAGCATTCGGCACGGAGCCCTGACAACAAATAGTGAACCTGCTCTTCTGGATCAGTCAATAAAACAGCTAAAAGAAACAACTAATTCTATGGCCACTACTTCAGGGAGGGTGAGATAAAATATACGATCAAGCATATGAGCACTGCGGAAACTCAAACAAGGGAAAAACTTCACAATGAGTGGTGTAGTAAGTTTTAAAAAGTGGGGGGAACGTACACTATTGGTGGGAATGTAAGCCGCTGCAGCCACTGTGGAAGACAGTATGGGGAGGTTCCTCAGAAAACTAAACACAGAATTACACGATCCAGCAATCCCACCCCGAAGCATATATCCAGACAAAACCATAATTCAAAAGATATCTGCACTCCCATGTTCTTAAGAGCACTAGTCACAACAGCCAAGACAAGGAAGCAATCTAAATGTCCAACAGGGGAATGAATAAAGATGTGGTACACATATACAGTGGAACACTACTCAGCCACAGGAGGAAAAAAGAATGCCATTTGCAGCAACATGGACACAACTAGAGATTGTCATACTAAGTGAAGTCGATCAGAAAGAGAAAGACAAATACCATATGATATCATTTGTATATGGAATCTAAAATATGACACAGACGAATCTATTTATGAAACAGAAATAGAACTGGGGACACCGAGAACAGACTGATCGTTGCTAAGGGGGAGGAGCCGGGAGAGGACTGGATTGGGGTTTTGGGATTAGGAGATGTAAACTGGTATATACAGAATGGAAAAAAAACAAGGTCCTGATGTATAGCACAGCAGACTATATTCAATATCCTGTAACAAACCACTATGGAAAAGAATATAAAAAAGAATGTATATATTTATGTATAACTGGGGCTTCCCTGATGGCTCAGATGGTAAAAAATCTGCCTGCAATGTGGGAGACCTGGGTTCGATCCGCAAGTTGGGAAGGGCCCCTGGAAGAGGGCATGGCAGCCCACTCCAGTATTCTTGCCTAGAGAATGCCCATGGACACAGGAGCCTAGCAGGCTACAGTCCATGAGGTTGCAAAGAGTTGGACACGACTGAGCATAGCACATATGTATAACTGAGTCACTTTGCTGTACAGTAATCATTAACACAACATTGTAATTCAACTATACTTCAATTTTTTTAAAAAGCAGAGGGGAGAACCAGGAGGAAAGGGGGCCCAAGACTGCACCAATCAGAGAGCAGCAGGAGATCAGTGGTGGTGATGAGCTCATGGGAGCGGAGGAGAGTCAGGTAAGGGGAGGGTGGGTGGCAAGAGTCTTCAAAGGTAAGTGGAAATTTCACACTGTCGACCCAGGAGCTGAGACAGACTGAGATCAAGATGAATCTGGCAGAATGAAGTCAGATGCAGGAAGAGGCAGGGGTCAGGGGCTGTTTCAGAGAGGAGACAGAGCAGGAGCTGGAGAACTGACTCAATGCGGGGAAGGAGGGGGGTCTGGGAGACTGGAACCAAGGTGGCACCAGGTGGCAGGAACACAGGCGGGACGGCCCTTCCAGGAGGGCTGAGCAAGACTGGCATCAGCACGCGGAAGACAGAACACAGAGTGAGCTTGACGGTGCAGCTAAGCAAACAACACAAGGGCCAAGGCCCTGCTTCCAGTCACTGGGGCGTCCTGAGTTTGCCTCCGACCTGGGGTGATGCCAGTGGGGTAGAGACTGTCATTTCAACGGTCAGAGTTTAACCAGATAGGATTTCAAGAACTTATCCTGAAACGGTGTCCAAGATTCAAGTACTATAATGGGGAAACTGAAAGCACATACTTTTGTTTTTATTTCCTTGTCTTCTTTTGTTTCTTACCCGTAACCCCACCTTGACCAATGGGACAGGAAGGAAGCATCCTGGAGTTTCAGCACCATCACCAGTCCATTGGCCAAAGGCATTTCACAGCAGAATTCGGGGACGGCACATCCTCTGCGGAAACTGCAGGATACCCCCGTCTCTCTGCGCCTGAGCACCTCTCTCCATCACCGGCCAGGTGAGCAGGTAACTGGACTCACCATGAAGCTCCAGGTTCTAAGAGAATGAGCTGATCTCCGCCAACTGCAAAGCTGTGATGGGGAGGGGCAGGGGTGAGAGACTTTGTTTTTAAGTTTACAACTGAAACCACAGTCTCCTCCTCCCCATGTGCTTGTCACTGGGAGGTCTTAATATGAAAAGCTTTATTTAGTTAGTGGATTCAATAGATTCCAGTTGGTCTAGGAAGTTGGAAGGGACAGCTAAGTTGAAGAAGAAACCACAATTAGAGCTAAAAGAGGCGAGGTGTGATGTGAATACAGCAACCTATGGTGGATACCACAGGGGAGACCCAGTCTAAAGTATAATATTTGGAAAAAGAAAATCCCGTATCTTCAAGATTATATACCTAGCACACAAGGAAAATTAGCACTAAAACAGGGTAAGAATACTAACAGTTTACAAAGTGCTCACTGAGCACTGGGCTTTTCACACACACACACACACACACACACACACACAATCCCCATCACAATCCCTGAGGCAGCACCTGCCCACATTCTGTAGATGTGGAAGAGGAGATTAAAGTCATCGAGCAACTCTCTGAATCACCAAAGTGGTAAGTGGAGGAGCTGGGAGCTGGGTTTTTCTTTTTCTTTTGGCTTGGTCTCCAAAACCCAACACTGCAAGGGAGAAAACACAGGCCTCCTCCCACCGACCTTGCACAGAGCCTGACCAGGGGCGGAAGGATTTGCTCAAGAGGCAGAAACAGCCTCTGCCTGCAGCAGGTAGCCATCCTCTGCAGAGAAATCAAACAACCCTCGGTGGTGATGCTGCCTGCCCCGAAAAAGAGTGGGGGAGACGCTTGTAAAAATCCCCAGGAAGGTTAAAAATATCTTCTATATTCACATACAGCTGTTACCTAACCAGATACTTTTCAAACGAGAAGAGGTGTTTTTTGTTTTTTCCCTCACCAAATCCACCTCTCCTAATAAAGTTCTTTTTAAAAACTGCAATTACTTGATAAAAAGCTATTCCCAATGAGTCATATTAGGATATACTCCCATTATACAGTATAGACATCTATGCCAGGAAGAACCCTGGTACAATCAGACAGTCAGTGCTTTGTGAAGAAGCCACAATGTCACCTTTGAGTAAGAAACACCCTCTCCATTACAACGAGTAAGCCCCATCCACTCCCAAATACAGGGCCAAGTTTATGTAGAAAAGAGGGAGGAGGAACAAGGACCTGCTTCGCCTGAAGGGACTCTCATTTCTTCGGAGAAATGAAGATGCTGAGGATGGAACGTCAGATTTTCTGCAGGTGACACTCACGACTGAAGGCCTACTCTATGTCCATGATCTTGTCCGTCACGACAGCCCTTCACTGGCACTTCCTCACACTCAGGGCTGTCTCACAAGACGGAGACTAACCCTGTACCGCTGCTGCTGCACATAAAGACGTATGCACCATGACTCTGCATCTGACCCTTGGTCTGCAGACCCAGCCGAGATGCAGCCACCTGCCTGTCCCACCACACAGGACGCCCTGAACCACCTTGGGGTGATGACTGCATGCAGCCTCACTTTCCATCAGATTATTTTCCAGCCCAAAAAGACATCATCCACCAACCTCACTCAGCTCACAAGTCACATGAACACACTGTTCCAAACTGAGGCCAGCCCCCTGCTTTTGGAAGGTCCTCGCCACCCTCCCTGCCCCCAGGCCCCAGGTTCTGCTCAGTGTGCCCAGGCACTGGCTCCCTCAGGAACCAAGCCTGCAGAGTTCAAGGCACTGTCCCAGGGCCACGTGAGAACCAGGTTCTGAGTTCAGAAGCCACACCCCCACCTGTAAGGTAACACTGCCTCCAACGGTCCCCGGCAGCAGAGCTGGTGGCGGCTGCACCTCCCGTGTGTAGACCCCTTCCACTGGGTTAAGCAGGACCTCGTCACTAACCCCGGAGCCGACCACGTGTTTAAGTCTCCGTAACTATTTCACCACTCAACATGGTGTAGTCTCATTGTGTGACGTCATGCACCGCGGTCTCCTCGTTCCCTGGTCCTTATTCCTTTGGGTTTCCGCTGTTCTTCATCCAGGTTGGGTTGAGACACACGATCTGTGGTTTCCATCAGGTCAATGCGCTGTGTCAGCCAAGCATCAAAGGACAAGGCCCAGGTACCTCCTACAGCACAGGCAGCGGTGCTGTCATTGCTGTGACGTCGTAAGCTTCTAGAAACGTCCTAGACACAGTCTGTGAAGGCGAAAGCTGCCAGTATGGTTGGAAAGAGCCTAAGGCCAGCAATCACCAAATATCGATTCAGTCTTTAGTTTTACTCCTAATGACATAGTTACAGCATGTGGGACCTAGTTCCCTGACCAGGGATCAAAACCTGGCCCCCAGCACTGGGAGCACAGAGTCGTAGCCACTGGACCACCAGGGAAGTCCCCCGAATGATATTTTGTAACTTGGATGTTTGGAATCTAAATGAATTCCAGGGCTTCCCTGGCTCAGTGGTAAAGAATATGCCGCCATCGCGGGAGACACAGGTTCAGCCCTCGTCTGCGAAGATCCCACATGCCTTGGAACAACTGAGCCCCTGCACCGCGACTCCTGAGCCTGTGCTCTAGAGCCCAGGAGGCGCAAATACTGCACCCACTCGCTGCAACGAGAAGCCGCATGCCCAAGGGCCTGGGCTCCACAACGAGAGAAACCACTGCAATGAGAAGCCCATGCACCGCCACTAGAGAGGAGCCCCCGCTCACCACAACTAGAGAAAAGCCTGCAGCAGCGAAGACCCAGCACAGAAGATAAATGAACAGAATTACAGTAAAATAATTCCACAAAAACAAGCTCTGACTGTGAAACAATAACAACAATTAACGATGGGGGGCGGGGGAGAAGAACCCAGGTCAACTAACATGACGCGCTAAGAGCAGAAAGCGAAGGACGGCCCTAGAAGATGGTGGTGCCTTACAGACCTGCCCTAGCTCCTGCTCTGGTTCTCTGTGCCCCCACCCCTACCCCAGGGCTCTCAGGAAGGAAGCAGGGAAGCTGGGACATACTTCACAGCCGTGAGGGAGACGCAAGGCCGGCTGCAGCTGAACAGGTTATCCTAGTTTTTTGTTTTTTTTAAAAAAAAGGTAACATGAAATAAAACAGATCTCTCACACACCCCCGACTCTCCTCTGGGTGACCAGCAACAACCCAGTTAAAATATCAACATTTGGCAATTCTGAAATCACCTCAGTCCTTCTTGGTCATCAATCTTTGGTGACATTAAAGTAATTGTTCATATCACCCAAGAGAGAAGAATCTATGGTGTAAGACAGAGAGAGCCCTGTCCTGCTGCCCCCTTCGTTATAACCCAAGTCCACACTGCCTTGTTAAAACCACTCCTTATTCAACCACAAGACACGGGGGAAATCCAGAAAACCCCGACCGAGGTATCAGAAGAAAATGCTCTACAAGTAGTTGCCACAATCGTACTCTCAGTGTTTCCTTCATAACTAGATGCTCTCAAGTCGTCTACTGCTGGCTGCAGCGCCCAGAAGGGCGTTATCTCTCACCTTCATCTGAAACCTCTACAGTCATACTAATAGACACCAAGGCTCTTAAATCTTTACACCTCTCACTTTCACATTCTCTTTCCTAAGAAGCAAAGCAAGCCATGACAGTGTAAATAACTGCTGGTCTTAATCAGTGGCTGGTACTGAAGCAGGGACTATTCTAACCCATCTCGTCAATGAGGAAACTGAGGCTGGGGGTTAAGCAACTTACCCAAGGTTCCAAAGGTAGTTAAACCCAGGCTGTCTGACTCCAGAGCTTTGACCTTTCCACCACACTGCTTATCTGACCTCCTATTAGGCATTTAAAGAATCTGTACATTGTGATAATTTCATTGGAGATTTTTGTTTCTTATGACTGGTGGAGAGCAAATCTCTGATTTTGTCATACTGGGTCCCCTTTGGGGTCTATATTCATTCTCTTCATTCTACCTTCACACCACCTAATGCAAAATCCTCTCAAATTATCCTAGATACAAAAAAAGAAGAAAGACAGAGGGCCTCTCCTTGCTTTGTATCGCTGAATAATTAGATTTTTAAACTCATAAGCAAAATCCATTCATTCTGCG
Organism: Ovis canadensis; assembly: GCF_042477335.2. Classification (NCBI taxonomy): domain Eukaryota; kingdom Metazoa; phylum Chordata; class Mammalia; order Artiodactyla; family Bovidae; genus Ovis; species Ovis canadensis. The sequence continues at coordinate 49,366,446 of NC_091253.1, read as the reverse complement.
TTTACAGCACGTGGGTACTAACCCAGCAGTAAACTCGGAATCTATACCCAAATACTTGATTGTCAAGTCAGGCTTTTAGTGGTTAAGCAGCACGTTTCTTGTTTTACTGGGAGTTTTAATAGATTTTGGCATCACCCTTGTGGAATAGCCTTGGTGACTCTGTTTTATGGTACCCAATGTGTTGACAGCAGTCTGGCAGATTAACGCTATAAAAAGTGGCCCACTGTCTGCTTACATTAGGTCCAGTAGCCAAGCAGGTTCATGTTGAAATGCCTGATTCATGAGCCCATCTAGGCTGCGCCATACATGCCGTTCACAACGAGCACAGCAAGGTGTGCAGAGGATGGCTCCAGGTGTGATTAAAGTGACAGGAGGCTAAGAAATCTTTCTGCTAAAGATTAGAGGCTTAAGTTCCCACTCCTGACGCATTCAGGTGACTTTCCTTTTTGTTCAGTAAACAAAATTGAAAGGTACGAGTGACTGCAAAGTGGAGGTGTCCTCATTTTTCACTCAATACTGTATTTCACTGATTCTACTCCTACTCCTTTCCCATAGGTCAGAAATAGGACCTGTCTTACAACGGGTACCATCTTAGTGTGATGAAACACAATAATACAATGTGGCTGTATGTATTTCAGATTCTATCATTTAAGTTTTATCATCAACCCATTTATTCATAATTAAGTTAGGAGACAGTGTTAAAAATCTGTTTTTCCTTTTCTTATTCTCTTCTGTTTGCCATAGAAGATATAATAAAGAATGTTTGAGATAAATGAAAGGTAACATAACTTCAAGGAGACGAAAGCTTTGAAACTATTTTATTATAAGTGCAAAGCTGTTGCCCTCCTTCGAAGAAAATAGAGCCTGAAGGCTTCTCCTGGTTACATGCAACCTCAATGTGCTTCTTTTGTGAGAAAGACACAGTTCCAAGGTAGAAGGGTTCCAGATGCTTAAGACTTCCCACCTGCACACATCGACTCACTCCAAGACACAGCAAGCCTTTTAACTCAAGCTCAAACACTTTCAGGAGGTTGGTTTCTCCTCCACCTCCCCAATATCAAAATCATGCTCACATATTTAAACAATTAGGTGAGGTGTACAGAAGCTAGCACTGTAATCCGAACGCTAAAGGCGCAGTAAATACTAACCAAATTCAGATCTCATCTACAGGAGTTTTTTCAAAGATGATTCTTGTTTTCCCGGATTTCAGAAAACTTAAAAAAAAAAAAAAAAGAGGCAGGGGTCTCTTAAATTCAACTTACTACAGAACAAAATTTCTTTGAGATAGAAAAAAATAATCCAAATACTACTCAGTGACCTAGAAAACAAGGGGAAAGAGGCAAATTGGGGAGTAATCATTTCAGAAAAATACGTAGTTGAAATTACTTTATAAAGATTTTCTTGTCTATATCAGAAAACACTAAAAACTGTCGGGCTTCCTTGCTCCCCCTCAGGAGCAAGAGATGCTCCTCGGGATGGTGACAGTTGTTTTTCTTGATTTTGCAAAGTGCCTTTCAGTATAAAATTAAGAAAATATTTAAGAATGTAAAACTGAATGTAAAGATGAATCAAAATATATTTAAAATAAAAATTTTAAATACAAATTAAAATAAACACAACCTCAGTTGACGTTCGTGGAGAGCAAATGATCCAGTAAGCACCGTGTGAGGTAGTTCAGATATCACTGCATGAATAAAAGCAGGCCTAGGAGCTGAGCACTGCCGCCACCCCTCCCAGCCTCAGCTGAAGGAACTGAGGTTCAGGTAAGTTTAAACCTTGCCTGTGGTCACTGAGCTACGAAGTCACCTATTCAAGCTCATACAGCCAGCAAATGGCCAGGCAAGGATTCAAACCTGACCTGTGTAACTCTGCAATCGGAGCTTTTAACTAAGTGAAACTGTCAATCCCCGAAACTACTCATTTTTTAAAACTGATGTATTTTCTCTAGTTTTTTTTCCCCCCCTAGGCTTGTGGTAATAATTTGCATCAAGTTAGAGCCAGATTTAATATATTATTTTGTGCTCTACTCTTTGAGGCTTTACAGTTTTCAAAAACACAATCTGTAACACCTGCATCACACTTGAGCTTATGAACACAGCGCAAATCTAACCATTCCTGACTTCTCACTGTCAGAACAACATGCTGTGACCTCTTACTTATCATAGCTGATTGGACTGCAGACCTTTCCTTCGGATGGACGACTGATAAGACTGGCATGGCTGTTCAGGAAGGTCTAGAAACATGGGATCTCCAGCTACTTTCCAAAATGTTTGCACTCACCGAACCCCAGACAGCAGTGAGCCTGCAAGCCTCACCACATTCCGTCAATACCAAGAATATTTTTTAAATCCTTGCTAATTTGATAAGGAGGGAAAGTTATCTCATTTTAATTTGCATTTTTATTACTCCATAACTGGGAAAATTTTCATGTTTTTGGCAGTTACATTTTTCTATGAATTACCTGCTACATCCTTTACTGCTTTTCTATGGGCTAGAGCTGTTTCTCTACTGTATGTGCTGATGTATCTTTTCAACACATCCACACGCACCCATCAGAGCAGGTGAAGCACACACGGTGAGGCAGGTCTTCCAAATGTCAGAACACACACTCAGAAGAAAGCATGACCCCAGTGAACAGATCACCATCCGTGTGTAATAACTGGGTAGACGTTTACAAACTCCCTAACTACCAATGTGCCATTTTGATTCTGAAAGAGCAATATGAACAATCCTACAGAACTCTTTCACATTATGCTGTGCCCAAGTAGTAAGGACATTTAAAGAAATAAAGTCAAACTACACGTGAAAACAGTTCCAAAATCATTTTCATACGACACTAACTTTAATTAAAATATCTGGGGAGGGGGGTTACTATTTTGATATTTTTTTGGCTTGCTGGTTGCACAACTTCATGAGCGATGTAGCTTTATTTTTGGAAGCTTTCTAAAGTGATCTTTTTATCTTTTCATACATCTCACCCTCCTCAAATGTTTCCTATTTTTGGATCTAATCTAAGTTCAAAACATCAAACCTTGGTTCTCCTGAAAAGAGGCTTCCAAGCCATTCTCAGGTGGGCGCTGGCCCCTGGCAGGACCGGTCCTCTCCTCACCTCCCACCGATTTCACTGCCCCCGCACCTCTTCAATCCCCCTGCCCTGATGGAGCTCCACTGCTGACTTTTCCCCTCCAGTCCCTCTTCAACCACCGACCCTTACACATTGCCAAACTAACCATGCCATTTCCATCACTTAGTGCAAGTGCATGTCACCAATTTCACCACAGCCCACCCTCAACCCTGTCTGGCCATCCGCTGCCCTCTCCTCCCAGCCAACTCTGACCCTCCCTGAACTTGGGAGGAGGGCGGGTGTGAGGCAGGGTGCCCCTCTCCCTGGGGGTGCAATCCCAGCCCGGCCCTGCAGCCTGCTCTGGGGGCCTGGCCTCGCTGTGTCTCTGTGGTTCTGCTCCTGTCATTTCTCAATCCTCCCAGCCTATCACAAGGCAGCACGGGTCTCATCTGCTGATGTCCTCCTCCACTACCAGACCTCCACTGAGAGCATCACACGTCCTCAGCACCTGACCACACACGGTGCTGACCTGCTATATGTCCCAGGTGTGCGACTCGGCATCTCGGAGCCACGGTCAGCATTTTTAGATCTCCTGCAGAACTCGGCACAACTACAATTTTCCATGAGCACCACTTCGCAAACATTAGTGTCATCCCCAAAAGTCAGCAAGAATATTAAGATTTGTGTGCTTGTAATTCTTACCGATCTTTTGAAAGGTGTTAATAAAAGAACAGCTTTTACCAGACACATCCAGGTTTCCAAAACCCAAGAAGACTTCACATTCAACCTCACACAGAAATCACCATTTACCCTATAGAGGTGGAAACTGGAAACACCGCTGAATATTCCCTGCCCTTACTGGCCATGTCTCTGCATTCACTGAAGTCCTTCCTACAGCCAGCTTGGGGAAGGCCTGTATGGAAAGTTCACTCTGTCGTAAACTTGGAGGCCCATTTCTGAAAGCCCCCAGTCCCTCAGGCCATGGTCAAGCACAACTGACTCCCCACAAAAAGATTTCAGTTGCCAGTTTAATAGTTTTCCCTCAACACAAGATTATATCTTACGGATATTCCTGGGCTAACCTAAAGATCATGAGACAGACCAAAGGGCATCTTAAGTACCTAATCAGAACGCAGCAACCAGGGAAGAGGCCCTCCGACTGGACACCAGGGACATGGGAATGGGGTCTGAGGAGGAATTCTCACCTCCTCTTCCCACTCACGTTCTGAACCTGCTGGGGGACAACCAGGTACGGCTGGAGCCACTTGTCACTGGGGAGGGGGCGGGGGGACAGGCACAGGGAAACCTCACCCCCCCACACCAACAGTCTTGACTTTAAACCCATCAGCCCCACCGCACTCGAAGGTGATGAGCAGGACCCGTCTGCGGGAGCCTGGGAGCTTCCAGGCCCGCAGTCAGGGCACCAGCTGCCCCAGGAATGAATAAAGGAGAACGCTGGGAGCAAAGAGGGCAGGCAACAGTCTCTTCCAGTGCAGACGACGAGGACAAGGACGGCCAGGGCTCAGCAGGCCTGGCGCTGTGTGCTAACAGGCAGGCGAGTGTCATGAGGATGTAATGCGGTCAAAGAAACCAGGACCCAAGGGGTGCGGAGCCCCCTGAACTCGGAGGAGCCTGGAGAGGTTGAGAGGTGGCCGGGATGCGAGGTGGCACGGAGCACAACGTGGGGCTGAGAGGCCAGGGCTTCATGCAGGAAGGAGGAGGTGCTGGGAAGACTTCGGGTTCAGACAGGTTGGAAAGATGAAGAACAGAAGCTTGGGGGAAGATACTGGGAATAAAAATAAAGTTTTAGGAGCTAATCACCTGGAAACAGGATCTGGAGCTGTGGGTCTGAGCTGGAGCCGAGATGGGCGCTTTCAGAAGGACACTGGCTGTGTTCAGGGAGCAGCAAGAGGGGTGAGGAGCCGAGGGAAGCCCAGGACCCTGACGGAGCCTCCCAGCCCAGGTCCAGGGAGATGGTGAGGCAAGAGGATGGGGCAGGCGCTGAGGAAGAAATCGGAAAGGAAAGGAGCAGGAGGGCTGAGAAAAGAGCCAGGAGCCGCTTCCCATCACCTCCCATAGGAGTACCGGGGTCCCACGGAGATGGACGCTGCCAAGTCCAGCTGCCGGACGACATGCCACCGGACTCACCATTCACGACTGAGCTGCCCTTGGAAATAACACCGCCTTGGGATGGGCTGCCCCCAAAGAGTAATAATCCACTCACTTTTTTTTTAATATACTTTTTTAATTTAATTTTTTTTTGGCCACACCACATGCAGGATCTTAGTTTCCCAGCCAGGGATCAAACTCAACCCTCTCTGCATTGGAAGTGCAGTGTCATAACCACTGGACCGCTGGTGAAGTCCCCTAAATCCACCCGCTAATCACGTAAGCTGCAACTACACATAAAATAAGTTTTTAATTATTCTGTGGCAGAATGAAAATACAATCTAATGAGTGAACACATGTTGTTCTCCATCCCTTTTACTGCCTTTAAGGTAGACTATGCTCCCAAGCTCAACCATGTGTCCATCTTTGCCTTTTATATAGCTGGAATCCCGAATAGCAGCTACATTTCACTCATTCACATGTAAAAGAATAACATTACCTGCAAAGCTCCAAAAAATACTGTAAAAATATACGCTACCATTTTTCTGAACTGTTCTGTATTTCCATGGTACGTTCACTGTATAACTAACATACTGGTCTAAACGTGAGGCCTTTTAGAGTATATCAAAAGCACCGAGATAAAAATTCAGATTCTAGATGGCCCACAGAGATTTTAATCCAGGAATAAAACCAATGTAGGGTTGAAGAATCTGCATTTTGCTGTTGTTCATTGTTGTTGTTGTAACACGCCACAAGGCTTGTGGGATCTTAGTTCCCTGACCAGGGATCAAACCTGAGACCTGGCAGTGAAAGTGACGAGTGCTCATCACTGGACTCCCAGAATCTGCATCTTTAACAAGCAGCACAGGTGACTGTGGGGCTTTCCAGGTGGCTCAGTGGTAAAGGGTCCGCCTGCCAATGCAGGAAATGTGGGTTTGATCCCTGGGTGGGGAAGTAAATGGCAGCCCACTCCAGTACTCTTGCCTGGAAAATCCCATGGACAGAGGAGCCTGGTGGGCTACAGTCCATGAAGTCACAAAGAGTCGGACACGACTGAGTGAGTAATTAAGCACATACCACCAGGTGACTGTGTTCATTCTAAGGCCCAATAAATATCTACTTTTTACCAGATGAACTTTTGAAATAATTATATAAGAGCCTCAAGATCACATGAACAGACCCATTCTACAGGTCATTTGGAGAAAACAGATGAAAAAGTAACCTCAGTCCCACTCATCATCTCCTCTTCCTTAAAGACCAATGGATATATTATTTCTGCAAAACCACCTTGTCCCTGTGAATCCTGGCAGGTAGAAGGGAGGGGAGGACGTTGCTGAGGAGGTGCGAGACGGAGCGCTCCCTCCTCCCCAAAATCCACCACATACTTCGTTATCTTTTCTGCCTGGGAATGAGGGACCTGAGTCTTCTATGCACCTGTCTCAAAAAGGTAAGGAGAGGAAAAGCGGGGGTTCCTTTCACACAACAGAATATTGGAAGAGTTAAGAGACACACAAGAAAATCTCATAATGATATGAGTGAATGCTGTAATGCTTTGAATAAACAGACCCATTTTCTCACCCCTAGCCTGGAGCCGGTAGGTGACACAAATCAGATTACGTTCCAAATTCAACAGCTGGCTCAAGCCGTCTTGTTTAGAGAAGGCACAGGTAGTCGAGTCACTTTCAGGTTTGCCCAGTGAGGATATTCTTCTTCTTAATGTTATTATTACGGTGGTAGTGATCCGTAAAGGATAACACCAGTGATGTGGGCATTTCTCCAAGTTCTGAAAAGCCTGAGCTACATACAGTCAGAGACGGACCATCGGTCCCCGATGTCACCACGCCATCAGCAAAAGCCAGGCTTCTGTGCGGACCTTCAGGCAGTACATCTCCTTCCGTTCATACGGAGACAAACACCGGATTTCTCAGCTAGTCTATGGTGACAATGCCTGCCTGCTAGCAACCCAGGCACAGCTGTGTCACCACCCACAGGGTAAACCATGTGGGAAATTACCTGACTGCGTCACAGCAGTGCATCCCTACTAAGCCTCTGACGGACATGAGACAGTTCTCCTTTCCTGCCAGACCTCGGCAGCTAAACAGAATGGCTCTCACGGGCCCACAGTAGCCACGAAGTTCCTTATGAGCTTGAAATTTTGCTTCCAATACCAACCTGGATTTTGTTTGTCTTCTAATGAGAGGGGGAAATGGAAACCTTAAAATGCTAATTCTGGTGATAAACCTAGCTCTATGAAACAAAACACACACACACACAAAAACAAAAACAGAATTTTTAAGTGCACCAAAAATAGCAAAACTTCCAAGTTTTAACGGGCGGTTCGTGGTAAAGAACCCGCCTGCCAATGCAGGAGACATAAGAGATGAGGGTTCAATCCCTGGGTCAGAAAGATTCCCTAGACGAGGGCATGGTGACCCACTTCACTATCCTTGCCTGAAAAATCCCACGGTCAGAGGAGCCTGGTGGGCTACAGTCTACAGGGTGGCAAAGAATCAGAAATGACTGAAGCAACCTGGCATGTGTGCACACGTGTGTCTCTTCGTGACCAGATGGACCATGTGGCCCACCAGGCTCCTCTGTCCATGAAGTTTCCCAGGCAAGAATACTGGAGTGAGTTGCCATTTCTTCTTCCAGCAGATCTTCCAACACAGAGATGGAACCTCTGTTTCTAAAACCTCCCGCATTGGCAAGTGGGTTCTCTACCACTGCGCCACCTGGGAAGTCCATGTGAATGAATACATCTTGGATAAACACTGGAAAGAAACAGCCAGTTCTGTAGCAAGCTGAATACTCTGTGGTTGGTCACGTTTTGGACTGATAAACAAAAACAGGGTGGAATACTAGTGAGTCTCACAATGAGTGTCTTTTAGGTGGAACGTGTTCGCAATTGATAAGATATGACTTGTAAGGAGGAAAAGACGCGCCCCTGACTATAAGCCATTCATGCGCAGCTCTGGGCCTCTTAGTGTGGCTCGGGGAGCCAGGCCTTGAAAGCACAGGTGTGCACGTCTTGATAGACGCTGGTCCAGCCCTTCTCAGGCCAAGGTCATTCCAATGTGACCACCCATCCCAAGCACTTTCTGCAGAAAGGTTCACACTACAGGCTCTTAAATGAACCTGTCTTGATTTGAGTCCCAACTGCACCATGTATTAAACAATCTTGATTAATCCTGCTTCCATCATTGGGAACAACAGTTCAGGTAAGTACACAGGTTATTAGCAAAATGCAAACTCACATGAACCCCACGCTCCATATATGGTAGCTATGGAGGTCAAGCTCTTAAAAGTCCATGAACCAAGAAGCTTCTACAAGTTTCCAACCCTGTAGTAGAGCCAAAGACTACGGCAAACTCCTACGGGCCCCGTCTGCCAGCTCCTTCCACTCCGCCCCACCTCGCCTTCCCTTAAGAGGCACTTCTAAGTGACAATAAAATGGAATACAGTAAAACGGAAGCCGTCAATGCACCACCTCGCCCACCGTCGTGCCAGTCCTGACAGAGTGGGATACCAGGGAAGCCGCCCCCAGAGCCTCATGTTTCCAGAGGCATGGAACCTTCTCATTTTCTGTTAACAGCGGCTAATCTTGTCCTAGACCCCACCCCAAATCGACTCTCAGTTTAGATCCTTTCTTGTCTCCTTAAGCAACAGACGGAATCTGGGGCAGGGGAGGGTTAACTCCAACGTTCAACTCAAGGATCTAGAGTTACAGATTCTGAGAACAGCCTGTGCCTCTCTGGTCTACAATGGGAGGCTCGTCCACGCCAGAGCTGATAGAATATGCCCACCGCTGGTGACATGCCCACTGTCTCTGGAGAACTGCAGGTTTGGGGAAAAGAAGAAATGACTGGTTCTCTGGCGAGACAGCCAAGGCTCAGCCAGCAGAAGGAATCCCCAGGGCCAGGAAGAGATTGCTCCCTCAAAGGTAGCATCGTTAGCATCTGGGATATCCAAGTTCCCTCTGTGTAGGGGAACAACAACTAGTTCTGTACCTGGACACAGACACACACCTGTGAAGCCTGATGTCAACTCCTGAGGCAAACCATGCAGCTGGACTCCACAGCGGGCTTCTCATGACTCAGGATTATGGGGACTTTTTAAGTAAAAATAAAACCAAGGCACATGGTTTGATAAATTCAATGACCAAGAGTCAGCTAATGCTACTAGTAACTCCTCAATAAATATGCCATAAGCTATACTTAGTGCCTGAAGCTGAAGCATCTCATGCCACCTTCCGCCCTAACCCTGGCTGGTGGAGAGTATTATTATTCCCAGTTTCATGACTCACTGATCTGATCCGTCGGATGCCACAACTCAAGTTCTCAGCCACCACAGAATAAAACTTGCTGGAGAACAACTCCTCTCGGTGTCTTCATGGGACAGGAAGGGTATGATGCTGAAAGGCATGGAACCCAGTCATCTTGGGAGTCAAGACATCCCAAGATAATATACGGTGCCGCCCCCGCCCCCTCTCCCCCGCCCCAAGTACAGCAGGCACAAAAAGAGCAAGTGTGACCCGAAAAGCCTGAGCCGACAGGAGACACAGGATTACAAGGCGTTGCTGGCATTTCTAATGCACTTTTACCTATTAAGGCAGCAGTGGTACGAGACTGGTGATGGATCAAGAATACAGATTCTGGAGACTGGTGAACTTCAAAATCCTCCTCCAGGGACTTCCCTGGAGGTCCAGTGGCTAAGTCTCCAGGCTCCCAAAATAGGGATCCTGGGTTCGACCCTTGGACAGGGAACTAGATCCCACATGCCGCAACTGAGAGTTTGCAAGCTGTAACTAAAGGTCCTGCGTGCGGCAATGAGGTTCAAAGATCCATGTACCGCAACGAAGACCCAGCAAGGCCAAATAAATAAAAATAAATATTACAAAAAAAAAAAAATCCTCCTCCAGCATGCACTGCAGTTATGTGTGGTCCTGGGCAATTTAACCCCTCAGTCCAAGCCTCTGAATCTGTAAAATGGGTGTAAACATTCTATTTCCTCGAGCAGTGATCCCCAGCCTTTTTGGCACCAAGGACTGGTTCCACAGAGAATAGTTTTTCCACGGACCTTGGGCGGAGAGTGAGGGTGATGGCTCAGCAGTAATGCGGATGATGGGGAGCAACATATGAAGCTTTGCTGGCTGGCCCACTACTCACTTCCCGCTATGTGGCCCGGATCCTAACAAGCCAAGGACCAGAGGCGTTGGGGACCCCTGTCCTAGAGTTGTTCTAACAAATAACCAAAACACTTAGCAAATGCCTATCTGACTGTATGTGTGTCCACACACACACATACATGTTCAGTCGGGTCCAACTCTGTGACCCCATGGACTATAGCCCACCAGGCTTCTCCATCTATGGGATTTCCCAGGCAAGAATACTAGAGTGGGTTGCCACTGGCTCCTCCAGGGGATCTTCTTGATCCAGGACTCGAATTCATGTCTCCTGCATTGGCAGGAGGATTCTTTACCACTGCACCACCAGGGAAGCCCTACATGATTGGAAATGCTCAAAAATCAACTGCTAGTTAGTTGTTATGGTGATTAATGATATCTTTAATGCTGTTGGGTTATTTCTGCACTATTTCAGTTGATCACACAGCTAACAGAGAAAATAGACAGTTTCCTAATTTAATCAAAATTTTTACATTCTCCAGATGAGTCTGCATGATTTTTCTGACAAGATCAATACACCAGCAATTGGCCAAAGCAAAATCCCAAGCACAAACAAGGTCAAGTATACAAGAACATAAAACACAGTGAGAGAGATGTTTAAAAAGGAAAAGTTCACCTTGAAGATCCAGGCTTAACAGTTACAATCCATTATTAGTCCTATCCATAAATAAAGTAATTTCTAGACCCACACACTTTAAAATACATCACAACTAAGGCATATGCTGATTGCACACCTGTGTTCCAATTGATTTTATTCTTCACCTAGTGCCAGGACAGGCCTGGCTTGGAAAATAAGGCAGGCTTGTAATTCTATAAGAAGCTCCTTGCTACTTGCTGGCTTAGAATCATGGTAGAGAGGATCATTCTTTTTACGTGTGTTAAAATAATATGTACTTTTGCTAATTATGTTTTAAATATCAAGAGGACCAACTCTGAAGTGTTTATGGCTTCTTTCAGAAGGACAAAAAGAGAACAAAGTGGACTCTTTAATCATTTAAAGCAGTCTCTAACTTGCCAAAGAACGAGGGGAAAATTAATTACTGAGGAACCATGTACCCTTTTATCAGATGAACCACAAATACGGTGTAGAGATCTCTGATGTGTGAGTGGAGGATCCTGGGGAGAGTCCCTGACATGTCAGAACTGCACACGTTATCTGCCTGTCTTTCCCTGCACAAAGGCTTGGTGTGGCAGCCCAGGCCCCGTGCACAGTGGCTGCGGCTCTCTGCCCGCCCCATGCTGAGGACAGACAGGCTAAAGCTGGGGTGGGGGTTGGGAGTGGGGATAACATCCCCTTTATTCTTCCACTGAAGGCTACATGGCACAACCCTACATTCAATGTCATGTATGCACCTCTAGAAAGGCCAACAGTTTCTTAAACCAATATACTGTTGATGGGAACAAGCCAGACAATGTATTTTTAAAGGTTTTTTGAAATGTTTGAAACTAACCAGGGAAAGAACTAGGGTTAGAAATGAAAACCATTGTAGGGTCGCCGGCCAAGTCCACCTGAAGTCAGCACACCCAGCATTTCTATATTGTTTCACCACATGGGAACATTACTGCCCCTAAAGTTTAAACGTATCCAAACAATCCCTAAAGACTGCTAGAGGAGAGAGCAAAACCTGCAGATGGAGTGGCCCCTACAGCCTAGGCAAGCCCCTGAAAACCCTGCAAAGGACAATCACGCCCACCCCGGAGGAGGTGGGGCGGGCCCTGGTGAAGCTGGGATGGAGTCACAGTGGTACCAAACGGCTTGTGAGGACTGGCATCAGGCAGAGCATCTTTGAAATGAACCCCAACCAAAGGCAACAAGGCCCAAGAAGGACCCCTCTCCACCCCAAGAACAAAGCTGGACCTGTAACAAAAATAAACGGGTGACACTGGACTTGCAGGAGACCTGGGTTCGATCCCTGGGTCAGGAAGATCCCCTGGAGAAGGGAATGGCAATCCACTCCAGTATTCTTGCCTGGAGAATCCCAGGGACAGAGAAGCCTGGTGGGCTACAGTCCATGGGGTCACAAAAGAGTCAGACACAACTTAAGAGACTAAACAATAATATCACTACTCTATAAACTGGTGCGCACACACACATAAAATACAAACACTTCCCTCAAACAAACAAAAAAAACTGTTTCAAGATAAATGTTCAGGCTTTTCATACTTTTTCTCAGAAACTTCAAAACATGTCTGGATTTATTCATTAGTACCTCTTTCCTGGTGGCTCAGACGGTGAAGAATCTGCCTGTAATGCAGGAGGCTCAGTTTCAATCCCTGGGTGGGAAGGAAGATCCCCTGGAGAAGAAAATGGCCTTCTCATTTGCTACCAATCATGCTAGTTTGAGCAAACTCCAGGAGACGGTGAAGAACAGGGAAGCCTGACAAGCTGCAGTCCAAAGGATCGCAAAGACTTAGACATGACTGAGTGACTAAACAACAACTTTTTATAATAATTGATCAAAGTGATTTTTAAGATACATTAAACTAGTTTATACATACTCCTTCCTTCCCCACCCAGAGCAGGTTAAGTGTTCAGACCAAGGATGGTACTTCCCTCCACAATTATCTGAGCAATGTATTCATTTCTACCACACCCATGTGTGGCTGCAACCAGCTCTAAAATTCAACCAGAGCTAACTATGAGACCCACCAGCTACTGCTGGGAGACCAAGGACCTCATGCTTAGCAACACAAAGCAGCCACTGGAATGCGGAGACAGAAGAACAAAATGTAACAAAGTCTGCTTACTGGAGGGTTCTGTCTCTGAAGGAGCAAGCAAAGTTCTTTTCAACAAGTAACACGCAGAGTGCCATATAGGAGGCAAGTAACAAAGGTCCCCTTCTCTGTCAGGTCTCCAGGTGGGCTCACCTTATACCTCCATCTTTGGGGGGAAGCTAGCAGGCTGTTTTGGAAAGTTTTAGAATGCCGCTAGCAATGGAAAGAAGGCTGAGACAGTGGTTTCATGGTCCATTATCGGCCACCTCAGTCACACGCTATGAGAACCCATGAACTTCCTCCTCAGACCTGGCTCCCACCAGGTGCCCCCCACCTCAGTGAGCAGCATCACCAGCCAGCCAGCCACGCCTGGAACACACCAGAAAACCTACATTCCCTGACCCCTTCCTCTCCCTGAGAACAAATCTATCTTCAAATCCAATCCAGCGAGCCTCCTGAATATTTCTCCATCCTCTCCACTTCTCCCTCCCTACGGTCACCAGTCCAGTCCAAACCACTGCTCCTTCACCACCAGGGGGAACATCCTGAGTCTCCCTCCAGTGCCCCACCCGCCAATTCAGCCTTCAAAACACAAGCCTGCTCACGCCAAGCACTGCTCTGCATCCATCGGTGGCTCTGCTGCTCTTTTTCCCTAATCCCAAATTCCAGATCCCGTAAGCCCCACCCGAGCTGGCCTCTGCCTACCTCTTAGGCGTCATCTGGCTGCTCTCCGTAGACCTCGGACCTGCTGCCACCCTCCAGGTGAGCCCCCTTCTTCTACCACCAATTGGACGGCAGTGCTGAGGCCACTCCTAAGAGCTAACAAGTGATCTTCCCTCCTCCTGGTATCCAGCACATAGCACCTACGACACTGCGGCAGTTCTATTTCTTTTTCACGTGGGTCTCCTATGTCTTCTTATGTATTATATTCCTAACTCAGGTGCAGCCCAGCACCTTGTAGGTAACAGGTACCCAATAAATACTTGAATCGATGAACAAGAAAACAGATAACCAATCACAGTTCCAGCCACCAGCCACTCGAGCCAAGCCTGGCACCTACAGCAGTACTGAGGCCGAAAGGACCACGGAAGACAGCAAGCATCTCTGATGCCACGTGGTCACAAGCAAACGGGCCAAGGGACCAGTCAGCCTCCTCCTACCCAGTAATCCTTCTTCATTACTGTTCTATGCTATTTTCATTTTTAACAAGATAGTTTTTACTTTTCGAAGTAAAAACAAGACAAAACCCTCCAAAAATACTAAGAATAACATAATCATGTTTGCAGTCACCTAACATGAGTTAAAAGGTATAGCAATCTAATTATGATAAGGAATACATGCCTCTTAAGGGAAAACAGTAATCAAATCTTGGGATAATTTTTCCGTACCTTCCTCTAGATGTGTAATCATACCTCCCCCCACCCAACACCCCAAAAAACCTCCAAACCACTACACAGTAGAGACAAACACAATATTGATGATGATTTAGGAACACCTTTATTGGAGAAGGAAATGGCAACCCACTCCAGTATTCTTGCCTAGAGAATCCCAGGGATGGGGGAGCCTGGTTGGCTGCTGTCTATGGGGTCGCACAGAGTCGGACACGACTGAAGCAACTTAGCAGCAGCGGCAATAGCAGGAACACCTTTAAGAGCTATTGTAGCGTGGGTTAAAGGGTTCTTAAGCCAAAAGGTGCTTCTGAGTCAGATGTAAGTAGGAAGAGAGCTAGACCCTTCAAGAACCAGCTCTGTCATCCAGCAAGGACCAACCCAGCATCCCCTTGCAGCAGCACCCAGCTAGGCGTGACCGAGACTGCCCGGCAGTAACCGGGTGGCCAGCCAGAGGCGGCTCCTTTAATTAATCTCTCTGGGCTTCAGTTTCTTAATCTGTAAAATGAGTAAGTTCGACTAGCTCTCCAAGGTCCTCATGCTCTAAATATCCAAAGATTCACTAATGATCACAAGATGAATTTCTACTTGACAATATCATTGTGCTTTCCTGTTTATTATTTTTATCACACGGGTGTGGTTTAAGAATTTTTATATACCGATAGAATTTAAATGTAAAAGAATGGCAGTAGCGTTTTTAATTACTTTCCCCACTCTTAACTACCATCAAGATCAGCTATGGGCTTCTGCCATAATTGCAACCCAATCTGAGTAATACCCAAATTAAATCACTACATCTTCATTTTTTTTTTTGTAGAAAAATTAAGTGGTCATTTATTCCCAATTTCTTTTATATTTTAACATCATCCATCATCTTTGAATGTCAGAGCTTAAAAAAAAAAAAACCTAAGAATAATAAAGTTTTCCAGAGAAAAAGGAAAATTTTATTTTCCAGACTGATAAAATCATAATGGTTTGAGAAACCTGGTAAGATACAATGCAAAATTCTCAATTTCTAAAAGGCATAAAAAGAATATCCTTTTAAAGATATACAAATGTGTCCTTGTGAATGAAAAAGACAATTAAATAATCACATAGGGCCAGTATGTTCCTAACATCACCCCCAAATGTCCCTTCCTACCTCCAGTGAATTTAGCTATGTGATGTATCCAAGTACTAGTTTGTTTACATCTAGAAACCATCTGAATACTGGAATTAAATCATTGTATTTCACAGCTGAAATCTTAAGGGTCATTTTTTGAAGTCAGTCATTTTTTAAATGCTCAGCCCTGACTAAGCATTTTTATTCTTGTGATGCCTTATTTATAGTAGATATTTATAAGATGGCTATGTATGGATAATAAAAGATGAATAACTATTACCTCTAAAGTTGACCTTAAAAGTTAAATGTGAGTATCTGTGTACCTTTAAAAGGCTCTCTCCTACTAGATGGTGAACTCTCTGAGGGAAAGCATTGCCTTCTATTTCTTTTTACACACTGAAAACTCACTAGTGATTGCTGAATCCAAAGTAACCAAATGAATGGTGACCGTATGACAAGCCAACTTTCTTAAGCACAGGGAATAACATGCTTTCCATCAAGGTTTGAAATGCCTACTCTAACCTTGGCACTGAGATTGCTCTCACAGGTTACATGGCATGTATACCTACGTACTCTGACTATATCTCCTCATAGATGAAAATGCATTTTTTTCTTTTGACCTAACAGCTTAAAAATATACTACAGGTAATACATTATTGACTGCATCTGTATGAAGAAAAACTTGTAACATTTCTGTGATACAGTTTTATACACATACTCCCCATGGTATTCATTTTAACTCAATACTCTGGTGGAAAAGTTTTGGAAATAGTCCTGTAAGCCAAAGTGATTAACAACTAGACCAAGTACAGGAGAATCTATGAAAGTACTGTTTTAAAACCATGTTACAAGATCTGTTATTTAAAACTCAACTTATATATTCTCAACTTGGAGGAAAAGTGTTATTTTTTCCTCGAAAGAGGAAAATAATGTTTGAGTTTTTAACTATCACCATCACTTATAAATGACTTCTCTATCCTTACTTCCATCTTAAGACATAGAAATGGAAGCAATTATTTTAACTGACTCAAAAATAATTTCACTGATTAAACCAATAAAATTAGAGTTTAAAATTCATATACCAGTCCCTTTATTATTATTATTCTTTTCTTACCAAGAAACTCATTTGAATCCTGAAAAACCTAGAATTCATCAAGCTTCAATTTACTGACTTGCGCAGAGGGAGAAAAAAAATAGAAAATATCAGCAGACTATAAATAATGAAGTCTAAAGTGCTAAAGAACAATTCTTGAGTGTTATAGTGATGAAATTCACCTGTTACAAGCCTCACAAAAATTCATTACCTCCCTTGATCTGGTTATGAAGGGGTAAGGGAGGATGTCATAATTTCACCATTTAGTGAAACAAGAAAACTTAAGTTTCTAAAATTTGCTACTAGTCCCTTTCCACTTCCAAATTCTGTTTACTTTGTAACTTTTTTCCACAGACCAGATTTTTCAGGAAAAAGAAACTTTTCCTGAGCAAATCTGGAAGACATAAAATGTCTCCCACTTACTAGCACCTAGAAAGGCAAACCCAGTCCTGCTCCGTGCCCCAAGCATCTAGCTTTCAGCCTCTTTATTATCATTGTCAATGAATGGGCCCCAGTCAAATGAAAGCTGCCATTTTAGGGTAAAGACTGGAGGGCTTCTGTTGTGCAACAGCAAGACAAAAACACTCCGCGACAGATGTCGCACTCCGGGGGCTGGGAGGAGGGTTCAACTTCGGAGAATCACTGCTCTGCTCGAGTTATCTCTGAAATAAGAATTACATACGATCATACGTTGCTACTACCTAAATGGAATTTTAACTGGAATAAATCGAGTTCCCATGCTGCTAAAATCACAGTCACTACGATTTTTTTTTTTATTTCTTTTTTGCCATCGTCAGAATAGATCTGTGAGGAAATAAAGAGAAGTTTGTTTGGTTTTGCTTTTTTTTTTTTAACTATTTGATTATTACGTTTAGGGAGTACTCCCCCCTCCCCTTATAGGGAGAGAACTGGGGGGATGGGGGGGAGCATACACTCCACCTCTTTGAAAGGTGCTGCCCACTGCAAAGACAGCGTGAATTACAATTTTCTGAAAATAAAAATCAGGGCCTTCACATAATCCTTTAGAAATAAATGAAAATATTTAATACAGCTGAGAAATCAAGCCCAGAGGATGGACACATTTCGAGTTCTTTAAATCGACGGCGAGGTAATATACAATGGGAAACTATAAAGTATACTTAGCAAGTGGCGAGCTGGATAGTGTATCTAATTCTAGCAATTCAAAAGGAAACTCTCCATGTGGGTTGCCACTTTTCTTTTGTCCATTGTCTGTTCAGAAGAGGGGGAAAAAAAAAAAAAACTAGTTTAAAATCGAGGCGTGAACAGTCTCTAAAAGTGACCTCCGGGAAAACCGGCCGCCCGGTAGCAGAGGCACTCCCCGCCCGGCCGCTCCCCGGGGGCGCTCACAAAGCCGGCAGCCGGTCGGGAGTTCGGGGTGCGCTCCCACGGCGCGGGGCTCCTCGAGGCGCAGCCATCCGGAGAAAGGCGGCTCGGTAATGATGGCTGCTCGGGGCCGGCGGCTCCTTCCCCGGAGCCTCCCGACCCCCCCCCCTCTCCACCCCCGCGCCCGGGATCGCCGCCCTCCCCCTTCCCCCGGGCGGCGCTCGCCCCGCGCCGACGCGGCCGCCCCGCACGGCAGCCCACCGGGTGCCCGCGCCCCTGCACCCCCGGCGAGCCCCGTCCCCGGTGCCGACCAAACAAACAACGCGTCCCCCGCCGCCCTCCTTCCTCTCCCCGCTGACCGCTTGGCCTCCAGCCACCTCGACCATTCACGCTCCGAGCCGCGGATCTCTGCGGGGGCAGAGCGCACCCGAGCCACCTCGGGGGCCACCTAGTGACCCCCCCCCCGCGGGCGCTGACCCCCGGGAGACTCAGGGGTGGGGGAGCCGAGTTGCCTCCGGGGGCTTAAAGTCGCTATTATGCAGCCGCCGCGCCGCCGCCGTCGCCGCCGCCGTTGGCCCGGCCAGCTCGGCAAGGTGGGGTCCCCTCCTCGCCGCGCCGCCCCGCGCCCGCCCCAGCCCCGCTCCCTTTCTTCTCCTTCTCGCGAACTTGGGGAGCCCCGGGAGCCCCCCGGCTCCGGGCTCGCAACTCCGCGCCCGCGGCCGGCACGGGCCGGGTTCGGGACGCCCCCCGCACCGCGTGTTCGCGCCGCCCCCGCCCCACGCGGCGCCCCGCGCACTTTCCCCGCCGCCGACCCACCTCGCCCGGTGGCCGTCCCCGCGCGGGCCGGCGCCGCCGCCGCCGGGAGGGACGCACTTTGTTCGCGCCGGTGCGGCCGCCGCTCCCGGCGAGCGCGGCGTGGTCGGTCCCGGGCGGGGGGCGGGGGTCGCCGCCGTCCCCGAGCCGCCGCCGCTCAGCCGCCCCGCGCCCGCGCGCCCATCGCCCACTCGCACTGGAGTTGCAGCCCAACTTTTCCTCCTTCCTTTTTCTTCCGAATGGAGCCGGCAACTCGTGCTCGGCGCCGGCGGGAGGAAACGCGCTCGCGCTCCCCCGCGCGCAGACACGCTCCCTCCTGTCCCCCGTCCCCCCCCCACAGCCGGCAGCACAACAAAAAGCCATTTACATGCGAGGAAGTGACCCTCGGCCGGACCGCGCGCCCCCGCCGCCGCCAGCCCCGAGGACGCAGGCAAAAGTTGGGGCGCCGGGCGGCGCTCGGGGCGCGGGTTCGGGCCCCGCGGCGGCGGAGCTGCGCTCCTGCGCCCGGCCCCGGCCCCCGCCCGCCCTCGCCCCTCGCCCCGCACACGCCCAACTCCTCGCTCCCAACTCCTCGCGCGGCCCCGGCCCCCGCCCGGAGCGATTTCCTGCCGCTGCCGCCCCTCCCGGAGGCGCCCAGCGAACTCTCGCGCTTACCGGAGCGGGCGGGCGGGCTCCTCCGCCGCCCGGTGCCGAGGGGGGGACAAAACGCAGAGCGGGCTCCGGAGTTGGCTCGGCGGCCGCGGCCAGGGGGCTGGATCCTCGGGCGCGGAGTTGGCCGGGGGCGAACGGGGCTCTGGCGAGTTTCAGGGTCTCCGGGTCCCCGGGCCGCCTCCTCCGCGGCGCTCCTTTGTGTAATTTCACTCGATTCAAGTTTAATCCGATAGTTCCCGAGCACGAGCGCGTCCGCACTACCGCGGCTCAACCCCCGCGCCGCCGCCGCCGCCACCGCTGCCGCCGCCGCCGCCGCCGCCGCGGCCCCAGCACGCCAGCGCCTGCGCGCGCCCGGCACGCCGCGCGCGCCCGAGGCCGCGGGGCCGCGCGCGCCCGCCGCCGGCTCCCTCCGCGCCGCGCCGGGTCCGCGCGCCGCCACCTGACGTCAGGCGCGCCTGGCATAATTTATGCAAGAATTCGGCCGGGGTGGCGGAGGCCGAGGGAGAGGCCGAGAGAAAGGGGGCGGCGCGGGGCTGCGGGGCCGCGGGCCGCGAGGGCGGGCCGGGCGCCACTTCCCGTCCCCGGGCGGGCGCCGGCGCTGCGGGCGGCTTTCCCCGAGGGCCCGTGCGCGGCCGCCGCTCAGCCCTCCCGGCCCGGCTCCTCGAGCGGTCGCTCCGCGCCGCGCGGCAGCGCCCGGGGCGCGGGCTGGAGACGGTGCCACGTTTCCCCGCGCGGCACCTTCCCGGAGTCCGGGTGCGCCGCCCGCGGCAGGAAGGGCGGCCCGGCGGTGGCGGGGCCGCGGGGAAGCCTTGCAACGCTGCGCGGACGGACCGCAGCAACTCAGAGGGTTGGGACGTCTCTCCTGTAATTATCCTTCAACTTGGAACGATTTTCCCACAGGAAATTATTTAGAATGGGCACGTTTCTTTGCATTTCAGATAAATTTCTCTTGCCTGTGCACACGGCTGGTCTTACCTCCTCGTTGACGGGACAGCCGGATCCACCGCTAAATCAAAAAGTTTAACTAGATGGCGTTGATTTTGTTGAATTTGTTGCTTTGCCAAAAAAAAAAAAAGGGAGAGAGAGCGCAATGGTTATGAAACAAAGAAATAGGTTGTGTGCCCATTATTAAACGTGTCAGGACTAGAGTGTTTTAATCATTCTTTGGCCAAAATGGCACTTTTGTATGATCGCCTAGCCTTAAATACCAAATTCTCTTATTCTGTTTCCCTTCCTGGTACAAAATGAATATTAAACCAGGAGAAATTTATCTTTTACTAATTTTCCTTTCAGGAAATAGAGCTACCAACCTTTATCAAGTACCTTTAATCTGCAAAATACCAAGCAATTATAAATTTTTTAAACCGTCAACACTTGTACACATTAAGATGACTTTATTAGGTTGAAATTACATTTATTTTCACATCAAGAAAGGAACTTATATCAACCAAATAGGGACCTATAACAAAAACAGAGGAAAGCCAATTGCTATTAATGACTCCAAAACAAATTCAGAAAATATCATTTCTCTTCATTCAGATCCTGTAGTGCTAAGGCTATCACAGTATATTTCTTTGAAGCAAGGATTAATCAAAACTCTTTTGTTACATTACTACTACAACTCTTCAATAACTTAAGTTTGACTATCCTAGATCTAATCACTCAAACATTTCCTAACATTAGTAATGATTTTCTAAATATGTGTTATACTGTCATTTATTGAAATGCACTGGTTTGGGCTTTTTTCTGTCACATTTAAATGGTCTTTTGAAAGAGGTAAATGTTTCATTCAAGAAATGTACAAATAAACAGAAACAAGGCTGATCTCACAGAAAATTCTTATGTTAAAAAATTAGGAAACACTAAAGTCAACTTCTGTCTTTTTTTATAGTTCATTTCATAAACCAAGAATCAGAATTCTGAGGTCAGGTTTACATTTCCATTATGTTTACATCTCTCAGTGAAAGCATGGGGGATGCTTGGGGTGTGGTGGGTGGGTAGGGGTAGGGGTGGTGTTAAAGACAGGATACATGTCTGCAGAGAAATCACTAGTAACAGATCATGTTAGAGGACTCAAAAGTGGCATAAAAGGGTTTATCTCTATCCTTTACAGTATACCCAGCTCTCTGTCAGATGTGGGTTTATTTCAAGTCAATTTACCAACTTAAAAAAAGATATTTACATAAAGTAAAAGTATACTGTGCTGTGCTCAGTCCTTTCCAACTCTTTGCAGCTCCATGGACTGTTGCCCACCAGGAGCCCCTGTCCATGGAATTCTCCAGGCAAGAAAATTGGAACGGGTTGCCATTTTGTACTCCAGCGAGTCTTCAGACCCAGGGTCTGAACCTATGTCTCCTGTGTCTCCAGAATTGGCTGGTGGGTTCTTTACCACTAGCGCCACCTGGGAAGCCCAAAAATATATTAGTTAACCTTTAATTAACAAATAGGTTTGACTGTGAGGAGGTCCCCCGTGCCCTTGTATATTTAACCAGAAAGTGAGGACATTTCCCTTTGAAATATATGAGAGACTGTACAACCAAAGCTCAAAGTGGAGACCAGCAGCCCTACAGCCCCTCCCTGGTTAATCTCCCTCCTGGTTCCCACAGGATGGAGGAGTCTCTAAGTTCCCCAAAGTGATTAACAGTGCAGAGCTGTGGGGCCTTGGAAAGCGAAAGGCCTCAGGGTCAGACTCCTAGGCAGCACTAGCTAGGAGTCATAATCTCTCCACCCGCTCCCCAGCCCTACCCTTTACCCTCCAATGTTTTCTCTCCATTTGCTTCACTATTGAAGTTTTCCCATTGAGAATAATTTGAATTCACAAGCTTTCCCTTTGAGTATGCAAATACCTTAGGGACAGATAAGGGACTCCTGGTCATTCACAGATGAGTGCAAATTAGTTCAATGGGTTGTTCTCCCAACACCTAGCTAGGACTAACAAATTTAGAGATTTTTTTTCCTTCATTCAACGTTGAGTGTCTGAGAAGTTCCAGGCCTTGTGCTAGGCGCTGGAGATACAGTAAGAGCAGAACGGACCAAGGTTCCTGCCGTCTTGGAGTGTAGGATCTAATGGGCTGGTGGTTTTGATTTAGTGCTAAGAGATAATAGTAACTTCAGAGTCTCAGCCCCTAGGGAATAGGACAGGCTTTCGTTCACTGTAGCCACAGGGCAGAGGAAAGGTGCAAGAGGCCTGGAGGTGGGCCTAGAGGTGGGATGGAGTGGGTGCCCCCAGAAAACTGTTGAGAAAAATTCCAGGGACAACTTGACCTGTTACAAAAAGGTTTTCTAGGCCCCATGAAATTAATTAAAACAATCTCTTCCAGGAACTCAAACTAATGCAACCTGACCTACAGTTTGTCTGCCTTACTGCTTAGACAAATAAATATTTGTCTCTGGGAACAATCTCTAATACCCAAATTTTATCTAGAACACACTCAATTAAAAGCTGTCTGCTTTTCCCTATCTGTTCTTCTGAATTGTTAAAATCAATTACACTAATCAATTACACCAGTTCCAGTGTTGAGGACTTACTCTGATGTACTTTTGGAACTCATCTTTTGAAACCGTGTTCAGAGCCAATTTGTGGATCATAGAAAATAACTCTTTTTAGCACCCAATTTCTTTTTTCCACTAAAACCTATATTATTCTACTTTATCATTGATCAAATTTTGTTCCAAATGATTTTGGCAAGCTCCAGAAGGATATTTTGTCATTAAATAATGATGTACTGTCATTGGAACCATATAGAATTTAAATAGTATATATGATAGCTATTCACAAAGTTTTAAAAACTTGACTATAATAAATTCTGACTGAATATGTTTAATCCATAAAATGTTTTAAAAAGAAAAGAGAGAAAAATAAAGCTATAGGTATCTAGAGGGCTATAAATGCTGAAGAAAGCCCCCCAAAGAGAAGTCTGAAAAGCATTCCCTACATCACTGGAAGGACAGCGTAACCTTCCCAGCTGATGCTTTTTATGGGGGAAAGAATCTGGTTGGATGTGTTAAGTTCAGCCTCCATATTCCACTGGTCACGGGCCTGGCTGCTACTGCCTTTGCTAGCAACTGTCAAGATTGGAATGGTGAAGAGACCAGGTGAAAAGAAGCCACTAGGGCTGCAATCAGGCCACTACTGGCTCCCTAAGGGAATCATTAGTAGTTTTAGCAAACGCTGATCCAATGCCTACTATGTGGCAGCACTGGAGGTCACAGCGAGCTCCCTGTTGACATGGAGTTCATGCTCGGTGGCAGCAGAAAGAAGGGAGTGGTTCTGGCTGCTGGGACAGCACAACAGGCTTCCTAGAAGGAAGGGGGCTTGAGGATTTTCTTGGAACAAAGAGAGCAGGATGGGTGACCACAAGGTCCAGAGGTTTCAAAGCCTGGTGAGCACAGGTCACTGCAAGTGATTCCATACTTACTGGCACATGGAGGGCGGGTCCTGCTTGGTCTTCACTGAGCCCCCAGGATGGCTGGCTGTCCTCTCATCCATTCAATACTTGTCCCCATTAATACTGGTTTACACTAAATTAGAATTCATTCTTGTCTTAGTTTCTCACTGGATTGCGAGCTACTTGGGGACAATGGCTATGCTTTGTCCTTTGGCATCCCCAAGTGGCACAGAGCCTTCACACAAAGGTACCCAGTGAATGCTTACCTGCTTACAGAAATGGTAGAGTCAGGGGACAGCAGATTAGACTGGAGAAGTAGGCAGAACCAAGGAAAGCCCTTGATTGAACCCCAAAAGCATTGGGGGGGCTCACTGAAACATTCAGACAGTCACAAGTCAGATCTTTCCTTTGAAAGACCTCTGTGATGGGGTGCAGACGGTGGGAAATGGTACCTGAAGCAGGGAGAAAAAGAGAAGAAACCCTCATAAGGCAAGAAAAGGGAAGAAATAAAATCAATTCCACACTTCCTGTGTTATTGTTCAGACTCAAGGTGTTCCTAAATGCTTGTCACGTGGGCCGTCATCCCACAGAAAAACAGAGGGGCATGATGGACCACTCCCCCTGTGATGGAAGAAGGTGGTCTCAGTCTGAAAGGGGCACTGCATGGGGCGTGGAGGCAGTGGTTCCAACACAGCCCCACTGCCCACCTGCAACAAGGCATTTGCCTCTTCTCCCCTCAGTTACCAGCTCCAACTTCTGTGACTTACCACCAAACTTACCTAAGTCACGTTCAACAACACTTAAAGTCTCCCGTCTCTATTTTGAGACTAATAAATGGAAATCCAAGGTGCTAACTTAGCCAATTATAAGGCACATTAACAAAAGTGGGAAAATACAGTGTCTTATTTATTCAGTAATTATTGAACACTTGCCATGTATCAGACACTGTGCTGGGCACTATGAAAACAAAAGTAAAGCCACCCCTACCCCGGAGGAGCTCTCTGACTCTATCAGGGGTGACAGATATTCAAGCACATCACCACAATTTAAAAAACGTGTACAGTCATGGTACTACTGGGTACATGATTACTCAGAAGAGATGCCTCATTTTGCTTCTGCCCAGAGAGGCAGGGAGGCTTCACAGAGGATGTGACATTTAATCTGAGTCTTCAAGGACTCTGCAGATGGCAGGGGAGGGGAGGTACCAGGCAGGAAAACTGTCTGAGACATCCATGGGGCAGATGGCTAGTGTCGGCCCTGTGAGTAATTTGGCTCAGATCACAGTATACACAGGGAAAGAGCAGAAAATGACAGTGGAAATGTGAGGAAGGCCAGGTCAGAAAGGGTTTAGTAGCATATTAAGAAATATTTACCTTATTCCATAGGTGAGGAGCCACAAAAGGATTGTCAGCTGGAAAATGATCAGAACAAACCTCAGAGCAGGGAGACAGTAGAGGTTTTTGATAAAGTACATGTTGAGGTCCTTGACCAGGGGGCATTAGAGGTGTTGGAGATAAAGGGATAAATGTGAGAGAGAGTTAGGTGACATACTTGATAAGATCTGGTGAACAACTGATTGTTGATAAGTGAATGAAAGGGAGGAGTTGAAGATTCACTTTAAGTTCTCTCCTTGAGTGACTGGTAAGTAGATGCATCACTAACCAAGATAAGTAATAAGCGGGAAGAAGTCTGTGGAAGAATCTGATGCTTTGGTGTGGGAATTCAGAGCAGTCTGTGGAATATTCAAGTAGGGATGTCCAGGAAGTAAGAGATAGGAGGTTAGAAGACTGATCTGGTCTAGAAACGTAAGTTTAATAATTATGACATATGAATGGTACCATGGGAATGGATGTCCGGAAAAATATGCAACATTAGAGGAATGCAGGACAACAATAGGAATCGTTAAAACACCAGCTCTTCTCGGTTGTTTATTACTGTATGTCAAGCCATCCCAGACCTTAGTGGCTTGAACCAAAAAAAAAGGTATGATTCATCTGGTGGGTGAGCTGGCTTCAGACTCAGTTGAAAAAATCTGGTATTTTTGACATTCCCTCTCTCCTTTCTCTCTTCTTGGCCTTTCATCTTAGTCATCCAGAAGACACAGAAGTTTCTGAGGAGCGTTTCAAGAAGGCAAGTGCCAAGACACAAGTCCTTGTCAAGACTCTGCTGACTTCATGTTCACTGAGGTTTCACTGGCCAAAGCAAGTCACGTGGTCCCGGATTCAACACCAGGCGAGCCCAGAGGAGGGAATGATTCATTGGGAACATTACTTATCCATGCAAAACACATGCTAAGAGACAGGCAGAAAAAGAGAAGCCACTGGAGAAAGATGCATGAATCAGTCACTGTCCGAAAGAAACAGTAAGACATCAAGGAAGCAGAGTTTACAGAAGGGAAGGGGCAACAGTGCCAAGTGTCACAGAGAGAACAAGGATGCGAGGAATAACAAGTGTTCATGGACTTAGTCTTTGTTAACCTTCGCAGTTTCGAGAGTTGAGAGTAAAAACTGAATCACAGAGGGGAGAGAAAGTGAATGGGTGTTGAGGAAGTGTAGACAGATGGTGCAGACTTCTTTTCTTAGAAGGTCAGAAACGAAATGAAGAGATGGAGTAGCATCTACAGGAGAACTCCCATTAAAGGGAGAGTAATAGTTGTTGTTGTTTTTTTAAATGACAGTGATGTGCATTACTTTAGAGTAAGAGACAAGAGCCAGGAGGCAGAGGGGAAATGACCTAGGAGAGTCAGGCCTATTGAGAGGAAAAAGCATCCAGCAGAGGGTTGATGGGAAGAGCAACACCGGGCTTTTTGAAACCAAAGAAAGGCTGACAGCAATGGCAATATGTTTACAGGCTGGGGTAGAGAGAGATGTCAGAAAGTTAAGCAAATGCATTTATAAAAGCTTCTTTTTTTTTCCACCCTCAATTCAGCGGTTAATCATCTCCTGAGATTCAAATGTTCATGGAGGGTCAGGAGATTTGAGACAAGGATTCCAGTCTTGGAACAGTCTCTAGGAGGAAGAAAGAAGCTGTGAAAATGAAGTGAATGGACCCTCCTGGAGTCCTAGGACTCCCTGAGTCCTGAGCTGGGACTGCAGAGGCATCAGACTGTTGCAATTTCCTTCAGTGATGTTCAACCCCGGGGAAAAGGAGTCGGACTGGAGAACTGCCCAGTTCACACGGGGGAGTCATTGCCATCTGCAGGGACCAAAGAGGATAGGTGGTCACATCACCAGAACAGGTTCCCAGGGACCAGGCAAGATCACCATGTATGGTTCATGAAGTAGCCACAATCAAGTGTGCTTTCTTTGAATCACACACATATCATCACACACAACTTGTGACTGTATGTGATTATATTATGCAGAGATTACTGGCCATCTCAAATCCTCTTTGGGGAAAGAAAGATACTAACAACAACAGAGAAATAACTGAATATGTCTCCTCTTCCTTCTATTCCCGTAAGTTCCAGGGTGGCTGGTTGGCTCATCTGGTTGGATTCCAGTGACAATCAGGTCAAGGCCATGGGTGCTGTTTCTGTTCCGGTGATCTCAGCAGTGTCAGTATCATACAGGGGACATAAAAGGACATAATACTATCATTGCAAGTTCTTGGACAGTTCTAGGCTGAACTGGGTCAAACTCAAAGTTGTACTCTGATACGTAAAATGAGAACAGGTCATAATTTAAGGTTGCCTAATTCCATACCGCGTGTGTCAGACCTCATGATGCGCCTACATTTAACTCTGGTTTAGGTATTTGCCAATAACTCTTGCTAGCACATGGTGCTCCAGCCCTCTTCCTCCTTGGTCAAAATATCCCCAGTAGAAAAAAATATTAGATTTGGCTTTTGCAGATCATGCTTATGCAACAGATGAGGCATCTGCATCGTGAGAGATTGCCCTGCTATGAATGAAAAAGCGGGATCCAAACCCAGGTCTTCTCAACACCAAACAGAAATCCAGTAATGGTGGAAAGACGCCATGCCTTCCTCACGATCCGCTGTGAACTGAACTCCTTTACATCCAATTGTGTACACTCACCTCTGCTCTAAAGGGGAAAAAGACATTTGACAGATGAGTCCACACCCTGATTTTCACAGGATCTTCTTTAGGTTGCAGCTCTGGGTAAGACGGACTTGAGAATGATGCTACAAATATGCCTTCTCCTGGGTGGAGACACAGACACCTCTCTGCTGCACGGTGAAATGTGGTTGTGGGAATGCACCCATCCAGTACCACACTCAGATTTGTGAAAGCTTAGTTCAAGACCAGCACCTAGTAGGGTGCCTTACAGAGAGGAGGCACGTGACAAATGTTTATGGAATAAGCATTGCATTTAAGGCGCGAGGATGGGTGGATTCAGAAAGGAATCATTTTAAAACTATTCATATCCTGTGCACTTGAGTCTGAAAGGAGAAATATTCCTAATTTTATCTTAATTTGTAATTTAACAGAGTTAACTTCCTCCAAAGTAATTACTTGTTAATATGTTTCTAATGTGTTTCTAATGTGGTACAGCTACTATGCTGGGGCTTTTCATTTAGAAAGCTAGCAAGACTCCATATTAACCTGTCTCCTAAGCCTTCCTCTTGGCAGTTTCCCTGGATGTCGTTCCGCGGGCTGACTCCGGTTCCTGGGCAAGCACAACTTCCTGAGATCTCAGCAGCTGGAGTTGAGTGGACCCGGGGCTCTGTCCCACCCACTGGGTCCCCCCCCCCACCCCGTCCCCCCCCATCCCCCCCCCCACCGTCCTATCCTCCCAGAGTTGCGGTAGGGCCACTGCCCTCAGGTCACGTCTAAGTTACCTAGGCTGAAAGTCGCAGAAGCACAGCTACACGTACTTCCCCCAAAACCTGTTTCTTGATTACCTCTCTCAAGAAGAGAAAATGTAATATTAGCACACGTCTCCCACCACTAGTCAAACAGTACATGTGGGCTCAGAGAGGGTACAGACCAAAGCAGTGGAATGAGAATGAATTGGGGGAGATGATACCATGTTCTGTAATCACATGCACTTCCTTTGCCTCAAACCTAGATTTGTCTATTGGTGGCTGTGCTGGGTCTTCACTGCTGCACGGGCTTTTCTCTAGTTGCAGAGAGCAGGGGCTACTCTCGGCTTGCGGTGCTCAGGCTTCTCATTGCAGCGCCTTCTCTCGTGCAGCACAGGTTCTAGGGCACTTGGGCTTCAGTGGCTGCAGCTCCTGGTCTCGAGAACATGAGCTCAGTAGTTGTGGCACGCAGTCTTGGTTGCTCCGAGGCATGAGGGATCTTCCCAGATCAGGGATGGAACCCTTGTCTCCTGCATTGGCTGGAGGATTCTTTACCACTGAGCCACCAGGGAAGCTCGGACAGCTTCTCTCAGTCCTGCAGATTCCCTGCTCTGGACGCTGAAGGGGGAAACTTGGCTGGACCCAGTGCATCCCCTGGGAGCCCTGCCCCAGGCTCAGGTCCCCTCAGCACTCTGTTCATGAACTGAGATACAGTATACCCCAAGGTCAAGCCCAGACCACAGACAATGTCACTGAAAGATGGCCATAGTTGAAAGGCTGATGCGGTAAGACTTTCTCAAGTTACTCCTAAAACATTTGTATAAAGTAGAATTACTTTCTGTTTGACTATTTACTGATAAAAGTTGACCATCAGTTATTTATTAAGCTTTTCCTATGTGGAAGATACCATACCCTGGATTTGTGGAGGGCAATACTAATTGTGGTTTTATTGTCTGCACTGCCCTCAGAAAGAGTACATTAAGCCAGAAAGATACCAACCATGATGTATAACTAATCAAATAAATTAAGGTTTACCTTTTCAACAGAAGCTGCGCAGGTATTATAGAGAATGAGGTAGATATTTGCATACTGATGTGCTGTCATCTCCAAGTCATACTGTTGTATTGAAAACAAATGTCTAGGGACCTCCTTGGTGATCCAGCAGTTGGGACTCTGTGCTTCCACTTCAAGGGATGCAGGTTCCATCTCTGGTGGGGGAACTAAAATCCCACAAACTGCACGGTGCAGCCAAAAAAAGTCGAGGTGCAGAAGAATGTATGTGTTATGTTCATAGCTGTGGGAAAAAGGACAGAAGAATTTGTAAGAAAACATGTACACACATATATACATATATGTACATATATATATATATGCCTATATCCATATGTTTGTAAATGCATAGATATGTCTGGAATGATACAAAAAGGACTAGCAATAGTGATTGCCTCTAAGGCAATTGTGGATGGCAGATACTTTTTCCCGTGAAACCTGTCTCATACAGTTTCAATTTTCTACTATATGTGCAAATTACTTTTACTTTAAAAAATAGCCTATAAAACTAACAATAAAAGACAGTGCATGGGAAGTGGTGGATGAATAGTGTACAAACAACGTGAAGGGCCCTCAGAGGAGGGCAAGCTTGCTCTAGGCTGGGGAGTCAGGATGGTTCATGGGGGGGATGAGGACATCTGAACTGAGGTATCTGGGGTGGGTGGGCTTTGGGGTGCTGCTGGGACCATAGAAAGGGCATGTCCCCATCAGAAGGTACAGAATAAGTAAACTTGGAGTCAGATGAGGTAAATCAATGAACCTTTGCCTGGATGGAGGAATGCAGTAGCATTTTATTCACTTAACGCACACACAGGATCATTCAAAAATGCATTTTAAGGTGCTTATGAGATAACAACACAAAATTATTAAAGGAGAACTACAAATGGAAGTCAGGACCTTGGAAAAAATATAAAATTTCTAATGAAAAGCATTAAGCCATTACTGGACTTTGCAATTTTATCTGAGCCTCTTGATAACCAGCATAAAAAGGGAAACTATAAACTCATAGCTTTTTCTATGGAAAGGATGGTATACCAGCTCTGTGAATACCAGGTCTTTCTGTTGAATTTTACAAGAAAGCATCACATGGGAATTCTCACAGATGGTGAGTTGTGGGCAGGAGTAGTATCAGCAGGATAATGTTCAAAGTCTCTTGGTTGAAGGGCATCCAGGATGCAGAGGGTCACTGGTTAACTCAATGAAGTTCTTGGAAGAGTGGACAGATAGCATGTCTCCGAGGGAATTTTCTCTGAACATCCCTCCCTCTCTGGGCTGGGAGTTCTTTGTGTTGTTGGGTGTTTGTGTGCTTGGCTTGTAATTAGAGCCAGCCAGCGGGTGACGTGAGAGCAGGGCCGAGGTGGCTGCCAATCTGTATTACTGGTCGACAGCCAGGCACATGTTTTAGGACCAGACAAACACAAGTGTTTGAAACTCTTGAGAGTCCCTGGACAGCAAGGAGATCAAACCAGTCAATCCTAAAGGAAATCAACCCTGAATATTCATTGGAAGGACTGATGCTGAATCTGCAATACTTTTGTCACCTGATGCAAAGAGCCGACTCAATGGAAAAGACCCTGATGTTTAGAAAGATTGAAGGCAGGAGGAGAAGGGGGTGACAGAGGATGAGACCGTTGGATGGCATCACTGACTCAATGGACATAAGTTTGAGCAAACTCCGGGAGATAGTGGACAGGGAAGCCTGGCGTGCTGCAGTCCAAGGGGTTGCAAAGAGTCAGACACAACTTAGCAACTGAAGAACACAAACAGAAGTGTGAATGTCCTACCAGGAAAGCAGAGAAAGCTGCTAGCAAGCAGAGTTTCACCAGGATGATAGGCAACTCTGCCTTCCCCCTAGTGTGGGGCCACGGGTGTCCCTTGAGACAAATCCAGGATTATCCTCAGAGAGAAGCTTTGCCTATTCCAGAGCTTGAGTAATTGTTTATCTGATGCTCCAATATTCCACACTGAAGGAAGACATCAGGTTTGACCTTGGTCCAATGGCAGTTTATGGAGTGGAACTGAGGAAAGAGAGACCAGTGGGGTGGGGGGCAGGTATTGTAATACTTTTAAAGCCTGGACAAGGGCAATGGGTGTGAGGTGCAAGGGGAAAGGGTTCTATCACCCTATAGAGAGAGAACTGGCAGGTCTTTGTGACTGAACATGAGAGTTAAGGGAGAGTGAAGTTTGGCCCTGAGACTGGGAGCCTAAGACATTTAAAAGGACAGCAGGAATGACCGAAACAGAGAAGGTGTCAAGAGGGAAAGCTTGTGTGGGGGAAGATAAATTTGTTTTTAGACGTGCCGATTTTGAGATGATGGCCAATATCAGTTAGCCTAAGATAAAGGAATGAAGCTGGATACAGACTTGGAAGTCACCTAAATAAACAAGATTCCTGATGGAAGTACATCATTTCACCTACAGAATCATCTTGCTGAAAAATGACCTTGAATCAGCTCACACATCTCCATCTGACTATCAGTTCATTTCAGTCTCTCAGTCATGTCCGACTCTGCGACCCCATGGACTGCAGCACGCCAGGCCTCCCTGTCCATCACCAACTCCCGGAGTTCACTCAGACTCACGTCCATCGAGTCGGTGATGCCATCCAGCCATCTCATCCTCTGTCGTCCCCTTCTCCTCCTGCCCCCAATCCCTCCCAGCATCAGAGTCTTTTCCAGTGAGTCAACTCTTCACATGAGGTGGCCAAAGCACTGGAGTTTCAGCTTCAGCATCATTCCTTCCAAAGAACACCCAGGACTGATCTCCTTTAGAATGGACTGGTTGGATCTCCTTGCAGTCCAAGGGATTCTCAAGAGTCTTCTCTAACACAACAGTTCAAAAGCATCAATTCTTCCACACTCAGCTTTCTTCACAGTCCAACTCTGACATCCATACATGACCACTGGAAAAACCACAACCTTGACTAGACGGACTTTTGTTGTGGCAATATATAGTTTACTGGAAATTTGAATGGATGGAGGGATCAATGTGTTAAACAACCCTAGGGGGATGTGATCAGCAAAATTCACAGGGTGGATTTTGGGTACCAAGGAATGGGTGCTTTCTACAAATAAATTGCGGGGGCTGGGGGTGTAGGAAAAGAGAAAAGAGGAATCAAATGATTAAGAGAGATTTAAAGAGTGACGTGTGTGGACCTTATTTGGATCCCGATCTGAACGAAGAACAAACCAACTCTTTAAAAACTTTATGAGACAACTGAGGAAATGTGATCTGATTGGATATTTGCTGATATCACGGGATTCTTTTTCATTTTTAGACATATTAATGTTTTCATGGTTAAGGCTTTTTAAAGCGTCCTTACATTTTACAAGGGCTTTTCTGGTGGCTCAGTGGTAAAGAAACTGCCTGCTAGTGCAGGAGACGTGGGTTCAATCCCTGGGATGGGAAGATTCTCTGAAGAAGGGAATGGCAACCCACTCCAGTAATCTTTTGCCTGGAAAATCTCACAGACAGAACGAGCATGGTGGGCTACAGTCCATGGGGTCACAAAAGAGTCAAACATGACTTGGAGACCAAACAACAATATTTTTAAAATATACTGGAATATTTACAGATGAACTGATATGATTTCTGAGATTTGCTGCAAAATAATCTGGTAGGGGGTATGGGGAATGGTGGGGTGCACACAAAACAAGAGTGGCCACCAGTGGATGACTGTTGGACTTGGGTGGCGTTGCCTGGGGACAAGGTAAGGGGTCATTACACAATTCTGTCTCTCTCTGTGTTTAAATATTCCATAATAATAGGATAAAAACAAATGGAGGGCTCACTCTGTGGAAGCACATTTCCTTTTAAAAGTAAGTGTCTATATCCAGGAGAGCAGGTAACCCAGAACAGAAAAGCCTGGGAAAGTCTCATATTTAAGGTGAAATCAGGAAATGAGGGACAACAGGTGGCACAGAACCAGAGGGTCCTCCTGGTTTGGAATTCAGCAAACTAGGGTTTGAGTTTAGCTCTAACTCTTACTAGCTTTGTCATTGTGAGCACATCATTGACCTTTGTAGGCTTACGAGCCTGTTTCCTTATCTGTAAAGTGGGGGTAATAACTGCATCTCCTCCACAGAGTCACTACAAGCGTTAAAGGAAATGATGTGTATAAACCATTTGACCTGCCTGACACAAAATAAGTGCTCATTAAACATTAGTTATTAGCACTGATGTTTTATCACTGATCAGTGTGGTCAGAAAACTGGAAGTGTTACTCAGTCATGTCCGACTCCTTGCCACCCCATGGACTGTAGCCCACCTGGCTCCTCTGTCCATGGGGATTCTCCAGGCAAGAATACTGGAGTGGGTTGTCATGCCCTCCTCCAGGGGATCATCCTGACCCAGGGATCAAATCCAGGTCTCCCACATTGCATGCAGATTCTTTACCTTCCAAGCCACCGAGGAAGCAGTGATGGTTTACCGCTGATCAGAGTGGTCATGAAAAGTGAGAAAACAACCAAAGCATGTAGGGTGATGGAAGGCAAGAGAAAATTGTAATGAAAGGGCAGTGATGTTAGTGTCATGTTACAATCAAGGAATCTGTTGCTTTCATTGGATGATGTAATTTGGAGCTCACCGGGGACCACAAAGAGGTGGCGTGTGCCACCTGATGACAGGGAACGGGGTTAGGAGTGGTGATGAATCACTGGGAGCAATGGCTAAGCGAAGTGTTTTTCCTTATTTGGCGATGAAAGAAAGAAAACGGATGGAGCAGCAAAAAAAGGGAGGGCTTTTCTCACAGTAAAAGGGGCTCTGGGGGAGAGGAAGAAGCCTGCGGAGAAGGAGGGAGGAGGATGCTGAGCCTGGAGCAGAGTCCTCAGCTACAGAGAAGAGATGGAGGTTAGAGATTCAGGGGAGGAGATTGCCAGTGAGTTAGGTGGAGAGTGAAAGCTGGATAAAGCCATGAGAGCAATCAGGGTTTCTGAGGACCCCGGAAGGCACTGGGAAAGAGGAAAAATAATGGAAGGGAAAAGCTCAGGAGACACTTGGAGAGTAACAGTGAGAACAGGGAATGAGGGCATGCCATCAGGGCTGGTGGCTAAGGCTCTGAGGCTGGTGACAAGTGAGAGCAGGTTTGTGGTACAGACTGGGGTCCTCTGCAGGCAACATCTGCACCTGGCCTGGTGGCAGAGACCGTGGCCTCCGATGACTCCTCTAGGGTGACTGGAGCATCCACAGTGGCCTGTGGAGGAGCAGAGACCTCCAGCTTCCCGGGGTGGAACTGCAGGTGCTAGAGGCTGGGAATTGCTGGGAACACGCCCCAGAGAGCCGAGCCAGGGAAAAACAGGACAAAGCCAAGCCGGCCCGGGAGACGCAGGGGCCAGATGAGACGTGTTGAAACGTGACATCCTGCCTTTGTTACTACTGCGCCCTTTCTCCACTGACAGTCCTCAGTTCTACTGCCCTCTGCCCCCTCTCTGAGCCCCATACGAAGGACAAGGGGACAGCACTTACTTCTTTGATTACCTGGTAAAAGGAGAAAACCTGGAAATTTAGAGCTTTGCTTAGTGTGCAAACTCCTGAGTCTAAATGTCATGACCTTTCAACAAAGGAGATTAGGAGCTGGGAAGAATACATCTAGAAATCTAGATTCAACTGGGTTATGGTATTGACACGTTTGTATCTTTTTTATACTCGTCTGGCCTCCCCTTCTTTCTGTCCCCCAATATTCATTGCTCCTCTTCCACACCAGTGGGATTTTAGCTGGAGACATGTCTGCTCAGAATACAGACGGTATCTCAGCCTCCCTTGCAGCTACGTATGATTAAGCTGCCCAACAGTATGTGAGCAAGAATGCTGTATGTGAGCATCTGAAGAGCTTCCAGAAAGACAGCTGCTATACACCCTACACCCTTTCTTGATCCTTCCTGGAATTCTAGCCTGGCCTCCATCTTGGAGCACAAAGACAGCCTCAGGATGGCCAAGTGAAGCTGAAAGAGAATTAATCCCTGAAGATTTGGAGGGAAATGGGTATCAGCCCAACACTGTCTGTACTTGAACTTCTGCAGAAATGGGATCAAACTTCTATTTTGTTTATGCTAATGTTATCTGAGAATTTTTTGTTATGTGCTGCCAAACCTGATTCTATTGACATGTCAAGTATTAAAATTAACTAGTAGGTAAAAAAAAAGATAACGTAAAAGATAAAGACATGATACTTATAAGAAGATGATAAAATTATAGAAATAAAATCTATAAGCCAAATTATCATTGATTAGACCAACCTATAACAATGTGTACTTTTCTTTTTTTTTAAACAATGTGTTCTTAAGAATATTCAGGGAGAGACTTCCCTTCTGGTCCAGTGGCTAAGACTCCGCTCTCTCCATGCAGGGGGCCCAGGTTCGATCCCTGATCAGGGAACTCGAAGCCATATGCCACAGCTAAGGATCCTGCATGCCGAAACAAAGACCTGGCGCAGCCAAATAAAGGAATAAATCAAAAATAAGGATGAGATGGTTGGATGGCATCACCGACTCAACGGACATGAGTCTGAGTAAGCTCTGGGAGTTGGTGATGGACAGGCAAGCCTGGTGTGCTACAATCCATGGGGTTGCAAAGAGTTGGACATGACTGAGCAACTGAACTGAAGCATTTTTTAAAAGTATATTCAGTGACTTATTCAACAGGTTTATTGTGTCAGGCCTGCATCAGATTGGGAGCATGCCATAAAGACGCCAAAATCCCTGCCCTTTCGTGGGAAAGTCGTAATACACAAATGATGGGAGGAATAAGCAAGGGGTGCCGTGGGCCCATAGGCTCCTCCTACAGCCTGAGGGAGGGGCTAGCACCGGCTTTCTCAGAGGTGAGCCCTTAGGAACATGTAGGATCTGTTAGATAAAGAAGAGGGAAGAAGTAGGGTGCCAGGCAGCAAGATCTGCTTGTGCAAACATTTGGACTCAAGAGAGTACAGCACTTTTGGAGGGCTGCAAAAAGAGCAGTTAAAAATGAGGTTTGTTCAGAACAAGGCTGAGACATGACAAAACAGAGCTCCAAAACATGCATTAGCAGAGGCCTCCAGTGAAATGGAATGAGACATTACTCAGCACAATGTCTTCAGGTTTTATCTATGCCGTAGCACGGGTCAGAATTTCCTTCTTCTTTAAGGCTGAGTAATATTCCATTGTATGTATAGACCACATTTGTTCATCCACACATCCACGGACATATGGGTTGTTTCCACCTTTTAGGAGCTACCACAAGGTGGAGGCTTAATTACAGTAAAAAGATTTGGGAGAGAAGTCTGCAGGGAGAGGATGAAACGCAGAGCAGAATAGGAACAGAGCCATTCCTTCTCTTTTGCAAATGTGGCAACTGAAGTCTGAATAGCACAAAGTCCCAAAGAACTGGGGTCTTCTGACCTTCAGAGTGCTTTTTCTTCTAGTGCCATCTTTACCACAAAGCTAGTCTGAATCCAGCTGAACCTCACGACAGTCAAGAGCTATGGGTACTGCCAGATGCAGAGATCTGAAAGCCTGAGGGCAGAGGTCGAAACCCCACGGCAGGATGTCACACCTGCACAGAAACAGAGCTGGAGGGACTGTTCCAGCAAAACTGTCAGCGTGCTTCGGTCTCCTCTCTGTGGGACCTTCCTCTCCACCTTGGCTGTTCACATGCTCTTATGTGTCCATCTTCTTCCCTTCCTTGCTCTCAGCAGGATAAGAACCATCTCTGCTGAGCTGGTAAAAGATTATGTAGGTGTTAGCTCCCCATTCCAGTGACACCCCTCTCAGGGAGATTTATATTTTAACAGGCAACTTCAGAAAATGGATAGTGTTAGGACCCAAGAGAAAGAGACGCTGAGGGTGGAAGAGTACAGGGCGAGTGTATGGTATTCATGTAGGAGATGCCTCCTCTGCTTGGTCGGGGGAGGTCCGTAAGAAGCAGCGGGAAGTTGCCCATCCTGCCTCCTTCCCAGGCAGAGTGCAGGCTCATTCACAGACATCTTAGGGCTCTGTTTCTTTTCTTTCTCAGAATTCTTCCTTGAGAGAAAATACATCTTGGGTTTATTTAACCATCCATATCATGTGCATTATAGCTTTCTGCATGAAAGTTTTCAGTCAAACCTAGGATAATTAACCACTAGCCAAATATTTCAAACTTGGGTGAAGGAAATCAAGGATATAGAAGTGTTTTGGTTGCCATTTTGCTACTTTATTCTCCAGGTTTATCATGGGTAAATAATAATAAATAAATACTGTCATTGAAGAATATCTTCCTTCTTTAGCCTTCGACAGTGAACACCAGACAAGATATACTTCACTGGGGCTTCCCTGGTTGTCCAGCGGTTAAGACTTCATGCTTCCAGTGCAGTGACCCTGGGTTCAATCCCTGGTCAGGGAACTAGGACTCACATGAGACAACTAAGACCCAGTGCAGCCAAATAAATACTTTTTTTTTTTTCAAAAGAAAAAAAAAAAGAGAGAGAGATGAAATCAGTCCTGAATATTCATTAGAAGGACTGATGCTGAAGCTGAAGCTCTGATATTTTGGCCACCTGATGTGAAGAACTGATTCATTAGAAAAGACCCTGATGCTGGGAAAGAGTGAAGGCAGGAGGAGAAGGGGACGACAGAGAATGAGATGGCTGGATGGCATCACTAATTTGATGAACATGAGTTTGGGCAAGCTCCGGGAGCTGGTGAAGGACAGGGAAGCCTGGCATGCTGCAGTCCATGGGGTCACAGAGAGTCGGACAAGACTGAGGAGCTGAACTGAACTGAACTTTATTAACTATCTGCCTTATCTTCATTTATCCATTTTTATTAGTTTCACACACACACATATCACCTTGCTCCTGCATTCTACATAGAGTACCACAAATTCTAGACATACCAGCATCCTCTGTACCCTTACTACAAGGATTGTGTTTTATACAGGGTGCCCCAATTGTCTCTAATATCAGCTATTACCCACCGATAAATGCAAGCATATATAAATTCTCCTTGAGGAGTCATAGTTTATGAAAAAGTAACTTATTTCCTTTATATGTATATACATACATATATATGTATACATATGTATATACATGCATTTTATATATATATAGAGAGAGAGACAGAGAGAGGGGGGCTTCCCAGGTAGCACTAGCAGTAAAGAACCTGCCTGCCAATGTAAGAGCCATAAGAGATATGGGTTCAATCCCTGGGTCGGGAAGATCCCCTGGAGGAGGGCATGGCAACCCACATGTGTCCACTGTCACAAAGAGTCAGACACGACTGGAGTAACTTAACATGCAACATATATATATATATATATATGTATATATATGGGCTTCCCTGGTGGTTCAGATGGTAAAAAATCTTCCTGCATCGTGGGAGACCTGGGTTCAGTCCCTGGGTTGGAAAGATCCCCTGGAGGAGGAAATGGCAACCCACTCCAGCATTCTTGCCTGGAGAATCCAATGGACAGAGGAGCCTGGTGGGCTACAATCCATGAGGTCATTCCATGGACTAACATTTTCTCTTTCATACGCACACATATATAATTCATATATAATTTTATTATTTCTGTGAAAATCAAATGTCTCCAATGACAAAGCAGAATGTGTAGGACAGTAGCAGGAACTATGAGTTATCTAGTATTTCAAGGCTGGCAGGATACATTATCCTCACATGATCCTCACAGACACAGTGGTCAAGATAACAAATAGTTGCTTAATTTACAAATGTGGACCCTTGGTTTCAGACTTAACTTGCAGAAGGTACAAGGCTATCTGATTTAGACCTGAGTCTTTTAATTCCAAAACCCACCCTCTC
This sequence comes from Ovis canadensis, assembly GCF_042477335.2. Taxonomy (NCBI): domain Eukaryota; kingdom Metazoa; phylum Chordata; class Mammalia; order Artiodactyla; family Bovidae; genus Ovis; species Ovis canadensis. The sequence goes on along the minus strand of NC_091253.1, from coordinate 49,327,013 downwards.
TCCACTCTGCTACCTGTTGGTCATCACTGCATATCTCTGCTGAGCTGACTGCCCAATCAGCTTGAAATCTCTGCTAAAACCAACAAATGTAGCAAATGGCAATCTTAGATCTCAGCCTCAATGTGTGATTCTCTCAAGGTGTCACTTAATCAGGTTTGACATTTTTAAATAAGGCTGAAATTTATGTTGTTGTAGAGATGCTCTTTATATTTATTTACTTTTGTTAGGTCATGCAGTACAGGTTTCAGGATCTTAGTTCCCCAACCAGGGATTGAACCCTCACCCTCAGCAGTGCAAATGCAGAACCTTTAACCACTGGACCACTGCAGGGAATCCCCTCTTAAAAGTAGCTATTTGTAAAAAATGTTTCACTATAAACAGTTTTTAAAAATAATCTTTTACCACTCTATAGTTTGGAAATAAGATTTTTTTTAAGGTTTAAAAACTGAAAAACAGGACTAGCTAAAATGTAAGTAAAATATAGGATTTTTACTAAATCACAGTACATAAAATGTTTTCTAAACTCAAAATTACCCGAGCTGACATATGCAAAAGAAGCCATTTCTCTCACATTTTTTAAACCCTTACCATTTGTTTATAATAATCATTTGGTGAGTCCCATAAACAGATATGATACATGCTGAGAGAATACTTTTGTATAGAAATAGTAAATCATTATAATGCATGTTTTTTCTCCTTTAAATACCTTAAATACATTACTTGCTTTTACTTTTATATAATTTCATTTTTTGTTGTTATTTTACTAAAGAAATAAGCTTACCCTCCCTTCTTTTTAAAAATGTTTATTTCTTACTGAACTCCCCTCCCTTCCACCAAGGTGTAACAGAATCAACAGAGTAGTTGTACAGTAATGAGAAAGCCAACAAGGATCTCCTTCAGAGTAAGGCTGCAGGGAAACAATTTGCAGTAGTTGAGATTTATTCCCCTATCCTCCCCTCCAAATATTACATCTCTCAACAAAGAATTCTTGTTGAACTTTATTGGAAAGTGTGTGGCAGGGCGGTGTTTAGAAATACTACATATCTAAATATGTTAGTGTTTTGAGCTTCAAGCACAAGGAAATGAGAATTTCAGTTTGTTATGCGGACATTTCTTGTAAGCAAAAGAAAAATATTAGGTGTATCGGGAGTTGTTTTTTTAAAGTCATTATCAGTAATTTCTTAACATATGGCTAATGGTAATCTAAAAAATGATAATAATAAACAAGGAACCAAAACTCTCAGCTTAATACTCTTTCTTTCCATGCCTTCCCTCAGTCATCACTGGGGCATTACTTTCAGCTTAGATTCAGACTCTGAGTGTAAAATGAGTCCATTTAACCCATTTCTGCCTATTTGCATTGAACGGCAGCCACTGGCCATGAATTTCATTTCATAAACCACACACACTATTTCTGCTGAAAGAGATTTATTGTTGTGACAAAAAAAATCACAGTTGGTTTAAGTAAAATCTATTGTTTTTTTAAAAATGTTACTCTTATAAAGAAACCTGTAACTAAGAGAAGAGGAATTCAAAACTGAAAAACTCAGCAATATAAAATGAACCAGCCAGCAGACACCTAAGGCTATCGGTTTCCTGTGCCCCTCACTGTGTATTCTAAAAGGGTCACCCGGCTCCGACGACTACTGCCAGGATCTTCCTAGGAACTGGGAACAATGTTGAGCAGCACACAGCCCCTGCTCTGAAGGGCAGGACGACAAGCCACCACAGGAAAGGGCTATGGTTTGTTGCAGAGGTAGGGGTGCAGTGGGTGCCCCTAATTCTTTCACACTTTGGGGAAGGAGGTGAGGGAAAGGTAGGAAGCCAGCTCTCAGAAAAGAAGGAGACTAAGGAAGGCTGCAGAAGCCAGAGCGGACTGGGCACATTTAGAGAATTTGAAAGCAGTTCAGGTAGGCTGGGACTGGGGACGGGTGGGAAGAGTGACCAGTGGTGAGAGATCTAGCAGGAGACAGGATTAGGAGGGCCTTATAAAGAGAAGTTAAGGGGATAGGGCTTTATCCCGAGGGTGACAAACATCCCCTAAGAGATTACACGCGGCACTTTACAATAAAACATCTACGTGCCTGCAATATCGAGATGTAGGTGGGGCAAAAACCCCCGACAGGAAGACGAGTGAGCAGGTAACTACGGTAACCCAGGTGGGAGACGCCGGTGGCCTGCGCGGAGGAAGCCAGAGCAGGGCAGCAGCGACAAACAGGCGTCAAGAAGTACGGAAGTAAAGCGGACCTAGGGGTTTAATGACTCGACGATGGGGTGAGGCGCTGATGACCGAGCTAATGCGATTCACCTGCTGAGATGGGAGACGCGGCAGGTTTGGAGGGGAGGTGCCGAGCTCTGTGTAGGACACCCAGATGACGTTTCTGAGGCTCCCAGATTACCCACACCTGGACCTCAGGACGAGGTGGGCTGGAGTAGGACGACGCTGTGCGAGGGGACGAGACGAGACCATGGGGGGGAGGGGAGAAGGTGGCCTGGGACAGCCCAGGGGGGTCAATCCAGTGCGACCGGACAAAACTTATATTCCACTTTTTCTTGATCGCATCGAACGACAAAACATCTACGAGATTAGGTAGAGGTCATGGCTTTCATTTTGCAGGCGAGGAAAATGAGACTTCGAGGTGCGGGTTTGTTCATGTCGGCATACACCCCCTATTCTACCCTAAAAACTAACTCAGTGTGTCTTGACTGCAGAAACATACAGTCTTTCTCAAATTTTCGGTAGAAGAGATTGCAGAAATTAGTTTTTAAATGCCTTTTGTTTCTTTTCCCCGCCCCCAACTCCCATGATAAAATATTGTGATCAACTTTCAATTTCAATAAACTTTGCCAGATACCAAAAATCTGTACCCACTCTAGAAAAACGCGGACAGAGGAAAATCTTAGGACGCATCTCACCAGTGAGTGCACAACTTCTTCAAGTTCTCCGTGCTGCATAAATAAGCCCTGACAGATTCTGGCTTCACGCTCATTAACTCGGTACCTCCATCCCTAGTTCTCTATCTCCGGGACTTGCCTGCTCTCCCCCGCCCCCGCCCTCTCCTCCCCCGCCTCCGGCTGCACCACCTGCTCCCGGCGCCGCCTCCCTCCCCACTCCCGCGCCGGTTCTCACGCGCCGCCCGCGCCCCTCCCCGCCGCTCCCTCCCTTTCACTTCCGCGGAGCTGCCAAGTCGGAGCCGGTAGGCTCGGTGTCCGGCTCCCTCGCCGGTTCGCACTCCCTGGTAGCCCGCCAGCCGCCCCGCGCCGCGCCCCCCACGAAGTTCTGCCTCCCGCGCCGCCCCCCGCGAGGACTCCAGGGGCGGTCCCGGGTCGGCCGCCGCTGATTGGCTGACTTCTCGGCGCCCCGCCCCCCCGTGCACGCGCAGGAGGTGGGGCGGGTCCGACGCGGGCGCGCGAAGCGCGGCCCCGAGGGCGAAGCGTCCGTGACCCGCGTGCCGAGCCTCGGCGTCCAAGCTCCGGCGACCGCGAGGTGGGGGCGGGCGGCGGCGAGGCTCACCGGGGCCGGGGGCTTACGTGGCGATGAAGCCCGCCCCTCCCTCCCCGGCAGCGGTTCCCCCCCGCCAACCGCTGCAAGCCGGGCGTCCCACAGAGGCTGGGAGCTGCCCGAGGGGCCGTCGTCGTCGCCAGCCCGGTAGCCCGGATGTCGCTGCCCCCCGCGGCGGGGCCGCCGACGCGCTCCTCGGCCCGGGAGGAGGCTCGTCTTAAAGGGACAGCGCCGCCTTCGAGCCGGAGAGGGCGGCGCGTCCGGCGCTCCGAGTGCGACCCCTGCCCCGGGGTCCGCCGCTCCGGGTCCGCTGCTCCGGGCCGGGGCGCAGGCGGGGCACGGCGTCCGGCCCTAGGATGGCCGTAGATGGCCGCCTGGAGGCCAGGTTCTCCTCCGGCCCGAGCGTGGCCGGTGGCGCCGCGCGGGGCCGGGAGGCGGCGGCCTGTGATTGGCCGAGGCCTCCGTGAATGCAGGACATTGTCTGGTCGCGGCCGTCGCTGTCCCCGCCGCCGCCCGGGCACTGGGCAAGATGGGTGCGAGCCGGGCCTGGGCGGCCCTCAGTCCCTGCCCCGGGGGGAACCCGGGTGGGAAACCGAACTTATACAAGGTCACGGCATCTGAACCTGGAATAAAGGCGCTGTTTCAAAACACAAAATCATATCCACTAGGAAATAAAATCATTTGTGTTGCCATAAAGATTTCCTTTAAGATTAAAAATATTAATTGAAAAGGGCCAATTGTTATAAAAACCGCTTAGTTTTGTCTTCAAGATCCCCTTAATTAGTATCTATGACGATTCATGTGATATTCTCTATAAAAATGTAAGCAGTATAGATGATATATACATATATATTTGTGAAATAATTATTTTCTATACAGTACAACTTCTCTGGGTCTTAGTTTCCTTACACGTTAAAAAAGGATACGGGGCTGGTAGATTTCCAAATTTGCTTCCATTGTTAACTGAATCCAGGCGTAAAATCCTGATACATCCTATGTACTGGATCATATCTCAAGGCCTGGGAATAGATGAGACCTTTAGAAGAATCCTTGAGAAGATTATAGTTCTCCTCGGACTGTCTATGAAAATAAGTGGGAGTTATTTAAGTGGAGCTGTAATCTTTTAGTGTGTAATTTTGGCATCAAGGAAAATGAGCAGTAGAGAAATGTATGGAGATGAATCAGTTATTAGCCAACTTGAAGAGCAGGGTTTACTTTCGTTCTCCGTAAGTTTTCTGGGTAATAGAATATTATAGTAGGGAACAACCGTCTTTCCTATTTTGTTTTCAGTATCGAAGCAGTCAGAAGATGGCAAAAGAGAAGACACACATGAAAAAATCGATCAGAAGAGAAGATGTTTGGAGAGTTTTTAATAAAATTAAATCAGTATTTGCTTTAAAAAATACTGGATAGGAAAAATTATTGCAGAGTTAAAAGCAGATATGTTGATACAAATAATATTTTGTAGCTTGAGTTTCATGCCTTTTTCAAAACTTAAAAAAAAAAATCAGTGCTTCCATTTAATTGAGCAATCAACAAGAATTAGAGACTTGGAAATGACAAAATGAAGGAAGGAAAGTATCCAGAAAAGAAGATAAATTTAATGGGCATGATTCATTGCAAGAGACATGACCTCATTCTTTAATAGAGGGATTTCCACTAAACCAGATTTGATGTTAAATAAATTTAGTTTACAGACTTTCCTCAAAATTATATTAATTTGATAGTGCCCCCCCCTTTTGGTATGGAAAAGGGAAGAAATACTGAGAAAAGAAGAAATAAAAGCAAGATATTTAAACATTGTAGCTTTCTCAAATGACAGTTATTGCAGGCTCCTCACCCTCACCCATAGTAATAAAGAAATGAAAAAGCAAAAATCATCAGTATAAAGACTCTAGCTGTCTCCAGAAGTGAAACATGAATAACTGTGTGGATGTCTGTCAGTGAAGCAAATGTACGTTTGATAATTTAAACTTCTAGCATTTAAATTGTTGATTTTTTAAATTAAATGAATTTTACTTAAAAGTTACTAAATTTTACTAGAGATTGTCAAACATTGTAGTAAGTTAGAAAAGAGGAAAACAAATATATATTAATGCATACATGTGGAATCTAGAAAAATGGTATAGATGATCTTATTTGCAAAGCAGACTCAGAGACACAGGCATGGAGAGAACAAATGTATGGATACCAAGGGGGAAGAGGCGGCTGGAAGAACTGGGGAGCTGGGATTGACATACACTATTGATACTAGGAATAAAACATAACCAATGAGAACACATGGTATAGCACAGGGACCTCTGCTCTTTGGTGGATTAAATGGGAAGGAAATCTCAAAAAGAGGGGATATATATATATATATATATATATATGCATAGTTGATTTATTTTGGTGCACCACAGAAACTAACAGATTATAAAGCAACTATACTCCAATAATAATTAATTTTAAAACGTTATTAAAATTTAAAGGTTAACATGAGTGCAATAGGTTGTTTACAATCAACACAAGCAGCAAATAATATGATACAGTCTATAAGGCATGAAATGTCTTACCAAAGAAGTTTTAGACTCTTCCAGCAAGTTTCTTCCTTCAGAGTTTTGCTTTGGTATTTGATGTGTAACTATAGGCTTGTCTGTATAGAGCAGTAAGGTTTATGGAACACTTGGTCTATGCCAAACCCTGTCCTAAGTATCTTCTTTCATCCTCACAAAAACCTTGGGAGCAGGTATAATTACCCCCATTTTAAAGATTTGGAAACTGAAGCTCTAGAGGTAGGGTAGCTTGTCCAAAGTCAGGTAGTTGGTGGGTGTAGAGCTGGGACTCAGGCCTAAAATCCTGAGTCTGCTCAAAGCTGCTGGCTCTGTCATTCACTAGATAGACTTAATTATTTCTATGAATATGATTATTCATTTTTATAGTTCTTTTTGACAGTTATACATTTAAATACTTTTTTATTAGCCCTTTCATTCATCTTTTGGGTGACTATGTAGATACAAAATTGCCACCTGTATTTACTTTGCTACTGAAAGCCAAGCATCCCTGTCATTTTTAAAGAGAAAACTCCACTCAGATTTCCGTCTCCTGTTCTCTAACATACAGACATGGACATGGACAGTAGCACATGAGCAAGCCCCCTCACCCTCTGCTTTTCTCTCTTTTGTCTTTTTCTTCTTTCGGACATACTGCTTCTCATGCTGTGTGCTAAATCTCTTCAGTCATGTCTGACTCTCTGCAACCCCATGGACTATAGCCCACCAGGTTCCTCTGTCCATTGGATTCTCCAGGCAAGAATACTGGAGTGGGTTGCCATTTTCTCCTCCAGTGGATCCTCCCAACCCGGCATCTCCTGTATCTCCTGCACTGGCAGGCGAATTCTTTGAGGATCCCCTTAATACCTATTGGCTGGTTAGCTACATCTCAGACTGGTGTCAGTCTGAGAATAGATCTAGGGTGTTCAGTTATTCAGTTAGTGTCCGAATGCTTACAAATCAGCCAGTCCTTCAGAAGACAGAGAAAGGAGGAGGAATCAAGAATGCAACACAGGGACTTCCCTAGTGGTCCAGCGGTGAAGAGTCCATCTTCTGACGCAGGGGATGCAGGTTCGATTCCTGGTCGGGGAACTGAGAGCCACATGCCACAGGACAACTAAGCCCCTGTTCTGTGATAAAGAGCTTGAGTGCTGCAACTTAGACTTGATGCGGCCAAAAATAAGGAGTGGAAGCATATTTTAAATAAATAAAACGAACATAAGACAGGAATGTGGGACATTCAGTAGCATAAAGCTGAAGCAAAGGGCTGTACCTTTAAGACTTTTTCCCCCTGCCTTTTTTCTTCAGTCTGTACCTTTAGCTGAGAAGTGGCACATCCTTAATGACAGTCAAGGATGCAGAAGACAATCAAATGTCCTCACATTTACCTTGCTCTGTGGAGGCGCTGGTTCCATGCTTAGTGGCCATTGTTATCTTCAGCTGTAGCTCTGCCCAGGACGGGGAGAGTGGGCAGCCTGCCTCAGTTCTGGCCATCACTCATTCCAAGGGCTTGTACCAGGAGGGTTAAGAAATTAGAAATAAAATTATTCTGGAGGGGATCATTTGTGGTTCATTAATCCATGTGATTTCTGATGCTCATTATCACAGGAAATTGAGTTGACCAAGTCTGTTTAACTTTTGTGATGAAGGATCAGTGTTAGGATTTGATGTACCTGGGGGCTGAGCAGCATAAAAAGATTGCGTTCAGCTGTCCTCCACTCCCCCGAGCACCCGTGGCAGCACTCCCCACTCTTCGTCCTTGGTCACCAGGCCTCCTTCGTCTCCAGCGAAATGCTGGCAGGGAAGCCCCCCAAGTGAGCAGCATGCAGGGCAGCACAGTGCCAGGCAAGCCACCAGCGGGTGACAAGCACGGCCACCATCAGTGTCTCACCAGCTCAGGTGCCCAGACAGGCAGGGGAGACCCTCTGCGGGCCCCACAGAGAATCATCTGGCTTCTAATTAACCAGCGGTTGTCTTTTTATTTACGTGTTTTGTTTTTTTTTTTAAACAAACGTCCATAATTAAGCTATTATCGTCTGATATTTCTCAAATCCAAGTATTAAGAAAAATATTTTACACATTACAATTATTGTTAGGTGACTAACAAGTCCCTGTGCTGTGCTTAGCCGTGTCTGACTCTTTGCAACCCCACTGACCGCAGACTGCCAGGCTCCTTTGTCCATGGGGATTCCCCAGGCAAGAATACTGGAGTGGGTTGCCATGCCCTCCTCCAGGGGATCTTCCCAACCCAGGGATCCAACCCAGGTCTCCTGCATTGCAGGCAGATTCTTTACCGTCTGAGCTGCCAAGGAAGCCCAAGAATACTGGAGTAGGTAGCCTATCCCTTCTACAGGGATAGAAGGAAGTTCCCTGCGGGGGAACTTCCTGACCCAGGAATCGAACTGGGCTTTCCTTCATTGCAGCAGGATTCTTTACCAGCTGAGCTACCAGGGAAGCCCTACCTGCTCTCTCATTTCTTCCTGTCCTAGTACTTCTTAGCATTCCACATATGGCCACCGTCTCTTCCTGGGCTTCAGCACACAGCCAGATTCTGGAAATGCGGCCTTCTTTCTGTGATCCGCAGCCTACGCGGGCATGCTGGTCCCCGGGTGCCTTTCCTTGTCGGTGAGTCCTTTCAGTCTGCCCACACTTCTTTTTATTTGTTTATTTATTTATTTTTGGTTGTGCTGGGTCTTCATTCTTGCACTCAGACTTCCTCTAGTTGGAGTGAGGGGAGGCTACTCTCCAGTTGTGGTACACGGGCTTCTCATTGTGGTGACTTCTCTTGTTGCAGAGTGTGGGGTCTAGACAGTGTGGGCGTAACAGTTGTGGTGCACAGGCTTAGTTGCTCTGCGGCATGAAGGGTCTTCCCAGACCAGGGATCAAACCCATGTCCCTTGCATTGCAAGGTGCTTCTTAACTGTTGGACCACCAGGGAAGCCCCGTGCCCAGACTTCTTAAAAGTCTTTCCCAAAAGCCCAAATGAGTGTGCCTCTTCTTTGCTCCATTCTCTCCCACCTCCCACATCCATCAGGACCTGGCCCCAACCCACTCCTCCAGTGTAGCCTGTACCTGGCCCTTTCTGTATCCTTTCTCTCCTATAGTAAACTCCTCCTCCTCCTCTTCCCCACATACTTGGACCCTCGAGTCCACTGCTCTTTCTGTCCCAAAGACACTATGAACACAACCTGGGCGCCTTCCACATGGGCTGTCTCTCCTGTTCACTGACCACATCACGTTTGAATTAATGTCCTACCATTCCCAGATGGAGGTTCCCTGAAATCAAGAGACCACGTTTTATTCACCTGTGTACCGTGGAGCTTAGCACAGTGTGGAACGCATCAAGAACATCAAGAAACCACTGCTAGACCCCAGCTGAAAAGGTTTTGTCTCCTTGATTGATCCATTCGGGATATCAGCTTTCTAGCTCTTCAAATTTTAATCAATTCAAAATTGAAGAGTCATTTATTTCAAGTATAAGTATGTGTGCATGTGTAATAAGTCGCTTCAGTCGTGTCTGACTCTGTGTGACCCTACGGGATGCGAGATTCCTCTGTCCATGAGATTCTCCAGGCAAGAATACTAGAGTGGGTTGCCACGCCCTCCTCCAGGGGATCTTCCCCACCCAGGGATTGATCCTGCATCTCTTTTGTCTCCTACACTGGCAGGTGGGTTCTTTACCACTAGCGCCACCTGGGAAGCCCAATTATATCTTACAATTAATATTCACATGATAGCATGCTCACATTGTACACAACAGACATGCTCTCAAAGCTTGAGTAGATTAATATTTCTAATTCAAATGTTTAAAATTTAAGATAATTTGATTTATTAGTGGTGAGGCTTTTTATTTTTCTTTTGTAGAGCAAATAGTCATACTCTAGGTTATTTATTTTGGAAATACTACTTCTCTTACATCAGATTTACCTTAAGAAAAGTAACTATGTTGTACTCTACAAACTACAAGTAGATTGAACTGAGAAGTGTCATTTTACTGTAAATATAAAAGTAAAGGTAACGACGTAACAGTTGTATTTTCTCTCAAGACAGCGCATCATCTCTGTGTGCTGAGCAGTTGGAGAAGGGCGGGGGCACGTGTTCCTCTGTCCCTCCCTGTGCTTCTCCATCTCCAGCAGAGACGTTTTCTGTAATTGGTTTTCCACATTTGCCAAGAGTCTGTTTCCTCTTAACATTTAACATGTTTAACAGAAGTCTTGTAATAGTTCCAAAGACAATAAAACCGGTCCCAGCCATACAAATGATACACATACACAACACGTTGGGCTGTTTTCTTTCTTTTTTTTTATCATGGCTTTGGTTTTGTTCTTTTCAATAATTTTCAGTGTCAAATCATGCGACAGAAGTAAAAAGTCTTCCTTCACAGTAACAAAAGCCCCGAAAGAAATGCCATCCGAGGGCTGCCTGCACAGAGGCCGTCCGGGACAGAAGGGCCTCTCACTGTTCCACCCTTCTTCGTAATGATGAAGTGGGGTTATGGTTCAGTTTAATGCTGTGTCATCAGAAGGAACTAAAACTTGTTTGAGATGCATGCTTCTGATGCATTGGTAAGGCAGTCCTTAATTTGACAAAGTCCATTTCTCACACTGTCAAATGTTAACATAAAAAAGCAATGCTGTCTTCTATTTGATCCCACCCACCATCACTCCTAAGAAGGGGGTTCAAAAGTCCCTAAAACAAGTAGATGTTGGACAGGTGAAAACAGTATAGATTTCTTTTTCAATTATGATTTGATTGAAATATTACAAGTTGTATTATTATTAAAGCATCTTTATTTTAAGTGCCCAAGGAGCTGGATTTAGGAAGGGCTTTGAAACCCCAGAGAGGAATCAGAGGTACTGACAAGCTGGAAACTGTGGCGCTGATAACAAAATCTCGATCTCATGCAAGGCATTCTAACCCTGTCTTCATTAGTAAACTGGAATCTAAAAGATAAGACTTTGGCAATAAAAAGAAATAACCCTGGAGAAGGGATGTTGTCCTCTGTCACTGCAGCAGGGAGCGTCCCGGAGCTGGCAGGGTTCTGTACGCCCTGACTCAATGCATGTCAGGGAAGCCCGTTCATACATTCCCCCATCCAGCCTGGCTGTTCTCTCGAAGAGCCCAAAGTTTTCTATCTGACCCCAATGCGCCGTGAACTAAAAGCCCGCTGGTACTCCAAGCCTGTTGGGAGTGACCAACAGTACAGCATCGGGGTGATCACTGGAAATGCAGAGGCTCGGGTGAACCCCGACCTGCGGAATCTGAGCCTGCATCTGAACCTGGTCCGCGGGGTACCCCCCACCCCGACCTCCCAGTTGAAGACCAAGCAAAAGCTGGTGAATTGGGAACCACCCCCTCTCCGCTCCCCGCCTTGGATCCTGTGGGCGTCATGTGAGCAGCCGTGGCCCAGGAGTGGGAGATTTGAGGGGGAATAATAAAGAGGTACTTACCTCATAGCGCCCCATCAATACATGGAGTTCAAATTACATCATCACTCGCAAGGTCAAAAACAAGACAAAACAAAGAAATGGCAGGCGCGCTTGTCAGCTAGTGGAGAAATCTAACATTTCAAACCTGCACCCATTTCTTAGGGTTGCTGTTTTAGCAAAGAACTGGTTGACTCTGCAAGCCCAGCTTCTTTTTTGAAGCCAGGGCGCTGGTGGGCGGGGCCGCTCCGCCCTGGGCCCTGGGCGCATGCGCGCGGCCTGGTAGAGCACATTGGCTGGTACCTGCGGTCCTTGGCTCGCTGCCCCAGCACTCACCGCTTTGTCCTGGGTGGCACGTAGCCTCTCCTGGGGGTGTGCTTCTTCACAGGCTCTTTTCATCCTCTGGAAAAATACAGTCGTGTTGGATTAAGCTCCCCTCCCGATCCTCCAACCCTAGTGTGACCTCACATGAAAATATGTCATTTTTAAATAAGGTCACCCTCTGCCAGCCTCGGGGATGCGTAGGTGAGAATACAGGGGAGAGGGATGTGGGGGAGAGGGCCGAGCAGCCTGAAAGTCTTGCAGGATGTCTTTCCAGCCGGACTCTGTGACCGCCCCCATTTCAATCCTGTGGCCCTGGAACAAGCCCCAAGCGACCCTGACGCAGACAAAGCCTCACTTGCCACCCAGCGCCATGGGCTCCAGGATCCTGGTGGGGGGGCCTAGCTTGCCAGCCCGCACTGCCCCCCAGCTGGGGAGACCCCAAGGGTACAGGCCTCGTGGGGAATCATTAGAGTATAGCGACAGCGACAAGGTCGCTTAACCGCATCCCGACGCACACTTTTATTGTTCTGAGGTCCCTACACCAACCTCAGTAGTTTCAGGCTAGAGGCTGTTCACTGACTCATCAAATGTTTTTTTTCTTTTTCTTGGCCTCGCCATGCCACAAGTGGGATGTATTTCCCTGACGAGAGATGGAACCTGTGACCCTGCATTGAGATTGCACTGGACTGCGGGGGAATTCCCACACTCATCAAATATTTGATGCAGAGTTGGTGCAAAGCCTTGTATTCAGTGCTGCAGGATTTGAGGGTTTTGCTATTAAAAACAAACATCAAATTAAATAAAATTGGGAAATTAATCCAAGGTTGCAAATAAGTTTTTAAAATTTTGCCAATTATATTTAAAAATTGCCATCATAAAAGCAAGGACTTCAATTACTTTATTTTTATTTAAAATTTGCATTTCTTTAAACAGGTGATAGGAAAAAAATACTAAGGATGATCATGAAAAATAAATGTACCTCGCACAGGGGCAAACACTATTTCTTGAAAAAAGCCATTTCAACAGCAAAGAGATGGGAAGAAAATATTCTTAGAGAAAAAGAGATTTTTCAAAAAAGGAAACAGTTGGAAAAAATATATGGATGAATGAAAATATAAGCGGGTGAATAAAAAAGGGAAAATATATTTTTTAATATATATTTGTTTTTACAATATACTTGTATATATACAAAATATATATTTCAATACATATTTTTACAATATGTATATGTATACATATATATTTTTTCTTTATCCATTTTTTTTCTACAAATATTTTTTATACTCCTCATATGAATGAGGCATTGTTTTAGATGCAGGAGATACATCAGAGATCAAAACAGTTAAAATAGCATTCTCTGCCCCCTTGGACTTTATGTTTTGGTGAAAACTGAATCTGAAATTGAGACACAGGAGTTCAGGTAGATGAGGCTATAAGAAGAGCATGTCTCTGGCCAAGAGCCACCTGGTTGCCTGCGGGCCCACGTGACATGACGATGGTGTGAGTTTAGAAGTTGCCTCCCTGCCTGCCCCAGGACTCGTCAGAGCCGGGCCAGGCGGGCCAGCTGAGAATCTTCACGTGTGGTGCTGAACAGACTCAAGAAACAGCGTCTGACAATTGGTCCAGGTGTGAGTGAAGATGCAGGAAATGGGTGTCGGAGGCGGGGGTTGGAGTGATGTTATGGGGCCGGGAAGAAAGTGATGTTTAATGTTTTGATGGGGTTTCTGCTCATGCAAAGAAACCAGCTAAATCTGTCTGCCATTTGCATGCTTCCTTCTTCCTTCTTCAAGCATCTGGGTGGGGCTCTAACCTAGGGAGCAGTTAAACTGTGATGATTACTAGGCTCTGCCTGTGATTCACCCATCAGGAGATCTGGTGAGAAGCATGCACCTCACCCTTCCCATTTTAAAAAAAATTAATAGACTTAAAAAATATATGTTTTAATTGGAGGCTAATTATTTTACAATGTTACAGTGGGTTTTGCCATATATTGACATGAATCAGCCATGGATGTACATGTGTTCCCCATCCTGAACCTCCCTCCCACCTCCCTCCCCATCCCATCCCTCAGGGTCATCCCAGTGCACCAGCCCTGAGCACCCTGTCTCATGCATCAAACCTGGACTGGCGATCTGTTTCACATATGATAGTATAGATGTTTCAATGCTATTCTCTCAAATCATCCCATCCTTGCCTTCTCCCACAGAGTCCTAAAGTCTGTTCTTTACATCTGTGTCTCTTTTGCTGTCTCGCATATAGGGTCATTGTTACCATCTTTCTAAATTCCATATGTGTGTGTTAATATACTATACTGGTGTTTTTCTTTCTGGCTTACTTCGCTCTGTATAATAGGCTCCAGTTTCATCCACCTCATTAGAACTGATTCAAATGCACTCTTTTTAATAGCTGATTAATATTCCACTGTGTATATGTACCACAGCTTTCCAATCCATTTGTCTGCCAATGGACATCTAGGTTGCTTCCATGCCCTGGCTATTGTAAACAGTGCTGCAGTGAACATTGGGGTACACGTGTCTCTTTCAGTTCTGGTTTCCTTGGTGTGTATGCCCAGCAGCGGGATTGCTGGGTACTATGGCAGTTCTATTTCCAGTTTTTTAAGGAAATAGACTTTTTTTTAAGTAGAAAGTTTAGGTTTATAGAGAAGTTTCCATGTACTTCCTCAGCCATCCCCATATCCCCTATTAGCATCTTGAGTTAGTGTGATAAGTTGTTACAATGGATAAATGCATACTGATATATTTATCATTAACTAAAGTCAGTATATTGGGGGCTTCCCTGGTGGCTCAGATAGTAAAGAGTCCGCTTGCAATGCGAGAGACCTGGGTTCGATCCCTGGGTTGGGGAGATCCCCTGGAGAAGGGAATGGCAACCCATTTCAGTATTCTTGCCTGGAGAATTCCATAGACAGAGGAGTCTGGCAGGCTAGGTCCATGGGGTCAAAAAGAACTGGACATGACAGAGCAACTACTGCTACTTCAAAGTCAATGGATTACATCAGGGTTCACTCTTTGTATTGTACATTCTATGGGTTCTGATGAATGTGTAATGACATGTATTCAACATAGTAGTGTCATACAGAATAATTTCCCTGCCCTAAAAGTCCCCTGTGCTCCATCCTTCCCTCCCCAAACCTCTGGCAATCAATGATCTGGCTCTGTAGTTTTTGCTTTTTCCATAATGTTTTATCGTTGGGACCATTCAGATATGTGGCTTTTCAGATTGTCTTCTTTCACTTAGCAATACACATTGAAAATTCTTCCAATGTTTTTCCATGCTTAACAGCTCATTTCTTTTTAGCATTGAATACTCTTTCATTGTCTGGATGTCTCACAGTTTGCATTTCCATTAATCTATTAAAGGACATGTTGGTTGCTTCTGTGTGTGTGTGTGTGTGTGTGTGTGTGTAGGTCACTCAGCTGTATCCAACCCTTTGCGACCCCATGGACTGTGGTTCACCAGGCTCCTCTGTCCAGGGGATTTCCCAGGCAAGAATACTGGAGTGGGTTGCTATTTCCTTCTCCAGGGGATCTTCCCAAACCCAGGGATCGAACCCAGGTTTCCTGCTTCGCAGGCAGATTCTTTTTGTCTGAGCCACCAGGGAAGCCTGGTTGCTTCTAAGTTCCTAAAAGTGAATGAAGTGAAGTCTCTCAGTCGTGTCAGACTCTTTGCGACCCCATAGACTGTAGCCTATCAGGCTCCTCTGTCCATGGGATTTTCCAGGCAAGAGTGCTGGAGTGGCTTGCCATTTCCTTCTCCAGGGGATCTTCCCGACCCAGGAATCGAACCCGGATCTCCCTCATCGCAGGCAGACGCTTTACCGTCTGAGCCACCAGGGAAGCCCTCTAAGTTCGTACATTAATGAATAAAGCTGCTATGAATATTTGTGTGTAGCATATCCGTATGAACGTAAGTTTTCAACTTATATGGGTGAACACTAAGGAGAGTTATTGCAGGATCATATGATCAGGTTATGTCTCACCGTTATGCTTTTCTTTCAAGAAATTCTTTCTGTTATATAAAATTTCTAATGCCCCAAAAAAGCAGCATCATATTTTTATCTTAAAATATTATGTTGCATGCAATCTCTTCCTTGATATGAGTGTGTCAGTATTTGATATCAAACATAGAGCTAGAAATAAAATGTCCCCCTTCATCATTTTATGAACAAGTAAACCTTTAATCTGAGATGTTACTAAGTATTTGTATTTAATTTCTGCAGCACCGTGCATCATTCAGGATCTTAGTTCCCTGACTAGGGATCGAACCTGTGCCAGTGGGAGCGTGGAGTCTTAACCACTGGACTGCCAGGGAAGTCCCCAGAGAACCCATCTTTACATTGTCTCTAAGGTGGAAGGATGGGCCAGGGAGCCAATCAGCGCAATTTGTCCTGGTGACAGAACTAAAAGAGCCCACCTGCTGGGCAGGACACCATGTGGAAAACTCAATTAGGCCATAAGCAAGGACTCCCATAGTCATTACTTTTCAATGATTTGGAGGCTAAATATGAAACAATATCTCATTATCTTATCTAGTAGTGTATTCATATGATTCACTCTACTTGGCAAAAATGCAGTATTTGCTGCATGTTCATTTACATTGAATTGAATCAGGTGCACACTGAGTGAGTATCTGCTGTTTATTCCTGGATGACATTTCATAGCAAAAAAAATGAAAGGCTGTATTTTAGGATCATGAACCAAAAGAAGTATAGAAGAGAAAACAAATAGTTGAAAAATAAACATAAATGAGAAATGATTAAAATAAATGGAAATCATAAAATGCCTAAGATTTGATCAAATAAAAAGCAAAATGAGCAGAAATTTCCTCCCTAAAATGCACTGAATTTAAAAATGCAAAAGTCAGATTAATTTTAGATTTTTGAAAACAAACTGAGCTCCTTAAACTTCTGTTTCTGGAATGAATGTCGTTATCATAAAAGTCCTTGCTGCATAGATAGACATATCTTATTCCTGGATGACAGCATTTAATCTCATAAAAATGTGGATTTCTGTACCAAATTAAACGGTACATTTAAAACACTCTAAAAATTTTTAAAAATTCCCCATAGAATTTTGGGAGGTTTTGAGAGATGGTGCCAACACAGAAATGTAGTCATCTATGACATGATAAAAATGTCAGAAACAAGTCGAATACACACATAAAAACTTTTGTCTGAAGTCAAAGCAGTTAAATGGAATGAGAGAAAGAAGAACTACTTAATATATGACATTGAAACTAGAGATTTTCAAGTTGCCAAAAGTGTATTTTTTTAATGAAAATTCCCACTGTCAGTAACTGAATACAGGAAACAGGGAGCTCTCATGGTCTGGTGGGAATACAAATTGGTACATTTCTGGAGGGAAATTATTTATAGAAAAGCTTTAACAAAATCTATATTATTGTTGAGTCAATGGGCATGAATTTGAGCAAACTCCTGGAGACAGTGAAGGACAAGGAAGCCTGGTGTGCTGCAGTCCATGGGGTCACAAAACAGTTGGACACGACTGAGCGACTGAACAAGAATTTCTGCCTAAGGGCAAGTGTGCCTCGTCTGGGGCAGGCCTGGGAGCTGAGGTCCTGGCAGCAGTGCTCCCCTGTGAAGGAGGGGCCCTTGGCTGGGGCGTGTCCTTCTGTTTCTCAGAGAGTCCCCGGTGGGCAACGAGCCTCGGGCACCTGCAGCAGCAATACCTCTGATAACGCTGCCCATCGTAGGCATGGTGTCCTCTCCCCTTTGATTCTGCAGGTCTTCACTGTACCCCCGACATCCTCTTCCTTAAAACTCTCTTGTAACCAAATCTCTTCTTTGTGGGGTATCCAAACTTGGAGAATAGTTTCACAATTTTCTTTTGTTTACATTTTCTGCAGCAAATAGATTGCACTTTAACAAGTTATAAAGGAAGGCAAAGTTTTTTGAAAAAAGGAATTCACTGGGGACTTCCCTGGTGGTCCAGGGTTTAAGGACTTCACCTTCTAATGCAGGGGGTATGGGTTTGATCCTTAGTTGGGAAACTGAGATCCCACATACCTGGAGGTCAAAAAGCCAAAACACAACCTGTAACATATTCAATAAAGACTTGGTCCACATCAAAAAAAAAAAATCTTGAATTTACCTCCTCCCCAGTTAGTTATGTTGCTCAGTTGTGTCTGACTCTTTGCGACCCTGTGGACTGTAGCCCACTAGGCTTCTCTGTCCATGGGATTCTCCAGGCAAGAATACTAGAGTGGGTTGCCATTTCCTTCTCCAGGGGATTTTCCCGACCCAGGGATCGAACCCAGGTCTCCTGCCTTGCAGGCAGACACTTTAACCTCTGAGCCACCAGGGAAGACTTACCTCCTCCCCAAGGTCTCAGCAAATGGCATTAAAGATAAATGGACAAGCACACAGGGCAAAGAGGAAAGGAAAGGAAATTGGCCGTGTACAAGAAATGTCCACAGTACTCTGACTGAGTAGAGGGAAGGTCTGTGAGCAGGGAGCCAGTCACTGAGGAAGGGGAGCTGGAGGCACGAGGCTGGCTCCCATCATCTCCCACTGATGCTGAGCCGGGGTGCCCATCTCCATCCCTCTGAGCACAGGGCCTGGAGATGGACAGGGATGCCATGCACCACAGGGCAGGCGAGGAGCAGGGCTGAGAGCTCCAGGGAGGGGGTTATCAGAAGGGGACGGGTGGGATGGAGGATGGTTGTTTTTACCTATGCCTTCTAATACTGTTCGTCTTCCTTTTTCATTATGTATTTATTTTTGGCGGTGCTGGGTCTTCACTGCTGCACGGGCTTTTCTCTAGCTGCAGCAAGTGGGGGCTGCTCTAGCTGCAGTGCTCAGGCTTCTCATTGCAGTGGCTTCTCTTTTTGCAGAGCACAAGTCCTAGGCACGGGGGCTTTGGCAGCTGTGGCACGTGTGCTCAGTAGCTGTGGCTTGCTGGCTCTAGAGCACAGACTCAGTAGCTGTGGTTCATGGGCTTAGTTGCTCTGCAGCATATGGAATCTTCCTGGACCAGGGATCAAACCCATGCCCCCTGAGTTGGCAGGCAGATTCTTATCCACTGAGCCACCAGGGTAGTCTGACTATTCATCTTTTAAAAAATCTATGCGCAAGCATCATTTTAATACTTAATAAAATGTTGAAGCCATGTTTTTGTTATTTAAATGCAGGAAAATCAGAACTAGGTTGGCGCCAAGTACTATCAGATCATCAGACTGATTCACACACACACTTGTCCATCGTAGATGTCATCACAATAGCCACATGGTGGAAACTGGCCAAATGCCCACCAGTGACTGAATGGACAAGCAAACTGTGGTTGATGCACTCGATGGAGCAGTATTCAATCACAACCAGGAATGAAGTACTGATGCATATTACAACATGTGTGGACCTCAAAAACACACTTAATGAAAAAATCGGACACAGATGGGCACATATCATGATTCCATTTATACGAAATGTCCAGAATAGGTAGATTCACAGCTATAGGACACAGATTAAACGGTCACCAGGGGAGGGTGGAGAGGTAAGGGAGAATAACAGATGAATAGGTATAGGGTATCCTTTGGGGATCGTACTGGCCTGTTCACGCCCCATGTGACCGCCAAAGCCTAGCTTCATCATAAACACAGGCGAGGCTGATTAAAGGGCCAATTGGCTCCCTTTCTTACTGTCTAAAATCCACAATCCAAAACCACATTGGTTATGGACTTAATTGCGTAGCTCCCCTCCCAAATTCGTGTTGAAATCTTAAACCCCAGTGTTTTAAGATTGAGTGTGACCTCATTTGGAGATACAATCTTTACAGAAGCCATCCAGTTACAATGAGGTCATTAGGGCGGGCCTCAATCTATAAGACTGGCGTCCTTGTACAAGGAGGAAGTTTGGATTCGAAGACAAACACAAAGCAATGATGATGCGAAGAGATACAGGGATGACAAGGCCATCTACAATCCAAGGAGAGAGGCCTAGCACAGCCTTCCCTTACAATCCGCAAAGGGGATTAGCTCTGCTGAGACCTTGACCTTGAATTTTTAAGCCTCCAGAACTGTGAGATAATACATTTCTGTCATTTAAGCCCCCCAGTTTACAATACTTTGTTATGGCAGCCCTAGCAAACTAACAAAACATTGTATAATAATCCTTTTTACCTTAAAAGGCACATTAGTTGCATAAACACATCACCTATCATGTAATAGCTGGTTGCATGGAATAAACTCGTGGTCCCCTGAGACAGTAAGTTTCCAGTGGACAGGTTCCATGAACAGGTAGTTTTGTGGCCAAAGCCCCTGACAGAACCGTCTCTGACTGCAGTCCTTAGCAAAGGCTTTCATAATTCTGACTGCAAAGAGGATGCTGAATTTTAGTGCTTTAACATAAATCAGCACCAGCTTGAAAGCCAGATATGACACGTGGTATGTATATTTGTATTGGCCACTCCCAACACACACACAGGTGCATGAAAAGACACAGCCAAGGGCTCACTCTGCGGCCTGTTTCCACGTTCTTATGTGAATTCAGTATAGCGGCTCCTGGGGACTAGAATGTGGCAATTTGAATGCAAAATTGATTGTCAAACATTAAGACTGCAGCGGTCTTCTCCCTAGTGACCACCTCACCCTCCAGCTAGTTGTTTTCACTCTTGTTCTGGATGCTCTGTACCTTGTTGGCAATATTCAAATGATCAAAAATGATCTCAGGATCCCAAACAACCCCTCTTGATTGGCTTGAACCCTCCTTTTAATTTGTTCTCCCTTATTTTCACAACAGGATGTCATTGCTGAACTTGCTTTATCTCCACTTCCACAATCATAAGATCACTCTTATACACATTTGACAACTACTTCAATTTTAAACTGAATTCTGGGCTTAAGTAACATTAAAAACTGTATCTTTAATATCGTATCAAGGAAGTCCTGCGTTGTATCTGATTTTTCATGCAATCTCTATGTACAAATGTTTCATATTTTGAATAGCAGCCGAATGCGTATTCCAAAGCAGGAAAATGTAAAAATAATATTCTGCTTCTCTCAGGATGACTTTTATGTGTGCCACACAGTGAAGCAGGTGGTACATTTCCATGCCTCCAAATTTCAACATGACCTTTCACTGAAGGGACACAGACAAGCCGTCAAAAAATGTCTTGATTCATCAGATATAAGGGATGTATTAATTTCCTAGGGCAGCTGTAGCAGAGTGCCGCTGAGTGACTTGAAATAGCAGGAACTTACTCCTTCACAACTGTGGAGGCTCAACCGCTGAAGTCTGGAATCGACAGGGCTGTAACCTCTCTGAAGCCACAGGGGACTCATCTGGGCTGCCAGTGGTTTGGTAGCCATCTCTCAGGCTCCTGGGTTTGAGGCTGTCTCGTCACACAGCCTTCTCCCTGTGTCTTCACATGGCCACAGTCCTGCTTTCATATGACTTCATGTTAACTCATCAGATCTGCAGCCATCCTATTTCCAGAAAAAGACAAATTCTGAGGGACTAGGGGCTAGAACTTCAGTTTATTATGGGGGCAGGGATAGGGAGCACGATTCAACCCACTGAAAGGGGATAGGGTAAACTTCACATATGTAACTTTTGAGGGCAACTCATGAGGCAGCATTTTTGTTTGATGGATACAAATTCTTATTTACAAGAAAGTGCATACTGCACATTGCTTAGTCGCTAAGTCGTGTCTGACTCTTTACAACCCCATGGACTGCAGCCCACCAGGCTCCTCTGTCCATGGGATTCTCCAGGCAAGACTACTGGAGTGGGGTGCCATTTCCTTTTCCAGGGGGTCTTTCTGACCCAGAGATCGAAACTGTGTCTCCTGCATTGCAGGTGGATTCTTTATCACTGAGGAACCAGGTTAGCCATACTGCACACAGGTACAAAGAATTATACAGCAAGTACCCCTGTAACTCCCTTTCAGGCCAAGAAACAGAACACTGCTACACCAGAGATGCCCCACACACCCCTCCATCAACACCCCATCTAGGACTCATCCAGCACCCCACATTGCATCTAGTTGTCATGTTCGTCTCTTCCAATCTGTGGCTGTTCCTTATCTTTCACAGCCTTGAATTTTTTATTTGGCTATGCCACATGGCATGTGGGATGTTCCCAGATCAGGGATCAAACCTGCACCCCCTGCAGCACAAGTATGGAGTTTTGTAAATCATTGGACCACAGGGAAGTCCACAGCCTTGATAGTTTTGAAGCGTACTGGCCACTTACCTTGTAAGATTTTCCTGTTTGGGTTTGTCTGAGGTTTCCCCATGGCTGAGGTTATACATTTCGGGCAAGAATTCCACAGCATTGTGCCGTGTGGTCATGTCACTTTTTCATCCTATAGAGGTCCAATCATTAGTTTTTATTTCGAGTTCCTGGTACATTATGCTTGACTTTGGTTATTTTCAGAGTATGTAAAATATTACTATAGTTTTGAGTCAAACAAAAATGTATATTGAAAGGTGCTACTTGTCCCAAATACCCCATTCCAGTTCCTCTTTACTTGCTACTCTGACCATTCTCTGTTAGGTAACCAGTCTCTTTAGTTTTTAGTTTATCCTTGTATTTCCTCTGCACAGATGAGCAGGTACATACATATTTTCTTCTACTGCCTTTCTTATTAAAGGATGGCAAACTGCAGACATGCTTACATGTTGCTTTTCTCACTGAACAATATATCCTGGGAATGACGACATGAGCACATAGAGCTCTCCCACACACTTTATACAGCTGTGGACTGTATCCTGTGATGTTCCAGGTCACTGAATTACTATGTGTAGACATTTAGGTCAGTTTCAATGATCTTGTCATCACAGCCAATGCTGCACTGAGCAACCTTGTGCACATGGGCTTTCACACTGCTGGAAGGTATCATCCGGTATCTTCCTAGAAGTGGGAAGGCCAGGTCAACAGCTAAGTGTCTCCTAGTTCCATAGGGATTACGAGTTCCTCTCCAGAAGGGGAACGTTAAGTCTGCACTTTAACCAGGAACACAAGACATTTCACCGACAGAATGTGTTGTCATACTTGTGTATTAAACTTCTTCCAATCTCATAGGAGAGAGATGTTATGTTTTAATTTGCATTTCTCTAATTGTTTGAAGTTTATTTTTTGGCAGCACCGTGCAGCATGTGGGACCTTAGTTCTCTGGCCAAGGGTCAAGCCTGTGTCCCCTACATTGGAAGCATGGTCTTTTTTAAATTTGGCTATGATGCTTTGACACAATGGGTCTTCACTGAGGCATGTGGGATGTAGTTCCCTGACCAGGGATCAAACCCGGGCCCCCTGTGTTGGGAGCAGAGTCTTAACCAGCGACCACCAAGGAAGTTATAAGTTTCGTTTGAATTTTGAAATACATTTTAGGGGCACTTCTGTTTATCTTTCTTTGGTGAACTTTTTCCTAGCAGGTTTTTGCCTCTTGTCTTTCCGTTTTTAAGAGCTGACCTGATGATTTTCCAAAGCTAATGGATGAACACCAAGTATATACACTGGCACCTTATTTCCTATCCTGACTCCAAGCAAGTGAGCCCTGTTGTCTAGTATATACCAACACGACACGAGAAACTCTACTTCTGGGGTTAGGCTCTATTCTCATTTGAATACCAAAGCACGTGTGAACTCTAAAAAACACAGGGAGGTATATAGTCAATTACATATCATGGAAGAGGGTCATCTTTTTCCATTATTATGGTTTCCTTTTTGTATTATTTTTTAACTCACAGTCAAACCTTGGGCTGCCAACTTTAGTACTGTGCTTCACTAGCTACGAGAAAATAAATGTTTAATGTTTTCCAAAGCCAAACAGAATTTTTGGAGTGATTAGACATTTTAGTATCATATAAATTCCTACTTTCCTATTAGAAGAAAATTATGGACTATTTTCCTGTGACAAGGCTACTTTTAAAAAGCATATGTACACACGTATGTGTAACCAAATCATTTTGCTGCACACCTGAAACTAAAACAGTACCTAAATCAACTATACATCAATAAAAAATTAGTAAGTGTATGAAGATACAGTTTTGCTTTCACGTATTGTTTGAATTGTGTATCTAATTATATGCTACTCTTTCAAAAATTTGGTCTTAATTCAGTTTTGTTAAATCCAGAAGGCAAATTATAATGCTGTCTTTATGAAGATTACCACTTTGTAATGTTACATGTTGAGATATTAAAAGTTGTATTTTTTAGTGACTGATTTTCTAGCTCTTAAAATATGTCCATGGATGCTACAAAAATTGATCAAAGATCATCTGAAGACTCAAAGTTTTAAAAGGTTCGGTTCCAGGCATCACCATTACATTATCTGTGAAACAGGAGAGCAGAAGCTAGACAGTAATGCTGCTTTGTTGACTGAAGTAAAGGATTCACCACACGTTTCTTACTGGCAGGTGAGGTGTGCATAAGCGGTGTTAACTACAGAGAGGCCCCTACATGCCCCTGCTGCCCAAGTCCCGAGGCAGGGAAGGCTGTTATAGGGGTTGCATTTGAGGGCTCCAGCTCTTCTTAGGGCTTTCCTGGGGCTCAGATGGTAAAGAACTCAAGTGTGATGCAGCAGACTTGGGTTTGATCCCTGGGTCGGGAAGATCCCCTGGAGAAGGGAATGGCAATCCACTCCAGTACTCTTGCCTGGAGAATCCCATGAACAGAGGAGCCTGGGGGGCTGGTCCACAGGGTCGCAAATGTCGGCTGTGACTAAGCACATATGCATGATCCTCTTAGATTATTAAAATACATGTGCTTTGTTGTTGTTTTTTAACCATTACTTTCTGTTTTTATACTTGATTTATAGAAGAATTAGAGGAGACAGCGTGGGAAAGGAATATGTTAAGCTTCTGGAAAAATTAATGGCAGTTGAAGAATCATCCTCTTCCTGGTTGAGTGGAACAAGTCCCCGTTGTTTCAACTTGTCCTGCCCACCACCGATGAGTGAATGGGAAGACTGGGAATTTGGTAACACCACTTTCAGGGAAAAACAAGTATCATAAAAATACTCAGGAACCTCGATTTCCCCTCACCTTTCCCTCTGCCCTCGAGGAGCTCGTTAAAACTAAGATGGCATTAGGTGACTTCTCCCAAGAGCACTGTCAAAGCTTTGACAGAGCATTGCTGAATCTTCCGGAAAGACGGGCAGAAAGCTAAAGTCAGTGAGTAGATTGAAAATAGCTGCTTTCATTCTTAAAAATACTTGCTTATATATGTCATCAATAACAAAGAATTTTAATACTGTTGAAAAGATTTTTATCACATTCTAGCAAAATTTTTAAAAAGGGTAGTGTTAAAACATTCTGACCCTTTAAAAAAATATGCTTAAATACACATCAAAGCTGTGGATGGACTAAAAAATTAACTTCTAAAAAAGGATGTGGTCATAATAAAAAAAAAAGAACATTTTTATACATAGGATTTTATTTTGCACTGCTATAACAATTTCATTATAGACCAAGGGAGATAAAAGAAAAAGGGTAAAACCACCACACTGAGTAAATTACTAAAGCTTTTCTACATTTAACAGGATTTTCCATCCGGTAGATTTATTGTCATATCCCCTTCAAAACAGACAAGATGCTTACCATATTTTAAAGATTATAGGTTGCCACTGAAAGAAAAATTTTACACATTTCACTGTACATCAAGGTTGAAAAACTGTCCTGCATGAAAAATATACTTAGAAATCATGTGAATAAAAGGGAAAGAAAACATTATTGTTGAAAGAAAGGGTAAAGCCCTCGCAGCGTGCCACCTGCACACGGACACTTGTTCCTCCTGCAGCCGCTCAGGGAGGAGCCCTTGCTTCTGCGCAGCTCTCTCGTCATGCTGTGTTCCTACCCAATGGGGTGCATTAAGGCAAACAAATCCTTCTCTGAAGAGGTCTTACAGAAACTGTGGACAAATAGCAAACTTTTGGCATTAAAACAGGTTAACACATACACAGCCTTTAGTAATAATGTACATTTAAGCATATTTCTCTTGGACTAGTGACAAGGAAAAATGAACATGCTTGTTAACAATGTCAAAAAGTTTTAAAATTCGGTGTCCAAGCAATTCCTAACGATGCTTCTGTAGCTTTAAGCTCTAAACAGTATAGAATTTATGCAAATGCATTAAAGAATTCAAGCTTGGCAAATTACACCCAAGCAGGTTATTAAACTATATATACAGAAAGTAAATGATAAATACAGAATTAAAAGAGTCCTTCTGTTTTCCTTAGAGCCTTGAAAATTGACAAACTTTTGAGGACAGTTCTATAATATTAAACATTAGGTAACCACGCGTGTGGGGAAACCTAACTCCACAAACTGATTTAAAATACTCAGGATGACTCTGTAGTGTTTCATACAATTCAGTTTGTAGGTAGGGGCACGAGACAACATTTAACAAAAATAATCACATCAATTGACCTAGAAATCAAATGCAAATAGATATGAATACAATCTCCAAAATCTGTCTTTTTTAAGTGAACATTAACCATTTATTCAAAGTTATACAAGAATTTGAAGGATTAAAGTCTTCTGTGACATAAAGCCATTTCAAACAGTTTCATGTCTCAGCTGAGCAGGAGGAGAGGGTGAAAGGATAGGTGAGCAGCCCCTTTTGGGCAGCAAGACCGTACAAACAGACTCAACAGCAGCCTCCGCCGGCCTGCTGTCCTCCCTGACTGCCTGCGTGTGTGGCATTGGTAGCAGCATGCTGAGGGCCAATTTTAATGCCATTTGCCTGCAATAAAAGAGAAAAGGATAATATAAAGGTCAAGTTTAAGAAATCCTTTGGTTTCTTAATTGTACAATATTACCAACAACTAAAATATATTTTTAAAACACATCTATTAAGCAAATTTTTGGCAACAATTAAGACAGTATCTCTTAGGGAATGTTTCTTTCTTTTAAAGTAATACTGTGGAAATATTCCTGAAGACTATTCCTTATCACGGTCAGGTACTAGGTTAACAGAAACCGGAGTGCTGCTTTTAAGGGAATTCGCACAATGGAGAGACTGTTTAAAACAAAAGCATTAAAGGAGGAAAATGTGCAAATCTTAGGCCACTCCCACACAGCGGACAACCTTTCCTCTAGACAGCGTTTCTGCTCCATGTTGAATCAGCTGTACAGGCTAAGGGCATATGAGTGTTCTGTGTCATCAATAATTTCTATGATCCCCAAAGACATGGCAGCTTGCCAGGAACCCACACACAGAGTGGTTCTTTCATTCATCAAACTCACACTTATGTCTTAACCCTCACTCCCTCAAGTGGATTTTACCTAAAAATACAACGCACGGAGAAAAGTAATACAGTAGCTTCAGAAATTAAGCTCTTAAGGAAACTTGACGTCACAGTAAATCTCAGATTTATAGTGCTTGGCAGTTGTTCTGCAACAGTAGTAGCCTTGGGGTTTCTGGCACTGGCTCAGTATTGACAGCAGCTGATGTGGTTTCTTTTCGCTCTTTTGACTCCTCTTTAATAAAAAGCATGCCCTATGGCTCATTGGTTTTGCCCCCTCTGGGCTGGTAGCAACTTCTTGAGGAATCAAGGAGTCAGACTTGGCAGCAGGCCAAATAAATCGCACGGCCCGCTGGCTCCTGGCAGCACGCTACAGTCAAAGCCGCACCAGGCACAGTGGAGCAGTCAGCTGCTATAGGAGACCAGACAGACACAGTGAATGTGCCCTTTTGCACAGAGGCCCAATTACTGTTCAGTTTATACGGCATTAGTCTCTGAATGGTGTCACCGCGAAATTAACTCAAGATCTACTGCCATAGAAACTTTATCACTACAGATTAAACTTTATCACTACACATTAAAAGAAATCGAAAAATCAAGTACTTTTTGGAAACCTTGGGTGAACTGTTGCTTGTGTTAGCAAAGAACACTGAGGAAAATAAAAAGAGCCTCTTGCGTCCTGGCCAAGAGAGACACACATATAATGTCCTCCCAACACAGGGCCTTCCTCACTGCACCTGGGGGAGGTAGAAAGGGTTTTCTCTCGGAAACAAGAAAACCTAACATGGACTGGCAAAAACATTTATGTAAAAGTAAATAATATACCCTGTTCACATAAAAATTCTAAAATAAGGATAAATGCATAGTGGGGATTTAGGTCAAAATAATGGCTTTTGGTAAACACTCTGAATTATTTGCTTCAAACTTTTAATATTTTATCCTAATCATCTTGATCAAATCTGGCTCAGAATAATTTTACAAAAAGAGAGAAAAGAAAAGCTACCCACAAAAACGAAACAACCAGCGCCAACTGCCAATTACATGTATTAACTTGGTCTCCTGAAAACACGCTATGCTGAACTGGGAGTAATTTCCAAATTGGGCATTTCCCTCTTCCGCACCAGACAACAGGGGGAGCATCCTGCACTAGGAACACTGCACATGCACACTTACACACTAGGAAATTATTCCCCAAGGCAGGCGACATCATATGGATGTGTGGATCAAAGTGGATTTTCTTCTCTTTGGAGGATTTCTATTATTTTGCACTGCTTGCAATAAATGGATAGGGTCACTTACTTTAATCTGTTTTCATAGATAAACTGATGCTTTACAAAACATAAAGATTCAGCTATTAAACAACACATAACAAACTTTCAATTACATGATTATAAACTAATGTTTAACTGACAGCATAGATCCATTTTAGGAATTTTTAAAAATATAAATTCTTGACTCCAAGTAATTAAAATTCAATTATAGATTATTAGCCAATTATATGTTTATACCTCATTATTAATGTCAAAGACTCCTTCTTGGATTTTTTCATAAATTTCTTTTGCTGTATTAATAAATGCCTGAAATATAAGATAGAGAAGTTAATTTATTTAAAACCACATAGTAAAAGAACATTATATAAAAAGGTCTATAAAATATCATAATGTTCAACATAAGAAAATCAACCAATGTAACACATCATATTAATAAAGGATAAAAATCATATGGTTGTTTTAATAGATGCAAAAAAAGCATTTGACAAAATCCAACACCTTTTCACAATAAAAGCATTCAACAAACTAGATATTGAAGGGGACTTCCTCAACCCGATAAGCCATATCTAAGAAAACCCAGAGCCAGTATCAGACCCAATGGTGAAGTGTGAAAGCCTTGCCTAAGATTCAGAACAAGATGAAGATGTGTGGGAACTAACACAATCAGTCATAAAGTAGAAACAACACACCTGTTCACCAGCTGGTGAATGAAAACCAAAATGTGGTGCAACTCATACAATGGAATAATATTCAGCCCTAAAAATATAAAGCACTGATTCATGAGACAAGGTGGATGAACTTTGTGAAGTAAAGTAAGCCCAATATGAGAGGTCACATAATACGATTCCATTTACGTGAAACGTGCAGAAGAGGTCAATCCACAAAAGGAAAATAATTATTGGCTGCCAGGGATTATGGGGAGGGAGGAATGGAGTGATGAAAATATTCTGGAAGACAGTGGAGATGGTTGCATGACTCTGAACATACTAAAATCCATTGAATCATACCCTTTAAAAAAGGGTGAATTTTATGATATGTGAATTATATTTCAAAAGAAAAAAAAATCATAGCTGGGGAAAGGGGAGACCAAAACGTAAGAACAGCACACATGTGAAAAACACATCAACCAGATAAGCTGCACAGACACCCATGATGTAACCAGCTTATTCTTGGAGGTCACTGTTCCACATAGGATCCTGTTTGCCTGACAATGTGTTACTTAACATACAGTTCAGGGGGGAAAGGATCAAAGGGTGCTTATTATAAAGAGATAAAGGCAGTTCAACTTCTATGTCATGTTGAATCAAGTTTCATCCCTTTCCCACACAGCATACTACTAAATTAATTCAGAAACAGCTTACATTTATGTTAAGATAATAAGATATTTTACACATTATTCCCAGTGCTACAGAAGATGTATACAAACTCAGCTTTTAAACCACCAGATTTGAGAGGTAATAGTGTTATTCAATTAGCATTCTATGAAAATTCATAAAAGAAGGTTGTTCTCCACTACTACTGATACAGACAATTCAAAATTTAAAAAGTAAACAGGTCCATGGAGCAGAACACATCATACCTTCCGTCTTTTCTACACTGGCAACAACTGACTGCTGAACTTGCCACCAGAGCTTTTGTTTCCTAATTAACAGGACTGATATGTTTTCACCTTTAAAGGCCTTACAGCTCCCCAGAGTAATCAATCTCCTGCAGCTCAATTACTGCACCAAGAACACACCAGTCGGTGTCGGGACGTGCGCGACAGTGGCGGAGGCACAGAGGTATGAATATGCATCAGCTCTAAGTGGCTGATCGAATCATCAGAGAGGGTCATGAGAACTTGCAGCAAAATAATGAGAAGAATTAATCACTGCAGATTCACAAGGCACTCAGGAAGCCAATGTGCTTTTCATGTGTGCACACTGGAGTTAAAGTGAAGGAGCAATTGGCTTTCAGCCAACTATGAATTGATTCACATTCCTCAAAATGGAGGTTATCCTTGTAAGTAAGGGAAAACCTAACTCTATTTCCAATAACATGTCAATTACAGTGATGGCCGGGCTAACTAAACATTAAAAGTCAACAGATTCATAAATTCACAGGGTTATAATCCTTTTCAGGGGCACCCACACTGTGTACGTTTCATTAGAACATCAGACAGAACTACAAGGTCGCATAAATGAGCTATAACTTCATATAAACAAGGATTTTTATTATGAAGATCACTACATGTGCCGATGGATGTAAATAAATTGACTTTTTTGCCAATCTGTTGATGAATTTACTTAAAAAATTGGCTTAAGAAAGCTACATTTTTATTTATGCTAAATTTTCTAAATCACTATTAATTTTATCATTTAAACAGTACATTAAGCAAGCACCTTCAAGAATAGTTGTACCCAATGGACGTAGGATGTATTTTATATCTGAAAGATATGCAATTAACTCAATTATAATTAAATATAACAGTCATCTTTTATAATTCCTATCATCTCAATGAAATGCTATTTGGACAATACTACATTTACTTGTCATCCAACTCTGATTACATATTAAAGACACTGAAATAAAAATATTTCCCACTTCTTCCAGCACATTATAGAGAGGATACTATATAAATGGATCGGTTCATTTACACCATACCAATGATTAATAGTTAATATATATTACTAAGTGATTAATTTTAATGATACCTCAAGAGTTTAGAATCAATGTAACAGATGTAGGCAGTAGTATACCTCTTTTATGCACTGAAATTGAGTTCCCAAATATAATGACACATTAACAAAATACTGTTAAGGTTTAGTAGCGATAAAACTTTTAAGAGAAGAGCCTTGCCTGTCACAGATAGTAACTGTCCACTAAAGCTGCAAAGCATTTCAAAACTCAGAAAGACAACAGATACATTATCTGTTATAATAATTGACTAGAATTTTCTTTCATTGCTCATTTCACTCTAGTCACTAAAAATCAATCTCCATAAATATTTTCCTTTTTTTGTTGGAGGATAATTGCTTTACACTGCTCCTGCTGTACAGCAGTGTGAATCAGCTGTATGTATACACATATCTTCTCCCTCTTGAACCTCTCTCCATCCCCTATCCCACCCCTTCATATATATTTTTTTAAGGAACAGATGTAATAGTGTGAAATACCTCTAGAACATAGAAAAAATCGAAGTAATTAAAATTAAATCATTACAAAGCCTTTATACCAGGCTCATGTTTTGCTTTTTTATTTTTATTTTTTTGGTTGCACTGCATTGCATGCATGATCTTAGTTTCCTGACCAGGGATTGAACCCGGGGCCCCGGCAGTGAACGGGCCAAGTCCTAACCACAGGTCCACCAGGGAATTCCCTAAAGCTTATGCTTTAATAGGACAGTCTTAAATTGAAATTCCTTCCAATTTTAGACATCATTTTAACTAGTTTTACTTTTTCTACTCCCCAGGCTACCAAAGCAAATTATGAAAAGGAGGGGAAAGAAGACCGGGAAAGCGAACGAGTGAGAAGCGTGTATCTTGAGTGGCCGGTGGGGATGTGCACGCACAGCATCGGGGACCGAGCCAGGCTCTGGATTGGCTGCGGAGCCGTGGGCCTGTGCAGACCGGGCTCACCACTCCTGAGAGGAGAGGGCACCTGTTGACCAAGATAGCCCAAGTCATCAAGGAGAAAGAGGCTCAGGATTTGCTGTTTAACGTAAAACAAAACACATTTTTGAAATGCCTTCATCATTCTTACAGATTTCAACGTTACCTGGGAAAGACTGTGTAACAATTAACTTATCTGGAATAGTTATTTCCTTACTCTCAGAAAAATGAAGCAAGATGATGGCAGAACTCCAGAAAATTTTCAGCACTAGTTAATTAACATAATACTTTGAAAACATGACATCCTAAAGATCACTGCAGCTTTCTGCAACACATTAAGTCAGAACCACAAATGTTACATTCATCTCTATTCCATGTTTCAAATAGTCAAATCTGAATAAATAGGTTACAGGACAGGAAAAAAAACCCTGCTGAGAAACTGATGTGAAAGGATTTCATTAGGCCTGTGAGACAACCCAGGCACATCCATGGTTAAGAAGTATAAACAGATTTCCTCGCAGCCAACCTACCCTGGAGAGGTCTGGCCTCCCATGCAGGGCCTACGCTGGCACCTGAAGCCCAACTCTCTCCGTTTCCCATTAGCTCGCCACTCTGCTCTCCTTAATTAATTGCCATGTCCAGTTCCTTACCTTTATTAGCCATTAACTGCCTTCCACTTCAGACACTAATCTTTCAACCCCTGGCAGTAGTTACCTGAGTGATGCTTGATAGATAATACCTTGCCTTACTGAGGTTAAGTTTTCAGGGACTTCTATAGCACAAATTAAAATACACATAACCACAAGAAATAAAGCGTATATCCCACCTACCACCTGGACTTTATCTAAGGGTACCTACTCCATTGTTGACTGAGCTGGTACTTCTCGGGGTATGGATGAAAGGTTCAGGGATAAGGACGATGTAGATAGATCCTACTGCTGCTGAACTGAACCAGTTTAGTCAAAAGGATCTCAGCATGAGTGCTTATATTTCAGCTGTAGATGCAGGAAACGTAAACCCTCTGCCCTGACTGACAGAGGGAGGGTGTGTGCAGGGCAGGATGGGGGTAGGGCCGGCTGTGGACAGTGCGCCCAGAGTGCCTTCTCAGCCAACAACAGGGAGCACAAAGGGGAACATGGAATCATGGTTTGTTTTTATTAGGGGTTTTACAGTTTTTAAGGCAAAATATTGAAAATAAATTGTCTACAACAGAGTAACATTTAAATTACTTCCTTGTGTAACATGCTGCCACCTGGTGGCTAGATAAAAGTTACAGTATCTGTTAGGTGAGAATTCAAAATAAATAGAAGTACCTCAGTTTTACTTAGACATCTAGAATAGATGTAAAGAGCAAAGTGTCCTGTAAAATAAGCGACTCTTTGGTTCTCCCTGAGAACTGGGAAAAGGAACTAGAGTGTTGCTGAATTCTCACCTCCATTGCTTAATCAATGCCATGGACAATACTGGTGTTGACTTGCCAAAGCTTCTATTAACCCATATTTACCAAGTATTTACTGTATGGGCCGGTTACTATGCTAAGTGATTTACACAGGTTCTCATTATTTCTGAAAAGAAGTTCAAAGTATGTATAAAAATGAGGAAGTTAATTTTGTGGGTTGAATCTGTACCTGTAAGCTTGTCAGCAGAACAGAAGGTGGGGCTCTGAACCAGGCTTGGGGTTTGGGGGTCAAAGGCCAGTGTCGCCTCTTACCACATGCAACCTCTCTGTAAAATGGGGGCCACAATGATGCCTACACCACAGACTTGTTGGAGGAAGAAGGTTAAGCACTGAGACCAGTGCTTGGCTTGTAGGTAGACCTTGGCGCAGCTCCCACCACCACAAGGATATGAGGGCAAAGGATAGCTATGGGAACCACAAGAGCAGCAGGTACATAAGAGCAGAACCCCCAGTGAATTAAAACATCCTGATTAAATAAAACTAAGTATCAAAAGGTAAACTAGCAACACATAATGTGTACACAGTGAGCCCTCCAGAAGAAAGTGCACTGAGATAAGACTTTGATATTATGCAGAGATAGGACAGTCTTGTGAAAAGGATATCAGACCAGAATTTAAGATGGGGCAGTTTATACATGAAGCTTCTTCAAATTCTGTGACTGATTCTATCTGCTTTAGCTTCAAGGGGAGAGGCCTCCCACACACAGAAACTCCTAACGTGTTTCACGGACACCCTCCGCAGGGGCCACCCCTGGGGGGATGAGTGAGGAAGGAAGCGGCCACTGGCAGGAGAACCAGGGCACAGCCCCTACTCCACAGTAGAGCCATTCTGCTTTTTCTTCTTTCATCTAGCTTCCTGTGTTCTATTAGAAGAGAGAACAGCTGCTGAATCTACTGACCTGTAATAATTCTCACTGTACAAACACCACCGACTGAGCTGCAAAAGGAGAAATGACTTGCCCAAGAATAGGCAGGCAACACTGGAGCAGAAGCAGGATGAAGATCCTGCCCACATTTATCCTCTTTTTATTAGGATTTTTTTATCTTCAATACAACTCAAAGGAATTTTTATTTATTTTGTTTATGTGGCCATTACAACTGAACATAAAAAGCACACACTTCTCATATCCTTTAAAAAAAAACTTCTAGCTAGCTAGAAGCTGTTTTAGATGGCTAAGTTTGCTTCCGTGTTACTTATAACACAGAGATATACCCTGTGGTTAATTTAGTTCTTCCATTCAACAAGCGCGAACACCTGATTGATACCCGGCACTGAGCATGCCGTCGCATCCTCAGATACATGCATGTTTTGATCTCAAGGATGTGGCAACACGGGACAGATGTGAACCCAAGACTGGAACACAGCCCAGAAACTTCCAAAGCAGTTGTTTAGAAGGGTAATGTGGCATGACTGCTTCTACTGGTAAAAAAAAAAAAAAAAAAAAACCTGTCCAGAGAAAGCCCTGTGAACGAAGGCCTGAAGGATAAGTAAGCTCCCACTCATGTATTAGAAAAATCAGGGGAGGAAAGAGCACCCTGGACAGAGGGGCAGGTTTTAAGCTTAGTTAACGTGGAAGCTGGGTAGTGAGCCATGGGAGATGAGGATAAAGAGGTGCCCAGGGAACTCTGAAAAGGGATGAAGTCTGGGGACAAAATCAGAGGGTAGCTTAGAGGAGGAGTTAAGAGGAGGCAAGGCTGGTGACAGGAAGGCCAGTAAGGAGTTTAGGACAGTAATCAAGGTAAGAGGTGAAGGCCTGACAAATTGTAACAGCGGCCCCAGAATAGAAAGCAAAGAACAAACTTAGTATCTCCTCTGGAGAAATTAACAGGACTTGATAAAGAACGGGGATAAGATGATAAGGTTTAAGGATGACTCCATTTTTGGCTTAAGTGACTG
The DNA here is from genome assembly GCF_042477335.2 of Ovis canadensis. NCBI lineage: Eukaryota > Metazoa > Chordata > Mammalia > Artiodactyla > Bovidae > Ovis > Ovis canadensis. The sequence continues at coordinate 49,291,793 of NC_091253.1, read as the reverse complement.
AGATGGAAGGGTATGTCGTGATTCAGGTTTTAAGGAAGGAATGTAAAGTTTATTTCAGACACATGGAACTCTGCCGCTGATGGGGAAGCCTTGAGAGCTGGTGATCTAGAGAGTCATGTGAGTGTTTAAGTGTGTGACATGCACACAGCAGCATGACTGTCTTCAGAAATGTCTAGCTTCCCTGGTTTAGAAGCAGAGAAAATGGATTTAACTTTGAAAAGTTAGTCTGGTTCTGATCATTCCTGAAGTTCCCTAGGATGATGGCCAAACAGGGGGTGAGGAGTGGAGTAGTGGTGGGGGTGGGGGAAAGAGGAGAAACCTTCTAATTTTTGGAAGGGAGCACTAAACATTTATTACATTAAATCCCCCTAGAGGGATGCTGGAAACTTGCTAAGGTCAGGTCAGATTTACAGTGAAAAGCCCTGTGGAGAGCACATCATTCGAAATGCCAGGCTGGATGAAGCACAAGCTGGAATCAAGACTGCTGGGAGAATTATCAATAACCTCAGATATGCAGATGACACCATCCTTATGGCAGAAGTGGAGAAGAACTAAAGAGCCTCTTGATGAAAATGAAAGAGGAGAGTGGAAAAGTTGGCTTAAAGCTCAACGTTCAGAAAACTAAGATCATGGCATCTGGTCCCATCACATCATGGCAAATAGATGCAGAAACAATGGGAACAGTGACAGACTTTATTTTGGGGGCTCCAAAATCACTGCAGATGGTGATTGCAGCCATGAAATTAAAAGACATTTGCTCCTTGGAAGAAAAGCTATGACCAACCTAGACAGCATATGAAAAAGCAAAGACACTATTTTGCCAACAAAGGTCCATCTAGTCAAAGCTATGGTTTTTCCAGTAGTCATGTATGGATGTGAGAGTTGGACCATAAAGAAAGCTGAGCACCAAAGAATTGATGCTTTTGAACTGTGGTGTTGGAGAAGACTCTTGAGAGTCCCTTGGACAGCAAGGAGATCAAACCAGTCAATCCTAAAGGAAATCAGTCCTGAATATTCACTGGAAGGACTGACGCTGAAGCTGAAACTCCAATACTTTGGCCACCTGATATGAATAACTGACTCACTGGAAAAGACCCGGATATTGGGAAAGACTGAAGGCAGGAGGAGAAGGGGACAAGAGAGGATGAGATGGTCAGATGGCATCACTGACTCAATGGACATGAGTTTGAGTAAGCTCTGGGAGTTGGTGATGGACAGGGAAGCCTGGTGTGCTGCAGTCCATGGGGCTGAAAATAGTCGAACATGACTGAGCGACTGAAGTGAACTGAACGGCCCTGTGGAATTCACGACACTGAGTACAGGGCTAAGGGGTCAGCAAACCCCTCAGTTTACACCCACATTCCAGCTCTACAAAACACCTGTTCTACCACTTATAACACAGCCCAAAGCAAGGAAGGTGTCATCTCATTTGGAATTCAGTCTGCAGATCTCCAAGGACCAGGAGCGGACACCAGTATTAACAAGAGGCCTTGAAACTGGTCTTCTTGGTTACTGAGGTCTTACTGTCACGCGCTTCCCCCCAAGACACAGAAATCCACTGATCCTTCAGGTTAGATGGCCTGGCAGATTACTACAACCTGTCTCTGGGTTAGCATGCTATATTTTCAGTTATCATCTTGGCTCTTATCTTTAGTACTTTAGCAGCTAAATCAGGAATTTTCAGCCCTGATTTTTCAATAGTTTAAGATATTTTTAATTACTAAACTTTTGCCGCAATTTTTTTCACATTTATGTATTTTTCCTGGTTTCCCACAAATTTCCAATCTTAACTTTAAGCAAAACTGATGAATATAGGGGAAAATCACCCATCAAATGGCTAAGAGACTGGGAAGAATATCTGACACAGTGACAACAGTTTGACAAATAATATTTCACTGACATCACAGTCACCTTTGGGCCCTAGAGGGAAGGCAATAATGTCAAGTTTTGGTAATTACAACTCTGAGAAAAAGAAATTTTAATGTAGAGAGGAAATACAAAGAAAAAAACAAGGTAGGAATTATAGAAGCAAATATATCACTTCTAGAGCATTTGGACATCTTCAGAAAGTTGGCCTGCTGCTTCTGGGAAGGGGTATTTTCTCTCGCCTGCCGTAATCTTTGAGGCAGTTATTCCTGGGTCTGAAAAACCCTTTCAAACCACAAAGACTCCAGGAAGCTACCAGAGGGAGCTCCCCATCAAAGGAGAAGCCAGTCTATTCATCAGTGTTTTCAAGAATCTCACAGGTTTTAGAACACTTAGGGCAAAGAAGGTTTTGGACAGAATTCCACCTACAGGTTAACAAGCGGGACCAAAGCAGAAGTTGACTAAAGACTGCATCGAGGGGAGAAGGGCTAAAGAAATTAAGGAAATACTTAACCATCCACACATTTACCTACTGTGTGGGGAAAAAATGGTGCTAGATATTTGGAGATGCCAAGATACAAAGATGGTCTAGGTTTTCAAGGACTTCTGTCCTTAGTTGAGCCAACGTGAAAAACAAGAGTCGTGACGGAGTCCTGAGAGTGTGAAGATGAAGCCATGGCCAGAAGGACGCAGGAATGAGTAAGCACCGAGAAACAAGCACATCAGGGGACTGTGGGTGGCGGGTGACGGTGGAGGGGGCTGTTTGTGCCTGTCCCGTGTCACGGCATTCCATGAGGAGGAAGGAGACTCGATGACATCCTTGGAGGCTCAGGTTGGAAAGGGGGGATTTCAAGTGCCAAGAAAACTTTCTGTGAATGCACTCCCAGTTTAATAAGAAGAGCGAGGAGGGGAGGACTGGCAAATGAAGGGCCTGTCTTCCAAGCCAAGGAGTTTGATTCTGAAGTGGTGGGGAACCACTGGAGGGTTTTAATAAAGCTGGAGAGTGACATTCAATTTTCCTTTTTTAGAAAGGTGTTATAGGCAAGAGTGTGGAGGACTGAAAAATGAAGATGGGGAGTCCAGTTAGGAAGCAAACATAGAAGAGGAGAGTGTGGAGAGATACTCAGATTAATAGGCAGAAATAGTGATACACATGTGGAGAGCAACACATAGTAACTGAGTGTGAAGAGGCAGGGAAGGGGGTGCTCTGGGACACAGGAAAGGGGACTTCACAGACGAGAGGAGGGGCAGCAGCAGTGGAGCTGGACACACAGTCCAAGAAGGGTATTCCTGGGTTCAGGTGATAATTTCAACATGGAAATGTAAGACAGTAAAGGAGTCTGGAAGGCACAGATAAAAAGATTATGATATCACGAGCTAAGAGAAAAGACAGGTTATAGAAGAATGAGTGGTCAGAAGTATCACATACCCCCCAGGGATTGTTAACGTTAAGAAGATAGAAGTTTTGTTAGGTGAGGCAACTAGGAGGTCCAGCAAGACCCCGGCTGTGTGGCTGAAGTCAGACTGGGAAGCTAGTTCTGGAAAACAATGAGGAAACGGAGTGCGGTGCGCAGGCTGCTCCCTGCAGTGGCTTCCCGCGCAGCGGAGCTCAGAGTCTAGGCCCAGGGCTTCGGCAGCTGCAGCTCTCGGGCTCTGGAACACAGGCTCAGTACACAGACTTAATTGCCCCATGGCACATGCAATCTTCCCAGACCAGGGATCAAACCCGTGTCCCCTGCATTGGCAGGTGGATTCTTATCCACTGTGTTTCCATGAAGTCCCCTTTTTGTGTGATTATAGATGACACTGTATTTTAAATTTTGGTGTCCACTGTAGATATATAGAAATATAGTATATTTTAAAATATGCCTTGTATACTATGAACTTGCTGCACTAACTTATTAGCTCTAGTTTATTTTGTACATCCCTTGGCCAGAGGACTGGAAAAGGTTAGTTTTCATTCCAATCCCAAAGAAGGGCAATGTCAAAGAATGTTCAAACTACCACACAAGTGTATTCATTTCACATGCTAGCAAGGTAATGCTAACAATCCTTCAAGCTAGACTTCAACAGTACATGAACCGAGAACTTCCAGATGTACAAGCTGGATTTAGAAAAAGCAGAGGAACCAGAGCTACCAGAAATCAAATTGCCAACATCTGTTGGATCAGAGAAAGCAAGGAATTACAGACAAACATGTACTTCTGCTTCACTGACTATTCTAAAGCCTCGGACTGTGGAAAACTTGTAAAGAGATAGGAATACCAGACCACCTTACCTGCTTCCTGAGAAACCTGTATGCAGGTCAAGAAACAACAGTTAGAACCAGACATGGAACAATGGACAGGTTTAAAATTGGGAAAGGAATATATCAAGGCTGCACACTGTCACTCTGCTTATTTAACTTACATGCAGAGTACATCATGCAAAATGCCAGGCTGGATGAATCACAAGCTAGAATCAAGGCTGCCAGGAGAAATACCAACCAACTCAGATATACAGATGATACCACTCTAATGGCAGAAAGCAAAGAGGAACCAAAGAGCCTCTTGAGGAAGGTGAAAGAGGAAAGTGAAAAAGCTGGCTTAAAATGCAACATTCAAAAAACAAAGATCATGGCATCAGGTCCCATCACTTCATGGCAAACAGATGGGGAAACAATGATGGACTTTATTTTCTTGGGCTCTAAAATCACTGTGGATGGTGACTGCAGCTATAAAATTAAAAGATGCTTGCTTTTTGGGAGAAAAGCTATGATAAACCCAGACAGCACATTAAAAAGCAGGGACAACATTCTGCCAACAAAGGTTTGTATAGTGAAGCTATAGTTTTCCCAGTAGTTATGCACTATGGAAGAACTGGACCATAAAGAATGCTGAGTGCCAAAGAATTGATGATTTTGAACTGTTGTGCTGGAGAAGACTGCTGAGAGTCCCTTGGACAGCAAAGAGATCAAACCAGTCAATCCTAAAGGAAATCAACCTTGAATTTTCATTGGAAGGACTGATGCTGAAGCTGAAGCTCCAATACTTTTGCCACTTGATGCGAAGAGTCAACTCATTGGAAAAGACCCTGAGGCTGAGAAAGACTGAAGGCAGGAGAAGGGGATAAGGATGAGATAGTTGGATGGCATCAATGAATCAATGGACATGAGTTTGAGCAAATTCAGGGAGATAGTGAAGGACAAGGGAGCCTGGCGTGCTGCAGTCCAGGGGGTCACAAAGAATCGGACACGACTGAGAGACTGAACAACAAATTATTCTTGGGATTTCTACAGAGATAATCATATCATCCACAAATATAAACAACTTATTCCTTCCTTTTTGAGCTGTATGCCTTTATCTTCATGTCTTTATGCCATGTACTTATATCTTCTGGAAGGAACAAAACAGAAGAACAACACAACTTTCTGGATTGCCGCTTACTCATGACCCAACCTGAGGTGTATGAGGCAAAAATAAACCAAGGGAGCCCCTGATGCATCATTCCTCAGATCCCAGGGTCTCTAGCTGGTTGGCCGCCTTCCTGCCACCTTTCTGTCTTCTTATAACTGTTTTACATATAATGCTCAGAGTTTTAGTTGTACTCAGCAGGAAAAGTAGGTGCAAAGTCAGTCGACCCCATGTTCCCAGATGCAGGAGTCCTTTGGTTATTATTTTCATGTTCAAATGATTTCCTCTGGATCACAGAATGGACTTCCATCTTATTTTATCATGAAACATTTTTAGCTTTTAGGTAAGATCTCACATGTTATATTATGCAATGCTTATCTATGAATCCTTTAAAAATGGAATTTAAAAAGATTATCTCTTAATATCCTTGGCTTCTGAGAGGCAAATTAATTTACATGATTAAGAAAAGTGCTGTTCTCTCAAGACTGTGGAAAATTCCTGCCCTGATCAAATTTAAACAATTATTTTCATTATTAACTGCAGATACAGAATTTTTCTAATAATGCTGCCAAAACATTAATGAAATATACTTCATTTAAATGTTCAGTCAAATGACAATAGTAATTTTCTACTTATAAATAAATACCTATTGTGACTTGTTAAAAATAAGAAAATGAACACAAAGGCTTCAGAGTTAAAACTAGAAATTCAGAATTACTTTCCGGTAGTGGCTGTCTTGTCATTTGACTTCATAGGACAGCTCCTTCATAAAATATAGATAGTTCTGGTTTTAAGGTTCTCAAAATCAACAAGAAAATCCACTGTTAATAATCAATAAGGATATGTTTCATATGTCTTAAAACCACCACAACACACTAGCCCCTCCAGTTTCAAATCCAACACCTCTAAGAAAAGAATGTATCACTGAAACAGGCAGCTTTCTATTTTAAGTTAAACAAGAAGACAGAATGGATTTCTCTCTGGGTTTGCTGTGTAAAGTAAAACATTTTCATATGTCTTCAAGTTGCAATTAATTGGTAACACAGGTAAAGCATTAGTTGGAGCCTGTAACAAACATATTAAGGACAATCACAGAGCACCTCATTAAGTGGAGATGAGCAGGATATCTTACCTAAGAATTCTTCAGTAAAAATACCAATGCTGCTGAACTACTATAGTCAACTTCTGGGTTCAACAGGTAATTAGACAAGTATTATTCTTAATAAATATGTATTCACTGTTTACTATGTGGAAGGCACAGGGCTAGCTGTGGCCTAGGACCCCTATCCTTAAAGCATGTGCTTCTCCAATCATTGCAGAATCCCCTTCTGCAGCTGCTTTTAAAATTCTTACCCAGAAGGCAGAAACTGCAGCATTACACTGTGCAAACTACATATTTTCTTAGGTCTCATTTCTCCTTTTAGAGAGGATTAACTGCCTACTCCTGCATGTGCAGTAAATAAATACCATATCCCACATACACAAAGCACAGGAAAATATGGTGTGTTCAGAAAACTTCCACAGTTCAGGTTGACAACAGAAATAATTGAGATACCACAAATCTTATTTATTAAATATGGCCATGTTGTATATAATGTTACATAGCAATAATACTTCCTCTATTTAAGCAGAAGTGGATGCAAACAGCTACAAATGTTTAGTGTCTTGAAACACTTCCAAATTTCATTACTGTTCTTTTTTTTCCCTCTTCAGCCACATTAAAAAAGATTTTAGGGAAAGTATATACAAAGATCCGTTAAATCATTCTGACTTCAAGAGAAGCATCAGAATATAATTTAAGAATCTAATATAACATGAATGTTACAAGGTATTTCAAAGGAAAGAAATTTTCTACTTTCAACAACTATCTGTGTCTAAAAAGCTTATGGGGTATAACCAACAAATGATTAACAAATGATTGCTATTATGCAGAATGATAAGCATTTTTAAAAGGCCTTTTATTTACCTCTTCTACATTAGAAGCAGTCTTAGCAGAAGTTTCCATGAAGATAAGTCCGTGTTCTCGTGCAAAAGCTTCACCTTCTTCCTTTTTAACTTCTCTTCTAGATTCTAAATCACTGAACATGGGAAGGAAAGGGCTCAGTTATCAACCAACACAGTACAATTAGATTCAAAGTTGTGCTGACCATTCTTCCAATTAATTTTTCACACATAATCATCAACTGCATTATCCTGCGTATTACGAGAGTCGAAGTGCACACTGCTGAGCTTCAAAGAACTAACAATCCAAGCAAAGAAAGATTCTAAGTTAGAGTCCTAGAATGCTAAACCCAGAGAAACTCAAAGTGAACATCAAGCCTCAAATCCCACCTTTGAGTACAGCAGGTTCCGAAAGAAGGAACTATCTTACTCAACATAGTTCACTAGGCTCCTCATCCTGCAGCCAGACTCAGAGTCTGAACATGATTAAAAATAAGTCACACAATCCTCAGAGACTACAGGAAGTTGACTGATAAAATTCAAAGTACTACTGAAACATTATTATTCACCCTAGTTGGTTTAATTCCCAATAAAACTGTTAATGAAAGAAGAGAGAGAGAAAAATAGAAGTCTAATTTAGAAAGTTTGGACAGAAGTACAGTATTCATTTTTATCATACTGGAATTGTATTAGTTAAGGTAGGGGTAAAAAGTAGCTGTCTCTTCTTCAAGTATGTTTTATTGTTAAAAAAAAATTAAACTCAGTCTGCATAACTGGATGAAGATAATCTATCCAACAGGATCTGGGGACAGACCACTCATCAAATCAGACATTAAACACCTCGCCCCCACCCACCCCGGCCACCTCATGGAGCTTATATTCTAGCAGGAATAAAAAATAACGGTTGGGGTATACCCTCAACAATGATATGGCAGTGTGCTACTGTCAGCTCCCTTTTCTGACAATCATTCTTAAGACTTTTGTTATCTGAAATTAGCCTTAAGTTACACAAAATCTTCAAGAAAATACTTTCCCTTAACTGCCCTTCATCCCATTTTATGTGTATCAGTTCAGTTCAGTTGCTCAGTCGTGTCCGACTCTTTGCAATCCCACGAACCGCAGCATGCCAGGCCTCCTTGTCCATCACCAACTCCCGGAGTCCACCCACACCCATGTCCATTAAGTCGGTGATGCCATCCAACCATCTCATCCTCTGTCGTCCCCTTCTCCTACCCTCAATCTTTCCCAGCATCAGGGTCTTTTCCAATGAGTCAGCTCTTAGCATCAGGTGGCCAAAGTACTGGAGTTTCACCTTCAACATCAGTCCTTCCAATGAACACCCAGGACTGATCTCCTTTGGATGGACTGGTTGGATCTCCTTGTAGTCCAAGGGACTTTCAAGAGTCTTTTCCAACACCACAGTTCAAAAGCATCAATTCTTTAGCACTCAGCTTTCTTTATAGTCCAACTCTGACATCCATACATGACCATTGGAAAAACCATAGCCTTGACTAGATGGACCTTTGTTGACAAAGTAATGTCTCTGTTTTTTAATATGCTGTAGAGGTTGGTCATACCTTTTCTTCCAAGGAGTAAGCGTCTTTTAATTTCATGGCTGAAGTCACTATCTGCAGTGATTTTGGAGCCCAGAAAAATAGTCAGCCACTGTTTCCCCATCTATTTTCCATGAAGTGATGGGACCAGATGCCATGATCTTACGTTTCTGAATGTGTATGCCATGTTTTATTTAAATAATCCCTTATTTGGGGATATTTCAAGTTACTCACAAGTTTTCCCTACCAGTATCTCTGATGATGTCTACATTTGCAAATGTTATATTAGCAGAGGGTTAAGGATGTGTACATATAAGGGGTTGTTTGAACAAAACAAAGTGGCACTTCAGTGTTCAGTTCTTCTGTTTTAGCATGCATTTCTTCAGTTTTCCAGGCATAAAATCATATTATTGTCTTTGAGCTTTCACCCCATTAATCCCACTCAAGTCACTTTTACTACTTAAGTATCTTTCTTTCCTAAAACATTTTCTTAACTTATGCTTTCTTGTTTAGGGTATTCTAATCCTTTAACTATTAAAAACTTTCATCTTTGTAGACTCTGCTTTCTAATTTTCTGTATAATCAATTCCCAATGCCACAGTTAAGAAATATCTATGTCATCTGTCATTCTGACTAGGTCACTACCTTTCTCAGATGGTTCCACTGGCTCCCTACAGCTTAATTCACCTAACTCAAAAACGGCTTACTCTCTGTCTCCAGGTTTACCCCAATTCCCCTTATCTGATGATAATCCCATTTATCTCTGTCCATTGCCATTCACTCTTTGAATGTCATACATTTCCTTTTTTTCTTAGTTTCTTCCCTAAAATGTCTTTCCATAGCTAGTGTATCCTAAAGAACTACCCTTCTACAATCATTAGAAACATGCTTGGTATACACTATATTTTGCTCTTTCTTTTCACAACTGAACTTACAGGCAGCAACCAAATTTAAGCCACCTAAGTGGCTTCCCCAGTGGCTCAGTGGTAAAAAGCTGGCCTGCCAATGCAGGGTTCGCTCCCTGGGTTGGGAAGATCCCCTGGAGAAGGAAAGAGCAACCCACTCCAGTATTCTTGCCTGGCAAATCCCATGGACAGAGGAGCCTGGTGGGCTATAGTCCATGGGGTCGCAAAAGAGTCAGACATGACTTAGTGACTGAACAACAAGCTGCCCCAGTCTCGTTTTTTTTTTTTCCCCAGTCTCGTTTTAGACACAAGGAAAACACTGGTAAAAGTGTGAAAATTTTCTTTATTCCTCAAATATTCTCCTCTTATTATTTCACACATATGGTAGTATGAATACTTCCATATTACTGAATACAAAGACCAAAGCTTCCCTCCAATAGCCTTAATCTTAAAAGAATTTTGATATCTGAGGGGAATGACAGAATCAATCCCCCCTGGATATGGAGGGACAATTGTATGTTCTCCTAACAGCAAACCTCAATTAAAATAACACTAAAAAAATTTAATCTACTCAGTATAATATTTACTTGTTATATTACTTTTTTAAAAACAACTTTATAGCAATATAACATTAAAAAATACATTTAATAGAAAACTTGATGAGTTTGATATGTGTATACCCTGTGAAGCCACCATTCCCCACTGTAATTCACCTGTTCCTCCCCCTGTGCCCTAGGCAACTAATGATCCGCTTTCTGCTATTAAAGAACAGTCTGCATTTGCTAGGGTTTTACATAAATGGAACAACATAACATGTCTCCTTTATCCTCTTTTTTCTCGGGTAAATACTTAGGAGTGAAATGGCTAAGTGGTATAGCAAATGTGTGTTTATTTTCTAAAGAAACTCCTAAATTGTTTTGCAAAATCATTGTATGATTTTATATCCCCACCAGCAGATGAGAGTTTCAATTTCCTCTAAATCCTTGCCAATACTTGTTAAGTTGATCATTCTCTATGTAAGTAATGTTTGACAAAATCAGAATCCCTAAAATTTAATATGCTTTCTTCTAGAGTTTTTTTTTTAAATATCTTTAGCTCTTACATTGAGGTCTATAATCAATTTCCAGTTAATTTTTGTATATGGTGTGAGGTACGGATCAAGGTTAATCTTTTGCACATGGCTATTCAATTGTTCCAGCTCCATTTGAAGAAAAGATTACCTCTTCTCCTACTGAACCATGGCATCTCTATCAAAAAACAAACTATATATGTATAGACTGACTTCTGATTTCTCACTCTGTTTCACTCATCTATGTCTATCTATGCCAATATCAGAATTACAGTAGTTTTACAATAAATCTTGAAGTCACTTTACTGAAACCAGCAAATCCTCCAATATTAGCTATTCTATGACCTTCACATTTTTAAAAAAATTTTAAAATCAGCTTGTCAATTTCTACCTGCTTAAAAAAGGCTGAAGCATTTTGATTGGGATTACAATGAATCTGCAGATCAATTTGGGAAAAGCTGACATCTTAAAAATATTTATTTTCCAATCCATGAACATGGTATCTCTCTCCATTGGACTAAAAGATTCTACAGATAAGAAAGCAGTCATCTAATAGAGGAAGTTTACAAAGACTATGGTAACTACAGTTTAGAACTGGGGAATCAAACAGCTGTGAAAAATATATATTTTTAAAATTGTTTAGGGATTACTTATTTTTTGAGACACAGTTGACATATAACACTGTAAGTTTAAGGGATACAATGTGTTGACTTGAAGCATTTATATAACACAATATGACTACCACTGTAGCATCAGCTAACACTTCCATCACATCATGTGTCATTTTATTTTATGGTAACAATGGTTAAGATCCTTTCACAACACCTGGTACACAGTGCAGTACTGTTAACTATAATCACAGTGCTGTCCATGAGGCACCCAGAACTTACTCATCTTCTAACTACAAGTCTGCACTCCTTTAACCAACATCTCCCCAATCCATTTGTTTATACTACTCTCTTACTATCCCTTTAATATCTAAAGGATCTGTGGTGATGATACTCTTTTATTCCCAATATTGATACTGTATGTCTTCTTTTCTCAGTCTTCTCAAGAGCTAGCTTTTAGTTTTACTGGTTTTCTTTTTATTAACCTCCTTATTTATTTTTGTTTACCTTAGGTTTAAATTGCTCTTACCTTTCTAGTTTTAATCTTAATGTAAAGTTTAGGTTACTGATTTGAAATTCTTCCCTAATAAAAGTGTTTTGTGTTATAATCTCCCTCTGAGCACTGCTTTAACTGCAACCCTCAAGTTCTCAAGGATTGTAGACATACTAAAAAGAAACTAACCTACGAAAAACAGCCACTAATGCAAGTAATTCTTGCCCATGGAAATGCACGCTGAGCCCTGGTGGGATACAGCTATCAGTCTGTCAATTTTGTGCAGTTTTGTATCCATCTGTAAATTCACTTCAGCATTCCTTATTTGATTATCAACGTGTGATATTTTGAGTTCTCTTTTGAACCAACTGTATTATCTTACTGGTTCCCTCATTAGTGGATAAAATAAATAAAAGCTTTGTTGGGTTCATTACCATGTAACAGTCATGCTTTTACATTTCTAAAAATATTATCTTTTAATACTATTTTATAAACCTGAAGAATGAATGAATTCTGTATCTAGCAATTTTAAAATACTAGTTTTAATTGTTACCACTGTAATTTTCTACTAAATTAGTGAAAAATTTCCTACACTCTTTAAAGTTTATAGAAACTATGGTCAAGAAACTGTTTTCTGATGTATTATACTATCATTAAAAACATAAATACAAGGACATTCATTGTAATTAACAATACCTAGAGATATAAAGTAAAATAAGATTGTAAAAACAATATTAAGATGACACTAATATGTAAGTCCTAGAGGTAGGCTTAAAAGTACTAAACATGGTATCTATTAAGCAATATTATTAATAAAAGTGCTTCGGCCTTCAAGGAGAAATACACCTGATTAATCCATGTATTGCATTAACTCATATAATACATATTATTAAATCATTGAAAAAGGGAAAAAATGTTTTTCTGAGTTCTACACAGATCCTTATTTCTATTGCCAAGTATTCTGGATAATACTGAACTTAGCCAGCAAACAAATCAGTGGGTTTGATTTTAAATTACTTATCAGATCTGGTAGCTCAGATAGTAAAGCATCTGCCTACAATGCAGGAGACCCAGGTTCAATTCCTGGGTCTGGAAGATCTCCTGGAGAAGGAAATGGCAACCTACTCCAGTATTCTTGTCTGAAAATCCCATGGACGGAGGAGCCTAGAAGGCTACAGTCCATGGTGTTGCAGAGTCGGGTACGACTGAGTGAATTCACTTTCACTTTCAATCAGATAAAACTCCACAAAAATATTCTTTAAAATACACCTTCCAACAAAAACTATTTCAAATAATAATAAATTCCAATAAAGCTTATGATCTGTATTTTAAAAACCAAAAGAAACCTCTTATATTCTAAAAATTTCATCATTTAAGAAATCAATTACTTATATTTTGGACAATGTACAAGACAGGCACTTTAACAGTTACCACATAAACAGCTATCCATCTTCACCATTATGCAATAAAGATTTAAAGATATAGTCTTTTTACCTTTTATTTCCAATAAGCATAATGACCATGTTGGAATTGGAATGCTGGCGGGCATCTTCTAACCAGGTTGTCAAGTGGTTGAATGTGTCTCTCCTAAACATAAATGATAATCTGATGACTATTTTCAAAGTATTTTCCCTAGTGCTATACAGTGAACAGTATACATTCCATTAAAGATTATTTTTAGCCATATGCAATGATGAAACAAGAAACAGATTTTAAGTACAGTATCTGGAGTCATGGCTCAATGACTTTAGTTCAGTTTAGGAATTAAATGTAACCTCACTTCAGGAAATTCCAATGTATAAATATCATTACCAAACTGATCAACTTGGAATGCTTATTTATATAAGAGAGAAACTAAGTTACAGATTTCTGTAGGAAATTTAAATTTAATTCAAGATACACAGGTTTTAAAGTCAAGCAGTCAGGACAAAAAGGCAAAGTTATACTTTTACTACTGATACTTAGAAAAATTCTCTGCATTGACCACTGAGCGAAACAATCTGCAAGTTTTCACCTTGTAATATCATACACTAGCAAAGCCCCTGCTGCTCCTCTGTAATATGACCTTGTGATGGAACGGAAGGACTCTTGCCCCGCCTGTGAGGAGAGAAGAAAAGGTTGAGAGTTGCCTTTAATAAGCAGTCCTCTACGATTTCTTATTATTCAAATGTGGAATATATGGACAGGGAGAGAGTACATAAAGGAAAAGAAGAAATCCTAACTTCACCGGTCTTAGGAAAAAGTCACATCATACCACTACTGCTCAAGTCAACGAGACGCACATGCAATCCACACCCCCCACCCCCCAAAACAAGACCTCGAAACCTTTTTTGGCAATCCCTGACAACCCAATTTACTGAATGGCTTCACAATACATGAATCATTATTAGAACACAGAATGGACTCCTAGCAACTAAGCTCTGAAGACAAATTTGAAAGGAAGCAAATAACCCAGAGCCTCACATTTGAATTCAATAACCCACTCCCTGGGGCAGCTGTTGACACTAGAATAAATAAAGTCCATTGTAAATAAATGATGAATGACATCTTTACGCCCACCATCTGCTGGTATAAAGGTTGTTGGAAGGCCAAGGATGCAGATTTTACCAGTTATATCATAAACTGCAGTGAGCTTTCAACAGCGATCAGATGGAATTCTTTGAGCAATCATTTTATTATGAAAAACAGAAAACGGTTCTGAATTTATGAAATTCTTTTCTCTACACTTAATCAATTTCCTCTGTATTTGATATATAATGCTTGTCAAAAGGCAGGAGGGCATAAAAGTCATCTTAATACCCACTTGTGAAAACAGACTTCAGAGATACTAGTTAATTTCTCTCTTCTACTAGTGGCACTAGTGTTCTGCTTTTTAAGAAAGGCTGGTGTGGGATATGCCTTTTGCCTCTGAGTTTAAAATTGAGGCAGTTCTTATCGAAAGTAACTTCATTTTCAATCATTTCAAACTTTGAGAAAAAAATGGCATGTAAATTAAGTACACAACCAAGCCTGTTTTCACAATTTTTTAATTAAAAATCTAGAAACTCCTTGCATTCTGAGTTCTGATCTTCCAGCGTAAATATTCAGTCCATCCCACCCTCAGAATGCACACGGACAGCTCAGGTTCTGCCCTGTTTTAGTAGTAATACTCAGGTGCTGTTACTGTGGTTCTTACTATCCTCCCAGGGCCTAGCACTGGGTCCGGCACACACCAGACATGCAGAGAAAGCCTGCTGAGTGAAAGAATGAATTCTAATGTCTCAGGCAAATGCACCACACGATTATCACTCCATCCTGATGTCACATCCATACTGATGTCCACCTAAATGAGTGGACATCAGTAGGTCCTAACATACTAAGATTCAGTAAAAAAGAACTCCTCCCAGTGGAAACTAAAGAATGAGACCTTCTTTTGGTAACTTAAAAGTAATTCTGGCACTATGTCTTGCGATAAATTAGATACTGAGAAAGCCATCACATAAAAGGGCTGTAAAAAGAGCCAACTCATTTCACAGAGTTTGAGGTTAAAACACTAGATACTAGCTGGAAGTATGAAACTCCTTACAATTATTTTTATAAAATTTATTGGGACACAGCTTAAAAAAATTCTCTCAAATCCAAGTTCAAAAGGCCAGTCTTACGGGAATTTGCTCTTTAACTGCTGAGCATGGGAAAACTAAGGACTAGATTTTTAACAGATTTACTTCACTGTGAATGATATACACCAAGGAAGGATTACGTGGTAAACAATACAAAAAAGGTAAGTATTTTATGTGTTCAAGACGAAAATCACGTTTAGAGCTCTTCTATCTCCCAAGTCTATACAAAGAGCAAATGTAAAAGTTCTTTAAATCGATCTTGGTGGGATCTTCTGTGGGATGAATTAAAATGAATATAGTTGACCTTTGAACAACATGGTTTTGAACTCTGTGGGTCCACTTATATGCGGAACTTTTTCAATGGAAAATAGTCTGAGGTTGGTTGAATCCACGGACGTGAAAGAACCAGGGATAGGAAGAACCATGGAGAAGAAGGGCCAACTATATATCCAGATTTTTGACTACAGAGGGTTGGCAACCCTAACCCCACACTGTTCAAGGGTTAACCGTACATTGCTACAGGTCATACAGAATAACTCTTATGAGATCAGCACATATCTGTATATCATTCCCATTCCTCCTAAATTGTTTTACAAAGAACAAACATGTTGCAATATGGAAATAATGTATATTATGCATCACTTTATACTAAATCCACTGGATCTGGATCTTGCCATAATTACAAAATCAAACAAAAATTCAAGCAAAAAATGACAACATTCCAAGTGATTGTTATGAACGCAGCTATGCATCTTAAAATCTATGGTTACTCTGTAATAAGCAAAGATCAGTATTCACAAGTTTCTTGAGACCTGATTTGTAGGAACAATATTCCATACTCTGGCCTACTAAACAACTAACTGCAGAAAGCTAGCCCAATGGTTAATTATCTTGATCATATTAAGGCAAAGTAATCTAGTCTTAAAAAAACACTTTAATATAAACCTGTCCAAACTGTGATCAACTGATACTGTTTTAAGTGAAAAGAAAATCAATTTATGATATGTAGATGTTTTTCATCCTCTTCACTCTAAGATGGTGGCTTAAAGAGACTTTAGAAATTTGAAACTTAACAAGATACAGCATTATTTGCAGAAAGGGACTCCTAAAAGCAGCCAAGGATATAAAGATTCCCCCAAATTGGTTTCTCTATGTGCCTTTCTGTTGATAACAATTTTTGTAGTAACCCGTTTGGTAATTTAACTGCTCCTCCTCTTCTGTTACCTCCATTAATATACAACTCTACATGCATCAAGCTAGCGTTCACAAATCCTTACCCTGAATGTAAATCCTAACCTCTTGGGCATCTGATTTCTATTTGTTTCTCTAGAATTTTACATTATTTTTCAATAAAAGTCTTATTCATACAGCCATTTTTTTCCTACTGGTATTCTATCCATATTCTGAATATTCCTGCTTCTGTGCCTCTGTTTTAACTCTTTGTCTGAAAATTTTTCTCTTCTACTTCCCCACTATCTATTCCCTCTGAGGACCAGTCCAAGCTCCATAATCTTCTCACAAAGCTAGGAAGCTTGTCCACCAGAGCCTATACTTAGCCTTTCCCCCTCACAAATCCAAAAACAACTTCATGTGATCATTTGGGTCTAATACTATTGATTAGATAAAATGAACACACTATTCACATGCTTATCTTTTTTCCTCCTTAGATCTCCTTGTCAGATAGCCCAGTTCAGAATCGTGAAGTTTATTTATAGCAGACACTCAAATGTGTCATCTTGAATGATACCAAACAGCCAATAAAGTTAGAAAATTAACATTTGTGAGAATCAATACTACAGTAATACCTTTTAGTTTCATTGTTAGTCATTTATCTAACAACTCTAGCTACATGGAACACAGCTGACAGCCAAAAGAGAAAAAAGGATTTCTAAGTAGCCAACTGAGCTGTCCAGGGCCCAAACATGGAATCTCAGGTACTTTACTCAACTTAAAAATCTAGACCTGTGATCAAGGACTGCTGTTATCAAGGAAAAAGATTCTGAAGTTTACATGCAAGAGTAAGACTTCTGGTTTGGATGACGGCAAGATTAACAAGAATAACAGTAATTTTTAGGCTGTCTTAGTGTCAACAGCCAATGGCACCCCACTCCAGCACTCTTGCTTGGAAAATTCCATGGACGGAGGAGCCTGGTGGTCTGCAGTCCATGGGGTCGCTAAGAGTCGGACACGACTGAGCGACTTCACTTACACTCTTCAGTTTCATGCATTGAAGGAAATGGCAACCCACTCCGGTGTTCTCACCTGGAGAATCCCAGGGACGGGGGAGCCTGGTGGGCTGCCGTCTATGCGGTCGCATAGTCGAACACAACTGAAGTGACTTAGCAGCAGTAGCAGCAGTGTCAACAGCAAGGATGGAGAAAAAGTCAACCGGGACTATTTAATTCTAGGTTTTTAAAGGGAATTTCATATAGAAACTTAAGAAGATTCTGAGAAGAAAAATAAAGGTTGCAAAGATCTAGGAAAGAAGAGATGTTGAATGGTTTGACAAATTTAAGAATATTTACTTTGAAAAAAAGACTTAAGAGGATGTAACTGCTGACTTCAGATTCTTTTAACATTATCATGTAAGAAAAACAGGAGACCACAGGTGGGAGGTAGACATTAATGTAGAGTGACTTCAAGCAAAGCATTTATGCGAGGCACAACATATGAAAAACACATTAAAGAATAAATAAGTAGTTTAGTTCACACTACAGTAAAGGATTTGGGTTGCACAAGAATGTTTTATTAGCTAAGGAAGGAAACTGGTTTCTGTAAAACAATCACTTCTGGAAAAGAAGAAAAACTATCAATACAGAAGTAGACAATAATTTCCTTTTGGTTCAGTTCAATTCAGTTCAGTCGCTCAGTCATGTCTGACTTTTTGTGACCCCATGAATCGCAGCACACCAGGGAGTTCACTCAGACTCACGTCCATCAAGTCAGTGATGCCATCCAGCCATCTCATCCTCTGTCGTCCCCTTCTCCTCCCGCCTCCAATCCCTCCCAGAATCAGAATCTTTTCCAGTGAGTCAACTCTTCGCATGAGGTGACCAAAGTACTGGAGTTTCAGCTTCAGCATCATTCCCTCCAAAGAAATCCCAGGGCTGATCTCCTTCAGAATGGACTGGTTGGATCTCCTTGCTGTCCAAGGGACCCTCAAGAGTCTTCTCCAACACCACAGTTCAAAAGCATCAATTCTTTGGCGTTCAGCTTTCTTCACAGTCCAACTCTCACATCCATACATGACCACATGAAAAACCATAGCCTTGACTAGACGGACCTTTGTTGGCAAAGTAATGTCTCTGCTTTTCAATACGCTGTCTAGGTTGGTCATAACTTTTCTTCCAAGGAGTAAGCGTCTTCTAATTTCATGGCTGCAGTCACCATCTGCAGTAATTTTGGAGCCCCCCAAAAAAGTCTGACACTGTTTCTACTGTTTCCCCATCTATTTCCCATGAAGTGAAGAGACCAGATGCCATGATCTTCGTTTTCTGAATGTTGAGCTTTATGCCAACTTTTTCACTCTCCTCTTTCACTTTCATCAAGGGGCTTTTTAGTTCCTCTTCACTTTCTGCCATAAGGGTGGTGTCATCTGCATATCTGAGGTTATGGATATTTCTCCCAACAATTTTGATTCCAGCTTGTGCTTCTTCCAGCCCAGCGTTTCTCATGATGTACTCTGCAGAGAAGCTCAATAAGCAGGCTGACAATATACAGCCTTGACGTACTCCTTTTCCTATTTGGAACCAGTCTGTTGTTTCATGTCCAGTTTTAACTGTTGCTTCCTGACCTGCATATAGATTTCTCAAGAGGCAGGTCAGGTGGTCTGGTATTCCCATCTCTTTCAGAATTTTCCAGTTTATTGTGATCCACACAGTCTAAGGCTTTGGCACAGTCAATAAAGCAGAAATAGATGTTTTTCTGGAACTCTCTTGCTTTTTCCATGATCCAGCAGATGTTGGCAATTTGATCTCTGGTTCCTCTGCCTTTTCTAAAACCAGCTTGAACATCTGGAATTTCACAGTTCAGGTAGTGCTGAAGCCTGGCTTGGAGAATTTTGAGCATTACTTTACTAGCGTGAGATGAGTGCAATTGAGCGGTAGTTTGAGCATTCTTTGGCATTGCCTTTCTTTGGGATTAGAATGAAAACTGACCTTTTCCAGTCCTGTGGCCACTGCTGAGTTTTCCAAATTTGCTGGCATATTGAGTGCAGCACTTTCACAGCATCATCCTTTTGGTTAGAGATCATTAATTAAAATCTCTAGGAAAGAAGGGAGTTTGCATATTTTACTTTTCTCTTTTCTACGCAGTTTTGAAGTCTCGTTGCTTGAGAGAACATAAATCCTGAAAGTTACAAGATGCTACAAGTTGGGGGTGGGGGAAACACTAAGAAATGGTGTATGCATAAATCTGCACTGCAGAAAGAGGAAACAAGGAAGCATAAAAACAGGGTCCCATATATGATTCTGGAACAGAGCAAGGCAGAGATTTAGGGTTTCGCATTTTGGGATGACTGTGTGGTACACAGGAAAGATAAGGAAACCTAGGTCTCGTGACAGCCTTCAGAAATTCGCTCGGCGTTCTTGAGAATCCAGTCTGAGAGACTGAATATTCTCCAAGGTACCTTCCTTCAGTAATGGCTATTAAAGGTGACAGGTGAGACACTGAGACTGCAAGATTAGGAAGAAAAAAAAAAGACCAGGGGCATGCGGCAGTAAAATTCCCTGTATTTTCCATTTCATTTACTAGTTTAGAGACACGCTGTTTGTCATCTTAAACCTTTTGGGTTTTCTCAACTAGGGTTCAGTGAAGAATTAAGTCCTAATTGCCCTAAGGTAGTGGTGCTTACAGTGGGATACTTGGACCCCTGGGAGTCCCCGAGACTCCTGAAGGGCCCATGAGGCCCCCCATTCCCCAACTACCTATTTGTGTGAGGCTGTATTCTCTTCATCAGTTCAGTTCAGTTCAGTTGCTCAGCTGTGTCCGACTCTTTGCGACTCCATGGACTGCAGCATGCCAGGCCTCCCTGTCCACCCTCACCAACTCCCGGAGTTTATTCAAGCTCATGTCCATTGAGTCGGTGATGCCATCCAGTAGCATACTGGGCACCTACCGACCTGGGGAGTTCATATTTCAGTGTCTTATCTTTTTGCCTTTTCATACTGTTCATGGGGTTCTCAAGGCAAGAATACTGAAGTGGCTTCCATTTCCTTCTCCAGTGGACCACATTTTGTCAGACCTCTCTACCATGACCCATCTGTCTTGGGTGGCCCTACATGGCATGGCTCATAGTTTCACTGAGTTATACAAGGCTGTGGTCCATGTGATTAGATTGGTTAGTTTTCTGCGACTGTGGTTTTCAGTCTGTCTGCCCTCTGATGGAGAAGGTTAAGAGGCTTATGGAAGCTTCCTGAGGAGAGAGACTGAGGGGGAAACTGCATCTTGTTCTGATGGGCGGAGCCATTCTCTTCATAGACTTCAAGAAAACAACACACAAAAGACTTGATGCAGAGGGCAACACAGGAATCCAGCTGTCTTCTACTAAGCAGAGTGTAAAGACAATTTTCAAAATGTAACAAAATGACACTCTTCACACTGGAAAATAGCTTTTTGTCTTGGGAAAATGGTCAACTTCCATAAAAATTGCATTGTTTCAGGGTTATTCTATAATCAGTTAATAATGAACTGTTTAATATGTTTCTCAGCTTTAATCTCTAGTGATAGTGATAGTTATAAGCCACATAAGCAAAGGCTCTTTGAGGTCTCTACATATCAAACGTATACAATAAAGTACTTCTCTTTTATGCAGAAGATGGGAAAATAAAGAAAATAGTCATGCAAATAACTTTCCGTGGTTCAGATGAGAAACTGCCATTAAAAACTATGTGACAGGATGCTGAACTGGCATTCAATGAATGTAAACGACAGGACTGGGAGCAAAGTAGCATCAAGTGCTCAGGACTAGATCACACTTTTAGAATAAACTAATAAACTATCAGATCAAGTGACTCTATGGTACTGACATTCATATATTTTAATTCACATGTATACTTTAGACATACTGCTTGTTTTTCTTAAAAACATAGTTTCTGGAGCACTTCTATTTATATCCCATAGCCTGAGAATTTGCTCAAATATGTTCCCCTATACCTGACACCCAGCATACCTCTGTTGAAAATATTGCATGATAAAAATGAATCTTTTCTGTTACCACATTTTATGTCATGGTTGCAGGAACGCTGGTGTCTAACAAACCATAACAGTCATAAGATAACATTAAAACTGAACAAATACACAACAATGTACTTTTACAAAATGACTTTACTGAGGTCATACAAGGTATTTTCGCTATACTTACCGTATCCCATATCTGAAGTTTTATCTGTTTTCCATCAATAGTTATCATTCGAGCACCAAACTCAACACCTGAATAGAACAGAAAGTGTTTTGTTAGGCAAATTAGTGGAAATGTATTTCACATTTAAGGATTTTTTTTAAAAAGGGTATTTCTAGGACATGCTATGCAAAATAATACACAGATTAACAAATACAACTCCCATCCTTAGAAAATGTATAAGTTAAGGCAGAGGTATTCATAAGACATAGGCTAAGAATATAATTTAACACTAAGATATCTGAGTCTTGTGTAGACATCAACTGTGGCCTTCATGTTTTGCAGGCTCAATAATATTAAAAATAACTAGAAATGAGATTCAAGAACCAATTTCTTAAAAACTATTAATGTGGTTTAACAATCACTAAAATGGACAGATGAATTTCAACATCATAGTCTTAGTTCCATCATGGGTTATCAACTAGGAAAGAAATCTGCAAGTTCATTCACTAGAGATGACCACTGTTTAAACATATTTTCAGACATCTCAGCATGAATAAATACACATAGAAGCATACAGTTTTATATAAATGGGAATACATAAATGCTGTCCTGCAATTTGCTTTTCAGTCACTATGTCATAAACATTATTCCATACCACAAAGTACTTTTTCAATTAAAAAATTATATAAAACTATACCATTATTTTTAATGGCCACATAATAGTCCTGTGTGTTATGTATCTTTAGATATACATGCATTTTATTAAGTTGGTACTCTACTGCTACAAATTTTGGTTGTTTTCAAATCTTCACTAAGTAGTTAATGCTGAAATGAATTTTCTGCATATATTTTTCAACTTATGATTATAATTTTTGGCAAATTACAGGAGACAGGATTGCAGGTTAAGGGAATACAAACTTTACACTTATCAGCTTACTACTCTGGCTTTTTTCCTTGAATTTACCATCTTTGAAAATACTCATTCAATCATCAAAACAGGAGGAGGAGAAAAAGAGGGGATAATTTCAGAAGAGCAAACAGCTGTGAAGGAGACTCTGCAAGAAGTCTATCACTTACATTACACCAAATCATTACTGCTTGGAGTGTGTTCTTTCAGTATTTAGATCAGAGTCAGGGTGACGGGGAGACACACATGGTCCCCAGAAACCAGATGTCATCCTGGCAGAAAAACAGCTTTTAGTTGCCCAGGGAAGGGCATACTGCCCAGTGCCAGAATTTCATTTCAGCATCTCCTATAATTCCCCCAACTGTGATCAGGAAGGTGAGATAGAAAGGTGATTTACCCTTTCAGGATATGTAACTTGATTGAGTTTTTATTCTGTATTTTATTATTTTTTCCATACTAGGGGCAAAGTCAATACAAAGAAACTAATGGTATGTTTCTCAGACTCAGAAATACAGGAAAAGCACAGAGAAAAGACCTAGGAGTCAGGATGTACTAGAAAGAAAAATGCAAAACTATACAATTAACCTCATATAAAACCACTACAGTGTTTACACATCTACCTATCTATATGCATATAGTCATATACCGTCTATGCCACAGGGTGGGAGGATACCCAAAACAACAATCCACCAGCTTACTCAGTGACACGAAAATGAGTGGCTGAGGAAAGAAACTAGCGGCTAAGGACGGTACAGGTGCTCTTTGAAATGCCCACTATTTAAAAGGAATGTCCTAAAGTACAAAATTCTACAGATCAGCAAGACAATTGAGAAAATGGAAGCCTTTTCATGAATCTATTGTAGCCACAGAGAGAAATCTCAGTTTTCCTCCCACTGCCATGGGAAGGCTTTTAACCACTATCCAAAAACATCTGCACTGCTCAGTGGGATTCAAGATTTCTTAAATCCAATATGTAACGTCAAATTTGATGAAAAACAACGGCAAATTAGAAACAGACCCTTGACTGACACCATGGATGGGTAGGCAAAGGCAAGCAAGGACCAGCACCCTGAGCAGAGGGATGAAGGTACTCAAACTGACTGGCAAACATTCGGTCCTTTGACGGGAGGATGGCTGTTATGGTTTCTGCTTTCCAGCCTCTTAGGATGCTTCACTCCTGCCCATTTCCAAGTCCATGTTCCCAACCTCTTGTGAATTCTACATTAAACTCCAGACACTTTAATATCCCTAATAATCTAGATACTCTAATAATCCCTTTGCTTAACTTAACCCATAGTTGAGTTTTGGCATATTTAGCCCTTTATTCAAAGTACATACAGAGACTACTGATGCTTAAAAAGTCTTCAAAAATTTTGCCTCTAAAAACACACCTAATTTTAAAACCACGTTATATGAAAATCAAGACTGTTTCTAAAGCAGGAAAATACAGAAAGATTGCCATTTTAACTTCACTTACTGATCCTATTAGTAACAAAACAGACAGAGAACAAAAACAAGAAGCCAAGAAACTAGTTTTAAAAGGCTACTACTATATTATCCAGGAATGAGATAAGAAAAAACTGACAAGCACAGTTGATTACTGAAAAACTATGATTTCTGTTTTCCTATCAAGTGAAACAGAAACAAAGAATTCAAGTTTAGCTTCAAAAACATAACTCTTTCCAATTTACCTTCTCATAACTGGGTTCATCCAGTGCTGGCTTTACCTTTGTATTCTATATGGCAAAAGAAAATGCTGAAAGCTGAAGTGTCCTAGAAATTTTAGAAACAAACAAAAACCCCAAACCTTACACATCTCTGGACTGAAAAAATTTTAAATCGTTTTAGTTAAGTATATATTTGTGTGTGTGTGTGTGTGTGTGTGTATGCTTAAGAAGCTTATTTAGAAAGTTTTCTTTTTTTCTTAATGAGATAAACCATCATCCCCTACGCCCTTGAGCCTCTCTGCCCAGATACATTTTCAATTAACAGCCAATTCTGGCTGCCAGAGAAATTATCTGTGGAGCCAAAGGCCAGGCCTCATTTACCTGACACTGTCAGGGAGTGATGCTTATTTTTTCAGATGTTACTTACTCACTTCCAACCTTCCAGGACAAAACACTCTGAGCGTAAATACACACTTTCTAAATTACCTCTGGATCGTGATCATCCTTGTAGAGTAAGTGCTTGCATCCTTGCATAGTAAACATTTATTTAGTATTTAACAATCAATACCAACTAATTGTGTGACCCTGAGCAAGTTACTATCTCTCTTCTGTTTTAGTTTTTCTTATGTGTAAATCATATTAACGATACCCATCTAAAAATTTCTTCAAGATTAAGAGTTATTACATATGTAGAATCTAAGAAATGATACAAATGCACTACAGACACAGAAAACAAACTTATGGTTATCAAAGGAGATGGGGGGTAGACATAAATTAGGAGTCTGGGATAAACACATACACACTACTACATTAAAATAGGTAAACAACAGAGACCTACTATATAGCACAGTACCCAAGATCTTGTAACAACCTATAATGGAAAAGAATCTGAAAAAGAACACATATATGTATATATGTATGACTGATTCACTTTGCTGTACACTTGAAACTAACTTAACATTGTAAATTAGTTATACTTCAATTTAAAATAAAGTTACCACATGCCTTAGTTACCATATACTTACTGCCTGGCACACAGTAAGTATTTTGCATGGATGCATTATTATTTCATACTATACTCCAAGATTTCTAACTAATGATGACACAACCTCATGAGGTGACTGCTGCTGACAGCCCCAGTGAGAAACGGCCCCCTGCCAGAGCCAGGGCACGTGGAGGTGCGGAGGCAGGGTGAGGCTCCTCCCCGCAGATGGCACTGCCAAAGCAGACAGCAGGGCTGGTATCAAGTTAACAGCCATAAGGAGCCTTCCTTAGACCGTCTTGAGAAAAAAAAAGGATGTACTCCTGGAACTTAGAAACTGCAGAAGTTCAAAACAGAGACTGGTGGCAAAGAAGGCTGATACTCCTAGAAACAAAACTATAGATACTAGCAGAAACAAAAGGTATAGATATTAGCTAGGAAAAAACTGACTTACAGATAAGGCCAAAATGTCTACCTAGAACATGCAAAATAATTAAACAGTAATAATGGTGGGAAAAACCTGTTTACAATAGCAACAAAATCCGTAAAATACAAAAATAATGTCAAAGCACAAGACCTTATATAAAACTTTACTTAAAAGCATTTTAAAAGCTGGAATAAAAGAAAACATCTTATGTGTATAAACTGCTAATCTTAATACAGTAAAAGCATAAACTGTCTCCAAACTAGTCCATAAATTTAATATATTTCCTACCAAATTTTAAAAGCCTCACTAAATTTTTTGCAATTTGGCAAACAGACTAAAGTTCAACTGGAGAACAAATATACAAAAATAAGAAAATTCAGAAAATTTTTTAGAAATTTAGAAAATTTTTAGAAAAGGAAAACCGTCAATCACACATTAAGTAACTAGAAAGTGACTGTAAATGCCAGTATGATATTGCCTCATGAAATAGGAAAAAAAAAAAAAAGAGAGAGTCCCCAAACAGGCTGATATATATAGAGATTTAGCACATAACAAAGGCTAAATCAAACAAGAAAGAAAGAATGGCTTATTTAATTAATGATGTGGGGCCACAAGTTATGTAGGGATTAAAGAAAATAATCTACATGACCATATACCAGATGAAGTATAAATTTATAGTATGAGAAGAATATTTTAAAGAATATGTATATAATGCATACACACGAAAGGGGATCCCTTCCTTAGTAAGGCTTGAAAGTCAAAACAAAAAGCATCAATGAATTTGACTAAAGAAAACTAGTAGAAGAGAGGGCAAAGATAAAACCACATAATTCAAAGAAAAGACACAGAAGTGTTTCTTAAACATATTTTTAAAAGTTCAGCCGCACTAAAAACTAAAGAGTTGAAAAGTCAAATAGCGACTTTTCTTCCTCCAGTTCACAAATATTAACGTCATTCACAAGCTGCAGTCAAGGCAAAGGTAAGAACAGGTACTTTAGGACATCTGCGGAGGAAAAGCAAAAATGAGAACAGCTCTGTATGTGTGTTTATAATATATTTAAAAACTCAACAAGGTGATACACATACCAAATTCTTCACAGTGGTTGCTGGAGGGCCAAAGGCAAGTTTACATGGGGAATTTAACTTTCTTTGGATTTTTACAGTGTTTTCATAACAATCACACGGAGAAGGCAATGGCAACCCATTCCAGTGTTCTTGCCTGGAGAATCCCAGGGACGGAGGAGCCTGGTAGGCAGCCGTCTACGGGGTTGCACAGAGTCGAACACGACTGACGCAACTTAGCAACAGCAGCATAACAATCACAACCCGTCAGGAAAGTATCCTTATGTTCTAGGATCAGGAAAATGGTCTTTGTGAGATCTGAACTGGATGCTCAGAAGGTTTTTTAAGCTATCTTCCTAGTTCTCGGCAATGACATTCTAAATAACTTTATCAGAAAACTGAATTCCAAATAAATGAAGAATACTTTTAATTGATCTCTTGTGGGGCACCTGATATGGGAAACAATACCACCTTTTCCCCAAGAGTATACTTTCACTTTCAGCAGTCACTTCTTAGAAGCTGATGGTTTAAAGCGGGGGAGAGAGGAAGCAAGGTGTAATGAACATATAAATGGCCTAGCTTCTGGATCAGGATTTGTCAAACTGTCCACTACAAAGAAGTAAAATAAACATAGTGGGAATGAGTGGGCTATAACTAAGAGGGAGGACAAGGCAGCTGAGGGTGTACACAGGGGTAATTATAATGATGTAACTATAAGGCTTAGAATTAAAGCTGGGTAAGGGGAGAAGTAAGAAAGCAAGAGAGGTGAGAGTACAAAGATGGCAGAATCAATGGATTTTACATCTGATGGGATAAATAAACTTTTAGTGTTAGGAACCAGGTGTGTGAGCTGAAAGGATGGCAGGGGTGGTCAGATAGCCAGTCACATGAATCCAATCCAGAGTAGTTCTAGACTCTGGTGACAGAAAGGTCCTGGGCAGGACTGTGCAGATGAGGAGCTCAGTGGAAGCAGGATCTCAGAAGAAGCGCAAGTAAAGGAAGCCAGGGGCCAGGATGTGTGTGGGCGTGTGCACAGGGTCAACAATATGAAGCCTATTTCCACCTGGGGAATCCACACACATACTCACAAAAGCCACTGATCCAGTGATTCTCAGCCTTTAACGTTCATGTGAATCACCTGGAGACCCTGTTGAGCTGCAAAATGGGAGCCAGTAGATTCTGTAACAACTCCCACACAATGCTGATCCTGCTGGTCTACAGAAACAGCCCCTAAGCCATCCTCTGGATGGCAAGGCTGGAGTCTGGATCCTCAGTGAAATTGTGCCCAGGAAGCTATTATAGATGGCTCTTTGATTCCGGCACAGTTCTCACTGAGATAGCAGTCAAAGGGTAAGGAACATTTTATATAGTCTTCCCTTGCCTTTTATTTCCTCTTTGCTATCAGTTAATAATTCTTCATCACAACCCAACCTTAACCTTGTCACCTTCCTCTATTCATCAAGCAAAAGGCAAGTATGCAGCAGGATCAAGACACTGCCTCATGCCTACTTTACCAATCATTCTACACTCCTCGAAAAAGTATGTACTAAGGACCTTCTAAATGATTTCTGTGTCAGAAAAAGAAATTCTAGTGATGGGTGTCATGAATATAGTAGTTGGCGTCCAACCAGAAAAATAGAAACCATACTTAAGCATTTAAAACAGAGGGGATTTAAAGTACGGAATTGGTTACATTGAAGGAAGGGCTGAGAAACCCAAGGAGCAGAAGGTAACGCAACCCAGAGATCAGTAACAGCCGGAAGTTGCTGCTGTCCCCAAGCCGGGGGGCTGGGGGGCGGGGGCAGAAAGAGAAACCAGGATTTCCTGAGCCCAGGAACCAGACAGCCAGTGACTCTGACAGGCAGGGGCTTGTACTGAAGCCATGGAGGACACACAGTAAACCCTGGCAGAGAGGGGAGAAGACCCTCAGCTTTTTTTGCCTTTCTCCTCTGAATTCCCAGGGCCTCCCATCAGCGAGCCCAGAGGGAAGCCGGCCAGTGCAGTCACATGAGTTACGGTTTGCTGAGAACGCCTCCCGACCTACTTCCCTATCTCTCTCCACAGCAGAGCCTATCCTCTGCCAGCAGCGAGGCTCAGGCCTATCCTCCCTACAGGGTGCGCTTCAGTGAAAAGGAAGACACTTTTGACAGCACCCTATAAAAAAAACAACTGGCTAGCTGTCTCAGGACCTAGTCATGCCTAAGAGGTGGCCTCAAGGTGCAGACCTATTAAAGAACAGATCCTACAAAAAAGGAGCTCACCCAAGTTAAAACGCATCATGAGAACCAGCATGAAAGAGCAACACCTGTCTTACCCATCATTAGCAGATATAATTAAAACTGCCAAGATGAAAATGGAATCTGCATGTTCTTACTATAAGTAGCCAGTAAGGAAAGATGTTTAATATATGCACAAAGTACATTAGGCTTGGGTGAATACCATCAACTGATCAAATAATCTGATTTATAAACTGCATCTTCGACTTGGTACTTTAAAAATACACAGGACATGAGAATCAACTTATTATGACTAGTGAGTTAATGATACCTATAGAAAACAAGCAGACGCTGGCTGAAAACACACACTAAGCTATCAGCTGCAAACTTTAACTAGATTTCCAATTACCTTATTTATACATGGCTGACTAATCTCTATTGCAGCCACAGAAGAAGAAATCTGGATTCTTTAGCTTTCGGGGTGTAATTTTTTAAAACAGATTAAGAACCCTGAAAGAGCACACTTACTTCAAGTTTTTTGTTTTTCACTTAATTTTATACTTTTGCATATTAATGAATAACATCACTAAAAACAACCAGTAGAGCTAACAGTAATAATAGCTAAAATTTGTTGACCATCTCTTACCAGGAACTCTCATTTATTCTTCACAATTGAGGAAACCAAAAAATGCTTGATGGTAGTTTTTCTGGGTTAATAATTACAGGCAGGCCTGGAGCACTTACCACACTGCTAGGCACTGCTTCAATGCATCACATTTATTAACTCACTTACTGTTCACAACGATTTTGTGAGATGGTCCTACTACTTTTCTCATTTTACAGACAAAGAAACTGAGGCATGGAGTGGGGAAGGGGTGTGTCCAGCTAGTGGCAAAGCCCTGATCCGAACTCCAACAAACCGGTCCACAGTCTCTGCTGTTACCCAGCCGTCTTGAGATACACTGTCTCCCAATCTTCTGTTCCATCGTTAAACACAATCAAGATCAAGTATGATTGTCTGCTGCATTCCAACCACTCTTACAGAGTTGTGTAATATTATTTTTACTATAGATAGTTATTTTAAACCCAGTGATGGAGACTAAACTCTGGTACAGCAACAGATCCAGTTTCACTGATTTCTGACTCCTTATTAATGCAATGAGCTCTCTAGCATATTCCATGTCCACTATCCCAAATTTGTGAATGCGTCTCATCTCTTTACAACACTTACCAATAGTAAGGTCATGCACTGGCTGAAACCTCTTGTCTGTAAACTGTAGCAATAAGCATGATTTACCAACACCTGAAAATTAAAAAAAATAAATAAGTAAGAGAAAAATTCACAGAAATTAAGAAATACTTCATAAAAGCACTTGGAAGAGAGACATTCAGGGTTCCCAGTGCTCTGAGAGCAACGTGCCACGCTTTCTCAGTGCTCTACCACTGATCTGAGCGGAAGGTGGTGACCAACCCAAAACAGCCTTTGCATCCTTCATGTTCATTCAGCATTTCACCCTGAAAGATGGGAGTGGCAGGAACTCCCGGAAGACAACCAAGCAGCCTCTACCCCAGGATTCATGCAGGGAAGTGTTCCTGCACTCTTGCTTTTTCTTTAGTAGTGAAAACATTTTAAAAACAGCACTTTCCTCTTTTTACAGTTCATTTTACCTTGGTCTCAGAAAACAAAGAAACAAGAAGCAAGTGTCTGGGATCTGCTTTAGTGGGAAAAGCTGCTTGTTCTACCTTCTGGCTGATTCACTTTGAAAGTGAAAGTCGCTCAGTCGGGTCCAACTCTTTGCAACCCCACAGACTACACATTCCATGGAATTCTCCAGGACAGAATACTGGAGTGAGTGGCCTTTCCCTTTTCCAGGGGATCTTCCCAACCCAGGTCTCCCGCATTACAGGTGGATAGATTCTTTACCAGCTGAGCCACTAGGGAAGCACTGATTCACTTTGGAATCGACTTTAATCTGAATGGTATTCCTTTACTCTTATCATTGAAGTCTTGAATAACTTCCCAATATTCAAATTAAAGGCAAAATTTCTATATATATCCTACTTGCCCTCTGAGAAGAACTGAATATTCATACCACTTCCTACTCATTTTCAGGCCCATAACCTTACAGGAGACCAAATCTGCTTACTTGGTAGCATCGTGCACTTATGAAACACAAAGGCAGTCACCATTCATTCGTCCATTCACTTATTCAAATAGTCTCTGGTGAATGCTAACCATGCACATGGAAAACTGATTCGCTTGCTTCCTTACAGCCTAGCAGAGGGAGAGACATTGAGCAGAACAAATGCCCGAATAATCTGTATGAACTGGAACTTAAAATAATTATAATAACTGCCATCTGAAAGAAGAAAATAAAGTACTATGAGAAGAGTAACAGAAAAGACTTCATTTAGACTGAAGGGCTGAAGAAGGTCTTTCTTAAGTGACACAAACTGAACGGTTCAATGTCTTCTAGGTTATTCACTCAATGAGAGAAGGACAATGAATACCTTGTCACTTGCTACCTGGCTTAAGGCAGAGAGAAGTCACTCAATTTTGCTGAAGTGTCAAAATGAACATAACAAATCAAAGATAAATTCTGTGTGTGTGTAAGTTATATAAGTTCTCTCTGTGTGTGTGTATCTATATATAGTGCTTTTTTTTTTTTTTTAAACTTTTCTTTTAAAAAATGTTTTGGCCTTAAGGGGCAGCACATGAGATCTCAGTTCCCCTTGCGGTGGAAGCATGGATTCTTAACCGCTGGACCACCAGAGAAGCCCCCCATATGGCTGTGTTTTAGGAAGTATTTTATTTGCTTCAAGTTTTTTGAATGTTTTAAGATTCTAGTTAACTGAAAAAAAGATGGAATTTCAAAACATTTGACTTTTTTTCTCTTGTATTCACAATTTCTCTTTTACATTACAAAAGGCACAAACCCATTAGATTTCTAATACCCCTTCAACAGCCTTGCAGGTCTAGGAGAGAAAGGAAAATTATTAAGTGTTAAGGTACAAAATAGGTGAGCAACTGAGATATGAATCTTCCGTTCTGCTTTTAAAAAGAGACTTTATTTTTGGGAGCAGTTTTAGGTTCATAGCGAAACTAAGTGGGAAGTACAGCAAGATCCCACAGCCTCCCTCCCCACGGGAGCACAGCCCCCTTCACTACCAGCCTCCTGCACCAGAGCTGTAACACCTGTCCCAACTGATGAACCTGCCTTGACATACCATCACTCAAAGTCCGCACTTCACATCTGGGTTCTTTCTCGGTGTTCTCCACCCTATGGATTCTGACAAATTATCATGTATCCAGTTACAGTGTCACACAGAACTTTCACTGCCCTAAACATCCCCAGTGCTCTCTCAGTCCTGCCCCCTCACCACTCATCTTCCTGCTCCGTAGTCCCGCCTCTCTCTGACTGTCACATAGCTGGAATCATACGGTATGTAGCTTTTCCAGACTGGCTTCTTTCATTTAGCAATATGCACTTAAGATTCCTCTTTTTTCTTCATTTCTATTTTTAGCATTCAAAATTTCCCCATATGGTAGAGAAAAAAGTTATAATTAGAAATCACAGATTTTATTACTGAGGGACCTCAAGAATCATCTCACAGTCTGGTAATTACTCTAGGGATACAAGAACCTGAAACCCTCTTATCATCTCACAACAGAGTATGGATTGCTCTGCTAATAGCAATACCACTTACTCTGGCCAAGTACTGACCTCACTTTCAAGATACCACATCCTTTCTTCAGGGAATCAAAGTATCTTTCAAAGCAGAGACTATATCCAAGGGCCACTATGGTGTTTCCCAGGCCTCCTTAGTCACCCACCTACTGACCATTTGTCAGGACCAGTTAAGTTTCCAGATAGCTTGTCTTATTCAATATATGTTGACTTCTACTATTTTAATTCTGGATAAAATACTTGGGGGTTCTGGGTCACAATCACGAACACTTTTCCAAATTGCCAAATTGAATTAGCTAGGCTTTTTCTCAGTCCTCAATTTATTTGACCCAGAAACATGATCTATTTGTGCCATAAAATATTTCTGTAAAATTTATCTACCTACAATCTCCTTAAAAATTACCACTTCTGGCTTTTTCAGGCTGTAATCATCTCCTTGGTCCCTTAATTCTGTGACAACTGCTCCTTTTCTTAAATACTGGAGGTTTCACCACCATTTCATCTTTGGTTATCTTTTCTCTTCAGCTGACAGAACTAACCCAGGCCTATAGCCCCAACATATATCTATAAATTAGTGATTGGCGAACACATCTCTCTAGCCACCATCTTAATTAATTTCATTCTCATTATATCCAACTGCCTTCTGAACATGTCCACTTTAACTCTTTCAGGTTGGGAATGCAAACTTGTAAAACCTAATCCATTCTGTTTCATGTTCCTGCCTACCATTCTTCCAACAACTCAAGAGTCACCTTCAGTATTTCTTTATCTCTGGAGTTGGTTCCCAATGGATCACATCAACAAGAAAATCTCTTAATTCCTTTTCTTCCTACAGCTAATGGCTCACCAATCTCATCAGTTTCTTCAGAAATACCTTAAATTCCATGCTTTCCCCTCTTAATCCTCAGTGCTCCATTTCTGGCTCTCAATAAGACATGGTCTTGGCTTCCCTGGTGGCTCAGAGGTTAAGCGTCTGCCTCTAATGTGGGAGACCTGGGTTCAATCCCTGGGTCAGGAAGACCCCCTGGAGAAGGAAATGGCAACCCCCTCCAGTATTCTTGCCTAGAGAATCCCATGGATGGAGGAGCCTGGTGGGCTACAGTCCACGGGGTCGCAAAGAGCTGGACACGACTGAGCGACTTAACTAACTTTCCACCTTCAACCTCTGCCTCAAATCTATTTGTATAAACCTATGAAAATTTTTGCTAAAATGCACATATATAAAATATAAGCCCTCCAAAACAGTAAATGATGTTCTTTGAGAAATTGTTATCCCAACAGATCATATTATCACACCATGGTCTACAGCCTGTGGTTAAGCACAACACATCACCTTCTGTCCTCTGAAATGACACTACATTCTTCCTCTGGCATCTCTTACCCAGGAACTTGTCACTCCTTGGCAACTCTAAACTCATGCTTAGAGATTCCAATGCTTTCTTCACTAAAGCATTCCTGTTCCAAAGATGCTATCAATTCCCATGCAGAGCTAATATGGGGATTAGTTCCTTGGGTTTCCATAGTATTTCCTTTATGCCTCAAAATCCTGGTAAGAATCCTAGCTCTGTCACTTACTAGCTGTAACACGGGGCAAGGAAATTGACCTTCTGAGCTTCAAAATTCTATCTATAAAATTGGGGAAATTCCTATACTTTCTTTGGTGCATTGTTGCAAGAATCAGATGAAATAAATTTAAGAGGGCTCCTGTACAGTAAGAGTTACCTGTGTCCAGTTTACAAACCTTCTCTGAGCTATGTATTTAGGACATGTGCCTTTTTCTATAAGCACAATATACTTTAATAAAAATGAAAACACTGTGATGATCTTTCTGATGCATCAGCTTGACTAGGCCTTCCAATTACTGGGTGCTGCCGTGAAGGCATTTGGTAAGATGTAAGTCCACCCTCAGTTTCATAAGGTCTAAGTTTCATTCTTTTGTATGTGGCTGCCCAGTCTTCCCAACATCATTTAATGAAGACTGTCCTTTCCCCACTGTATATTCTGGGCTCCTTTGTCAAATTAATTGACCACATATGAATGGGTTTACCTCTGGGTTCTTTATTCTGTACCATCGATCTATGTCTGTGCCGATACTAATACCATACTGTTTTGAGTACAACAGCTTTCTAATATAGCTTAAACTCAGGGAGCATGGTGCCTCCAGATTTGTTCTTCTTTCTAAAAACTGCTTTAGCTACTCAACCACTCTTTAATAGAAACTGCTGCACTTAACAGCTGTTAGAGTTTCTACTGTGAAGTCACCTTACCTTCTTCCTTTGCTGCTGCTAAGTCGCTTCAGTTGTGTCCGACTCTGCGCGCACCCACAGACGGCAGCCCACCAGGCTCTGCCGTCCCTGGGATTCTCCAGGCAAGAGCGCTGGAGTGGGTTGCCATTACCTTCTCCAATGCATGAAAGTGAAAAAAGAAAGTGAAGTCGCTCAGTCGTGTCTGACTCTTAGCGACTTCATGGACTGCAGCCCACCAGGCTCCTCCGTCCATGGAATTTTCCAGGCAAGAGCACTGGAGTGGGGTGCCATTGCCTTCTCTGACCTTCTTCCTTTACTCAGGGTCCAATACACTGTTCTCAGTAGGCCTCAGTGTTGTGGTGAGAACTGACTACCTGATTACCACATCAATGCCAAACAATTTTAAGTAACACTCATTAAAATTGTAGATTCCTAAAGCCTCGCCCCAGAGATTCTGATTCAGTCTTTGGTTAGACCCAAGAATCTAATTAATAAACCACCAGCGATGTTTTTAGGCAATGGAGCCTTCTCCACAAGGAGGACTGGTAAAAGTACTAGGTATTCTACTGAAGTTTATTTTTCTAGTCCTAAACCAACTTCTACCAATTTCAAGATAATTTTTAAAAATTGATGATTGCTCCATTTTAAAAATCATAAGACAGTTTAATTTAAAATATGTGGGGGAAGCAAAGATCTAAAGTTTCATCAACTTTTATCCTGAAATCATAGCTACACACTGTCATCTATGATGTTGGGTTCCCAAAAGCAGAACGAACCAGATGTTCTACAAATGAATGACCTGTCTTCATGACTAAAAGTAATGCATTGAAGAACTCTATGTTTTAAAGTCATACCAAAGAACTGACAGACCTCAAACACAGACTATGCAGAGAGGTGGCAATCTGGTGTAAATATTTGTGGCTTATTTTGCAAAGAGAAAATTTTATTCTTCATGTTAACATTCCAAACCAAGAAACCCGTGAAACATGACAGAACAATGAGGTCTGCTCTTTTAAACAGAAAATTAATAAACTCAGCAAGACACATTAAAAAGAACATAAGCTTCATAGTTGGGACACCAGGGTTCATCTGCATTATTTCATAACTTGTAACCTCAGACAAAATTCATTATAGAAACTAAGCTCCATTTCTACATTTGTAAAATGGGAAAAAGAAAAACATGGCATTTCTACTTCAAAGGAATATCATAAGGTTCAAATTCCAAAATTTTGAGTTCTTCATATCCAAAATTTTTAATGAAAACAGTAGAGGATTCTTCAAGATGAATACAGTTGAGAAGCAAAATCTCCAACCAAACTGATCTGACCTTGAGTTCACATTTTTAAATATCTAGTTTCTACAACTGAAGAAAATATTCACAATCTATAATTATCTTTTAAATAAAATGACTTCAGAGTTGTTTTCATGCTGCTGGTTTCCCACACATCATCCCCCTCACATCTGAGACAGCAATCCTTTCATTTACTGCTATTAGATACTGATCTGATGCTGACTGGAGTGGGTTAAAGAGACATGTCTAAGTCCCAACTGCTGGAACTTCTGAATGTGACCTAACTTGGAAAAAGATCTGTTCAGGTATAATTAAGGATTCTGAGATGTGATCAGCCTGCATTCAGGTTGGGCCTAATTCCAGTGATAAATGGATACGCAGGGGAGAAGGCTGTCTGAAGACAAAGGAGGAGACTGGACTTGTGCTGCCACAAACCCAGGAGCCCCTGGAGCCACCAGAAGCTGGAAGAGCAGCAAGGATTTTCCTTGGCGCCTTCAGAGGGAGCACAGCCCTGCCCACCCCTAGATTTTGGACTGCTGGCCTCCAGAACTGTGAGGGAATAGGTTTTTGTTGTTTTGAGCTCTGAGACAAGTTTCTTAAAATGCTTAAGTAGCACAAGAAACCCTATAAAAATGCACTCGTGAGGAGCAATTTTTCCTTCCTCCCCCTCCTTGGACTCCTTGGTCTCTCAGTCTTGTTGACTCCATCTCCAATGATTCCTACTGTGGTCAGTAAAAAATAAAGAGACTCAAACACCAGAAATATTAAAATAAGGGAAGAGGCAACAGGAAAGACAGAGCATTTACTTGAGAAACCTCTCAGTGAAGGCTAAGGGGGCAGGGAGGAAGACACTCTGGACCCTTCTATGAAATGGCCAAGCCATCTCCATCTCCAGAGCTCTGATGGACTCTACCAGTACTGCCAGACCAGCAACCCCTAAGGACAGGAACACATCTAATTCACTTTTGAAATTCTTCTCAGAAATGTGCTTTACATTTGGTAAACTTTTACCATTGCAGCCTCCTGTATTTCAATGTACACCACCAATTTAAGAGAGAAACACTGGACTATATTTGGATCCCACATGCGACAACGGTAGAAAAAGTTGTTTCAGGTCTCAAGGCCTTGTTTGCTTATCATATCACGGTAATCATACATTCACTTTACTCAGAAAGCTACTGCAAGGAATAAAAGAAATGGCACGTAAAGAATAAAGGTAACAAACACATCTATGCTTCCTTCCCTTTCCTGGCACAAATTCAGACTAACACTTCATTGCACGCTGCAGCCATAGTGCTCTCTACACACTTCATTAAGCACCTCTTGTATCATACTTCTATTATCAATTCACACATCTACCTGCCTCCCTTAGGAGCAATAACATTCTGCATTTAGAAAACCACTCTGCTCTGTGGCCTGGCTTAGAATTAATAGATGCTCAGTGAATGCAGAATTTATGTCCTGAATGCGCGCTGAAAAGATCAAACAGTGACATACTCGCATTTTCTATATAATGACAAACAAGTCTACATTTTAAGAAGTCAATTTCTCAAAAAAATTTTTATTCCCAACAGTGGCTTTTTCAGGTAGAAAAATGATGTTGGAGAATGAAATCATGACCACGTGACATTAAGAACTGTGTCTCTGACACTATCCACCCCTGATTTAAGTGTAATTTCCCTCTGAAAATGTGAGGTCTCCAGGGAGTGTTCCTTCCTCCCACACTCTGCCTCTGTCTTAGGGACAGTGGCTGGGCCCTCCACCTGCTGTTCTGTATTCTTTAGAATTCTCTTAGTCCACTTCCCCATTACTCTAACCCCACATTAAAGTCAGTGGTTCTTTATACCAGACTTCCCCTGTTCAAAATTCTGTTTGTAATTTCCATCTCCTTCGGACTCTTAGAATTAGTATGATTAATACATCCTTCATCAGAAGAAAATTTTAATTTGGTGAAGCTGAGGGTTTTTTAATATAAGCTGAGTTTAGATATTCTTAAGAAAGACCTAGCTTGTGCAATATTTTCATGAAAACAAAGCTAGGTGCAATTTATAACTTTTTAAAACTTAAAAAATAAAATGGAGCACTAGCTAATTTACATAGAGAATAAATGACAGATTATTAAATTTAATAGCAAGTAACAGAGCAGAAATGTGGTTAAAAATAGCATCCCTTTCCTTTTTCTCCTCCCACTCTTGGGATTTTCTCGAACTAGTTTGTTTTAATGGTGGAAAATGGCTTAGAGTGAGAAGAATCAGAATGAAGGAAACTGAAGTATACCTCTCAGAATCTTAGAAAGTCACAGTATGTTGGAAGCAAAGGGGCCCTCTGTGCAATGTTCTCTAAATAGTAGGTT
Organism: Ovis canadensis; assembly: GCF_042477335.2. Taxonomy (NCBI): domain Eukaryota; kingdom Metazoa; phylum Chordata; class Mammalia; order Artiodactyla; family Bovidae; genus Ovis; species Ovis canadensis. The sequence continues at coordinate 49,253,187 of NC_091253.1, read as the reverse complement.
GTAACCAGTGAAATCAATTTACTGGATTACAACTAGCATTTAAAAAATGAACTAGAACAAAATAGCAAATACTAGACTGCAGGGACTCAATAAAGATAGGACAAGTGCTATATGCAAGCTACTGCCATACACACACACACACACATATGCACTTACATACATATTTAAACCCTGGGCTGCAACGTAAGATGTACCTCTTATTGTGCTGATAAGACACAAATTTGGAAATTATTCTCCAGCATCTCATCCAATCACACACCCAGGCAAAGAACCCATCCACAACATTTATGCTAGGATTCACAGCAAACAAAGCAGCTGAAGAATCTAGAACACTTCTGTTCTCTTTTAATGAATATTTACAAGGACAGGGATCAAGGAAAAAACAAGACTAAATCATCACAGCTGGGAATTTAACATAAACCAATCAACCAACCAACCAACCAACCACCCAACCAATCAGCCAGCCAACCAACCAACCAGCCAGCCAGCCAAACAACCAACCAACCAACCTTGGGTACCATGAGTCATCTACTAGGTGACAATTCTATTGTATAACCCTCTTTGTAAAGATTTTTCAAACAGGTAAAATGATGATGACACTGTTTCCTTGTTTGCCAGGGACAGGCTTAGTTACCCCTGGTGTCCTGATGAATTAGGGATCAGCCTAGATGATGAATTACATGCCTTCACTAAAGCGCTGATTCCCTAAAGTGCGCTTCCCCAGAACAGCAATATCAGCAGTACCTGGAAACTTTTAGAATGCAAATTATCAGCTCCACCCCACTTAATGAGTCAGAAACTCTGGGGTGGAGTCGTTAAATCAGTGTTTCACCAAGCTCTTCAGGTGATCCTGATGTGCCCTGAAGTCTGAGAATCACGGGCCTAGCTATAGTCGACTAAAATACTGGTCTCAGTGTCCAATCCTCTTTAGTTTTCCAGCTACAACTAATATGACACCATTACCTGCTTGGTATAACAGATAAGTAACAAAAAATAGTGAAGATATGCTGCTGTACCCCGGTACAGGTTAAGTTCAAAACAGGGTTACCCTGGTTTCCACTTAGAATCTCTGGCGATCACTGAGCTTAGAATAGTGAGACTACCTGATACCTGCCTAATTCCCAAAGGACCCACTTCAATATGAACAAGCAGTTTTTACTGCAGCGATGGACTTCTATAATTGAGTTCAAGCTAACACACTCTTGTCTTATGTAAAATATATGCATGACTTTTGAGATTTTCAAGGTGAAAACACGCTCTCTCTTCACACACAATCTTATTTGACCATAACAGTAAGCCTATGACATCAGTAAAGCAGGAATGATAATCCCTCTCTCTCTCTTTTTTTTTTTGCCACACCACACAGCTTGTGGGATCTTAGTTCCCCAACAAGGGATTGAAACCAGGCCATGGCAGTGAAAGTGCTGAGTCCTAATCACGGCCTGCCAGGGAATTCCTGATAACCTTATTTTAAAGATGAAGGAACAGAGGCTTAAATGACATGCCTCAAGTTAAAGCACAGTAAGAAGCAAAACTGAAACTCAAAATAAGGTTTTAAAATTTACAATATAAGTCATATTTTTCCACTGTACCACCCAACCTCCTGAGTTTGTTCTTCTCTGATACATATTACTACTTGCAAACAATACCTCCTCTAACTAAAAAGAAGCTATCTCCCTCACCATGTATTAGCATCAATAGTAAGATAAAGAAAGGAAATATTCTATACGCTTAAAGACTCTGACAGAGCAGAAATTTAACAAAGGAAGGTTTTAAAAAAGTAACAGATCAGGTGTGTCAACGTATTTTAACCTGACCATTTTCCTGACTGTTTCATAAAGTAAAGATCTCACAAATAAATTTCAGTGAAGGAGCTTGAAGAGGATACTTTCTCATGATGCTATGAAAGGAAGATGTCTGGATGTAAACGTACAATATAATCACCATACAGTAAGTTTACTGCACATGATGTCTAAGTAGTATGTTATGATGTAAATGAGTATCAAAATCAAAGGCTGTAAGCAGAACGATCCATTTCTTGCAGTGCTAGGTTAATAAGAAGTACATGATAACAGTAACTAAATCAAGCTCCTTAAATCCCTGCAGACTTGGTATCAGTCGACACAGACAATGTTGACGCTAGCCTGTTGAATTTAAGTATTGATACGTGAATACTTAAATTCACAATTAAATACTAATATTCTTTCTAAATTCCTATTCTTAATGGAAGATGATTTATGACCTTCTGTTGTGGTCACATTTGACCTCGGCTGAGCCAATCAGATGCACCTGTTCAGAATTTGGAATCTTGAAAGAATGCGTCAGTATCAGGAACCAGAAAGAAAGGATCCACAGCGGCTACAGAGGAGGTGCCGGACGGCTGGCAAGCACCAGCACCTGCTTCAGCAGGTTGTACTGCCAGCAGGAGTCTGGCTGTGTCTTGCCTTCCCTGGTTGTGCCATTTTCAAGCTTGATTATACTGCCTTCCTATCAATTCTATGGAGCATCCTATCTTTCCAATAAAATGCTGCTCTGCTTAAGCTGACCACAGCAGGTTTCTGCTGTCTGCTAGCACAGACCAGGACTAAGAAAACTGAGGACTGACTGAGGTAATAATGATTCAGCTATACAGGTTTTTAAAAAGAATGAGATAGATTAATTCGTGATATGTTAAGACACCCAAGATTTACCCTTAAGCAAAAAAAAGGTGAAGAACAGCACCATTTATATAATCATATTGGTGGGACTGGGACGGATGGACACACACACACAAACACACACAGACATGTTTAAAGATGCACAGAAAATTTCTAGAAGGATACACAAATCATTACTATTCTATGTAAAATGGTGGAGTATTTAAATTTTCATTTTTCACCATAAACATTCATCGTTTTTATTAAAAAAAATCTGAGTTTTTCAAAGGATCTATTTTAGCATCAAATACTATATAAGCAATACTTTCACTAGCCCCATCCAACAACCTCCAATGTGATGTGGCATTTAAATAACTAGCACAACGTCTAGTGTGACCATAAATAGTCACATTAAATACTGGTCTGCTAAGAAAATTAGAAGCCTGAAAGTAAAATAATGCGTTGTGAAACTGAAGATTTTGATTTCCTTTTTTAACTCCTAAAAGCCACTAAGGAATAACTAATCAGTAGTACTTTTATGGCTAAGGCTCAACATTCACACATTCACATTCAAATCCAATATGATTTTTCCATTTCTTGGGTAAATTCTCCAAGAAAGGAAACTGTAAGCCAAAATGGATGGGGGGAGGGGTGGGGGGTGGGGGAAATCAAGAAAAAAAAAAGGTTAGATGGTGGAAAGGCCTCAATAACTCCTGTCAGAAGTCTGAGTGAAGAGTTAGTTATCCCATTCAGAGATGGAGAATAAAGCTTCTTTTATGAAGCTGTACCCAGAGCATATGAAACCAACTCTTTATACCACACAATGCTCTTCACAGTGTGGTCCCAAGATTCCTGTATTTCTGAGCCTCCACAAATTCCAACAAAAAGCTCCATAGGACCACACTCTGCAGAACATTCCTGGTATAGAGTCATCCCACCTTCCTGGCAAAACAGAAGACTGAGGAGCTCAGTTCCATTCTCTGTTCTCCATACACAACAAATACATAAACGGAGGCAAAAGCACAAACTGATTCTACAGGATTATCAGGTAGGGAAGTTCTCAAAGCGTCTGTGTCACATTTGACCATTTGTAAAATGGGGTCAAGAGCTATCTAGGATTACTGCAAGCAATGTATGGAAGCTACAGCACAGTTCTCAGCATGCAGTGGGTCCTCAATAAATGTTTACTGAAAACCTGAATGTCATGAGCTGTTCACTCCAGGGAGAATGAATGAGTCTTCTCCATGCTCCTTCAGTACTCTGCATAGACAAGTCTCTATTACACCATCTTGTCATTGTGGCAAACTTGTCTCCCTCTTAGGGTAGGGCAGTCCTGCTCCTTTTTCTTAACTCCAGCACCAGGAATGCCCACATAATACCTTAACTTTCTTTAAAAAGAAAAAACATATATTTGAATCCAATCCCCTACTGGTTGCATAAATTTCATCTTCCATGCCCTAATGTGTCAATCAAACCTCTGCCTGAACAGCCCCAGTAACCGACCTACTCACCACTTAACACTCTTTCCATTTCACAGCGAGTCGTCTACTTGTAGTCCTGATTCTGTCTGCAAAAAGCCACAAAGGGTAAGTTGAAGCCCCTTTTTAATATGACAGTCACCTAAGTATTTGAGGTCATTGTTATATTCTCCTTTAACTCTTTTTTTGTTAAAATGTTTCAGTTATTCTTCCTTTCCTAAATATGTTGGGAAATACGGTTGACACACCTTTGTACCACCCTGACTGGTCTCTGAGCACAGACTCCAATAAGCAGATGTTCCTCTGAAACAAGTTTCCATAACTGAACTGCAGTTGAGTCCTGACTGAGCACAACTACTACCTGCCTTGTTTGTACATTACACTTTTCCCGAGAACCACACTTCTTCCTTTGTGGACTCCTACTGGACTTAGTTATGTAAAACTTCTAAGTTTTTAGACATGTGTTGCTATTTAACCAGCTACCTCCATCTTTTATATATATATATATATATATATATATATTTTTTTTTTTTTTTTTAAGAAAAAAGTGCATAGGGCTTTCACTTCATTTTTATTAAACTCCACTTTGCTAAATTTAGTCAGCCATTCTGGATTCTGTCTGGTGTAATCTACACATTAGCTCTTTCAACCAAAGTGGAGTTTATCCAAGTTGTTGCCAATATAAAATGTAAAAATCTAGGATTGAATATAGCAGCATTCCCTCTCCAGGTGGACTAGATGGACAGTACTTAAGGATAGTTATTCAACCAGTTAAAATTCCACTTAGCTGCAAAACCAGAAGAAATTCTTCACCCCATACCAAAGGTCATCCTGGAAAAGTGTAACAAATATTTTTCTTAAAGGATTGGTCAATTATCTCACCAGGTAAACAACTACTACTGCTTCAGTTTATAACCTAGTAACTAATTTCCCTATTTATTAATATCTGTATCAAGTAAAGCTTTTAACATAAGTGATTGTGGACAAATGTACTTTTACTTTGCCCTTTGAAATGGTTAAAACTGAACCAACAATACTTGGGCCAAACAGAGAAGATAACTTTTGATCAATAGATTCATTTATACTGAAGATTCCTGCAGATCTATAGAACTGCCTCTTTCGAAAGGGGTTCAAAATTAAGAGAAACCTTATCAAGCAACCTCAAGACACCATGAGTGAGTACAGGAAACAACTCTCCGTCTTACAACCTCTTTTCTGGAGACCAGTGAAAAAGAGCACCTCCTACCCAATATTCTTCTCATCCAAGTTTGGAAAAGACTTTTTCTTTTATAGAGTCCAGAGAGAATTTCAAGATCAAAGAACTGCCATTTTGCAGGTTAACATGTTGTTTTGCTTCTTTCAACTCAAGTAATTATACTTTAAAGTCAACATGCTGCCAAGTCACATCAGTCGTGTCCGACTCTGTGCGACCCCATAGATGGCGGCCCACTAGGCTCCCATCCCTGGGATTCTTCAGGCAAGAATAATGGAGTGGGTTGCCATTTCCTTCTCCAGTGCATGAAAGTGAAAAGTGAAAGGGAAGTTGCTCAGTCGTGTCCGACTCTTCGAGACCTCATGGACTTAGCCTACCAGGCTCTTCCATCCATGGGATTACCCAGGCAAGAGTACTGGAGTGGGTTGCCATTGCCTTCTCCGTAAAGTCAGCATAGTGAATACCTTTTTCCATAAGCAAGACACCCCCTCAAACACACAACTTAATTTTAGGATACTCAACATATAAGGAAAATTATCTCTAAAATACTACCATTAATAAAGCACCCTGCAGCTTCAAAGCATCTGTGTACAAGGTTTATTTCAAGCTAACAAAAATCCTGTGAGGTAGGTAACTTAGACAGTACTACTGACATTTTCTACATGAGAAAACTGAAGCTAAAGATGCCTGAACTTTACCAAAGCAATGAGTAAGCAGGAGCCACCATGCCAATCCAGATATTTTTCTAATCACAAACAGCAGGCACTTAAGAAATTTTTAAGAGTGCAGTCTAAGCTAAAATACCCAAGAGGACTTAGAATAACGTATTATTTGCCTCCTAGATGCATAGTAGTTACTGTTGCTGCTGCTAAGTTGCTTCAGTCGTGTCCAACTGTGCGACCCCATAGATGGCAGCCCACTAGGCTCCGCCGTCCCTGGGATTCTCCAGGCAAGAATACTGGAGAGGGTTGCCATTCCCTTCTCCAATGCATGAAAGTGAAAAGTGAAAGTGAAGTCGCTCAGTCGTGTCCGACTCTCAGCGACCCCCTGGACTGCAGCCTACCAGGCTCCTCTGTCCATGGGATTTTCCAGGCAAGAGTACTGGAGTGGGGTGCCATTGCCTTCTCCAAGTAGTTACTGCTAAAGGTGGACAAATGTTAACGGGGAGCTATCCATCAATGTTAATAATGTCAGAGGCTGCAGAGCAGACATAAATGCACCACTTACACTGGTTTTATCAACTGTAAATAAATGAAGGGAAACAAACTACTGACACTTGAGTTTCAAAGACAGCTACAAAGTTAGAGGGAAAAAACCCAAAAACTTAGAACACTGGTGGACAACTCTATAGAGTACACTAAGCCAGTAGTACTACCCACGTTTTACAAAGAGAAAACTCAGGAATTTAAATGAATTGTTCATTTGCACAAATAAGTTGTGGGCAGGTATCCTCTACCCAGATTGTCCTACAAGGACACTACACAAGCCTGGGAGGTCTGTCTACCATACTGTTTCCTGTGTGGGACAAGTGTGTCTCCCCAGGAAGTCCACAGCAAAGGGGCAATCTGGGACCTAGGCCGTGACCCCTGCTCGTGACTGAAATAGGCTGGTGCCGGATGGCAGGAAAAAATTCAAATTCACTAATGATTACATTCTCCTGGTAAAAGACAACCTCTCAGACTGAATTTTTTAAAAAAATAAGAGTACTGGGCTACACAAAAAATAGACTTTAAAAAAAGTGAAATAGTAGGGCTGAAACAAAGATGAGAGTTGCCAGATAAACACTCTGGAGAAATGAGAGTCAAAGATGGCAGACTCTTTCAAGTTATCAGCTGGCCACAAATGAGCAAGCTACACAAGGAAGTGGAAAAAAAAAAGTCAACATAGTAACTATTATGTGAACATATTAGTTCACACGGAGGGTGAAAGAAATGATTTTTGCTATGAACAGCATTATTCAAACACTATATAGCATTGGTCAAGTTTGGTTTTTCAAATGCATATGGGGAAATTCTTGAAGACATTCAAAGAAGTATAAAAATGACAAAAAAGATAAAAAATGAAGATGAACTATTAACCATTTATTTAGTCAGGGTCACACACAAAATCTCATTTAGTCATTTCATTTTACAGATGAAGACACTGAGATTCAGAGACTGAAGAGGCTGCCCAAGCTCACAGAGTTGCTGAGGAGCAGTAAACAGACTATCCTTGTTTTATTGATAGAATATTTCTGCTCAGTTTTGCAGAGTGGAGGTAGTTTCTGTTTTAGTATAAAAGTGAACTGAGGGACTGTGTACTTCCACATCAACTCAACAGACCAAGCAGCTGATAAGCCAACAGAAGAGGTATGATATGGAATATGTGGGAATTAAGAAATATGTATGACATGGGAGAGAGAGCATGGCCTTTGGAGTCAGAAAGATCTGGGCTCAAATTCCAGCTTGGTCAGTTAACTAGCTGTGTGATATGACAATCAGTCCACCTTTCTTCACTGTAAAGTAGAGCCTTCCTCATGGATATAACTGTTCAGATTCAATGAGTTGCACCCCTAGAAAAGGCCCCATATGTTCAAATATGCGAGTGTGCATGATAAGTCACTTCAGTCGTGTCTGACTCTGGAGATACTATGGACGGTAGCCCGCCAGGCTCCTGTGTTCATGGGGATTCTCCAAGCAGGAATACTGGGGTGGGTCCCATGCCCTCCTCCAGGGGATATTCCCAACCCAAGGATCCATCCAGCATCTCTTATGTCTCTTGCATTGGGAGGCAGTTCTTTAGCCCTAGTGCCACCTGGGAAGCTCATGTTCAAATATACTACTTGTATATCTACATTTTTCACCATACTGTATTCTTTTTAAGAGAACCAGAAGAAAATGTCTTTCAAGACTCAATTAAGGACTAAGTATATGAGTACATATACTTTTAAAAATTGATGATTACTATAAGTAAGTAGATGAGAGAGAGTTCTCTGCAGTGCAGTTCACTTTAGCCCCCGAGTTGTGTCCAATTCTGTGACCCAATGGACTGCAGCACGCCAGGCCTCCCTGTCCCTCACACCTCCCGTAGTTTGCCCAAGTTCACATCTACTGCATCGGTGGTGCTGTCCAACCATCCCATCCTGACATCCTCGTCTCCTTCTGCAGTGGTGCTAAATACAGTGTCCACTTCAAAAAAGTGTACAAAGCATGGATATTAATGCTATTTCTGACTTCAATTTGTTTCTACCTACTGCTTCTCCTCAGCCTGATGTAGTAGGGAGGATAAAACCCCCCACTCCCCCCTTCAAGATACACACACTCTAATCAATCCCCAGAACCTATGGGTATGCTACCCTACAAGGCAAGGTGCCCATACAGATGTGATTAAGACTACAGACCTCAAGATGAGGAGATTATCCTCGATTATCCAGGTAAACCCAATCTAATTATATAAGTCTTTAAAAGCAGAAAACCTTTCCAGGCTTCAATGAGAGACTGGATGACTCAAGAAGAGTCAGAAACACATGGCACAGAAGGGACCTGACCCACTGTTGCTTTGAAGATGAAGGAAGGGGGCCCTGGGCCAAATCACGTGACTACATGGGTAGACTCAGGAAGCCAGGAACTGATGACACCAGCAAGAAAACGGAGACCTCAGCACAGAACAATTCCGCCAACAACCTGAATGAGCATGGACCCTCCAGAAGCGAACCCAACCTGCCAAGAACTTGATGGTAGCGTAGTGAGACATACATCAGACTTCTAACATGTACTGCCACGTACATGAACTTATGCAGAACTTCAGAACTCTAAGATTTGCATTGCTGGAGCTGCTAAGAATATGGTGGTTTGTTAGCAACATAAACTAATACCCTCTCTCTTACTTGCATTTAAAACTGTAGAAAGGGCACTTATGTAAGTGCCCTTAAATCCTTTTTGAAAGGAGAAATAAACTGGTCAATGTGTGCAGCCTAAGCAGCAGAGGCTGCCTAGCACACGTTCATCGTGTTTTGAGGCACTAGCTCTGTGCCTTCAAGAACTTCACTCATCATCCATCAACATTCATTTTCTTCTTTATTCCCTCAGATTGGACCAGAAACACAGTGACAGTCAGCTGCCCCTAAGAATGGCAACACTCAAGAACGAACTGGAGAAACTTAGAGGCACAGCATAGCTATGAAAAGTAGAGGAGCTTGTGGGAGAGGAGAAATAGTTTGCCCCAAAGGACACAGCTCAGTTTCTTCATCTACGGAACGGTTACTTCACACAAGGCAGTTAAAGGATTAAAAGCTTTCGATACTGCGCATGAACTACAAAAAGTGTAGAGAATTCCTAAGAATCCACTAGGTAGACAGAGTGCCAAAAACTAATGTGATGGAGATTTCTCCAGGATATGCCTCAGTGGTGGTAGTGTTAGTCACTGAGTCATGTCTGACTCTCTGTGACCCCACAGACTGTAGCCCACCAGGCTCCTCTGTCCATGCTCCAGGTAAGAATACGAGAGTGGGTTCCATCCCCTTCTCCAGGGGATCTTCCCAACCCAGGGATTGACCCGAATATGCCTTAGCAATTACTTGAAATCCCAGAGAGCAGAACACCTGACAGTAGGAAGGAATTAATTTTAGAAAAAGTCAGGCAGAGAGGCTCAGCATTGGCAAGGAGAGGAGCGCCACACACCACTGCAAAGGACGGTTTCAAAAAACACAGACGTCCAGGACTCGCTGCAGAGCCACAAAAACAGCATCTCCAAGGGCGAGACCCAAGTTGTCTGAGTTGAGGAACACTGCAGGCACTAAAGGAGAAGGCGATGGCACCCCACTTCAGTACTCTTGCCTGGAAAACCCCATGGACAGAGGAGCCTGGGGGGGGCTGCAGTCCATGGGGTCTCGAAGAGTTGGACATGACTGAGCGACTTCACTTTCACTTTTCACTTTCATGCATTGAAGAAGGAAATGGCAGCCCACTCCAGTGTTCTTGCCTGGAGAACCCCAGGGACGGGAGCCTGGTGGGCTGCCGTCTATGGGGTCGCACAGAGTTGGACACGACTGAAGCGACTTAGCAGCAGCAGGCATTAAAAAGGGTGACTATGAGTGTATGACAGCAGAGGGAACTCTGCATCTCTTTGCTGGGTGTCCTTTACTTACAAGAGAGGAATAACAGCTAGAATGTGGAGTATTTTAAAACCTGCAAATGAACGTGACTGATAAAAACAAATGGGGAAGTGTCACAGAAAACGAAAAGTCAGAGAGAGGGACGGGGCCAGTCAGTACGTGGTTGTATCTTTTGTGGCAAAGGACACAGCCTCCCAGACCGAGGATGAGCACAGAATAACAAAATGGAGCAAGCACAGCTGGGCCAGAGTGAGAAGGAAAAACAGCTGAGCTGGCAAAATTAAGATCTGCTCAAGTCAAACAGCAAAACGACATGCTAAGAGGAGAGCTGTTGAGATAACATGGGGGAGGAGGAGCAGGGGGAGAGATAAAGGAGGAAATTAATTTCACGTTGGAGTGGGAGCAGCAATGGAGTGGGGACAGAAAGGACAGGAGCACTAGACAGAAGAGTGGGGCATGACCGGAGATGCGGAGGCAGGTCCACCAGGGAAGAAACGGGCAAGGGATGAGAAACCCAGGGCCGCGGCCTCTGTGGCTCAAAAGGAAGTCTCAGGAGCAATGTAACTATTAGGGGAAGCAGGCAGCAAATACACTGTGGGAAGCAAAGGGAAAGGGGAGTCAAAAATCCTGAAGGACAGTAAATAACATGCAGAATGCAAAAACCTCCAGTAGATTCTGGGTGACATTAGAAGATATGTTTTAGGAATGCAGCTCTCATTAATAAAACAACTAAACACATCCAAAAATGGGCAGAACTAGGCACTATAGTTTAGGGATGTGTTAAGTAAGACATCTACGAAGAAAAGCTAAGGAAGGAGGAATACAGAATTCAGGTGAGAGGAAGCCTTGTGGAGACTCAAGTGATGAGGCTCTGTATTTCTCTCGCATGGGTTATCTGATTCAACTCTATTCTCTAAACTGTGTTAACATATACTATGAATTTGTTTTACATGTATGATATATCTTATAATTTCTAAAAAGGTAATGAAATTTTTCTGCCTCCCAACTTCCCAGTTTGTTTTCCTACTGTGTATTTTCCGAAACAGTCTAACAAACTTGCTCATATAATTATATAAAACGATTAGTGTTTCTGGCCTTAGGTTTTACAACATGAAGCTCCACTTCAGATAGAGTGACTCAAAATCACTGAGGGTTAGGCCCTCAGTGAATCCTTAAAAGAAAAAAAAACACCAAAAAACCAATACACCAGGTGACTCATAAGAATTTAAAGAAACTCAAATTAGAGTGTCCCAGAGGAAGACGTCTTCCTGATGTTACAGTTCCAAACCTACAGAGAATCAAATACTGTTCTTTCCCAGAATCCTCTGGGATTTAGCCCCTGCCCTTTCTCTAGTAATTTCAAACTTTTGACCTCAAGTCTCCCCTATCCGAATAAACACACACACACCAGCCAATTTGATCTTTCAATCAACTCTAAACTTCTCACTCTTTCCTTCTCTTTCACATGCAAAGTCTTCAATAAAATGGCCCATGGTACAGCTCTGTTCTCAACTTCCCAGTATCACAGGGAGGTCTGGCGTGCTGCAGTCCATGGAGACACAGAGTCAGACAACAACAAATATCACTATGTTTTAAAAACATCAATGACTGAGCTACAAACATGTACTTGCAATTATCTATTAGATATCTCCCCTTTGCCCACCTAGCAAATCAAGTATTATCTTCCAGGCAGAGCCCTGCAGCACCTCCCCCAAGAGCCCATCCACTTATCTATTAAACATGTCTGATACTGAATGCCTACCCTCACTTTTAAAACAAAGTCAAAAACATTCCAAACAAACAAATAGATTATTTAAGATGCTGTAGCAATGGCACCCCACTCCAGTACTCTTGCCTGGAAAATCCCATGGACAGAGGAACCTGGTGGGCTGCAGTCCATGGGGTCGCTAAGAGTCGGACACGACTTAGCAACTTCACTTTCACTTCTCACTTTCATGCACTGGAGAAGGAAATGGCAACCCACTCCAGTGTTCTTGCCTGGAGAATCCCAGGGACGGGGGAGCCTGGTGGGCTACTGTCTATGGGGTTGCACAGAGCCGGACACGACTGAAGCGACTTAGCAGCAGTAGCAGTAGCAGTAAAGGCGATCAAAAAGTACAAACTTCTAGCTATAAGTCCTGGGGATGTAATGTACAGCATGATGAATACAGTCATCAACACTGTATGGAACAGCTGAAAGTTACCAGAGTATATCTTAAAAGGTCTCATCACAAGGAAAAAACAACTTTCTAGCTATGTGTGGTGATGGATGTTAATGAAACTTATTGTGGTAATCATTTCGCAACATACTTACTTACCAAATCATTACAGCTGTGTGCCTGAAACTAAAACACTGTATACCTCAATCATATCTCAAATTAAAAAATACATTCAGATGTTATTAGGATAAGGTGTGTTCAGGCTTGTCTTGTTTATTTCGACTCCACTGTCGGTACCCATCAGGCTTCTCTGTCCATGGAATTCTCCAGGCAGGAATACTGGAGTAGGTTGTCATTCCCTTCTCCAGGGGATCTTCCCGACCCAGGAACTGAACCCAGGTCTCCTGCTTTGCAGGCAGATTCTTTAATGACTAAGCTACGAGGGAATCCCTTCTCATACAACACTTGTCCTTAGAAGTTTTTAAGCAAAAAACAGGCAAACCAAACTGTGGGGGTGGTTAAATAAAGAAAGAGAGGAGGGAACTAGTACAGGGAGCTAGGGAAGGGTGGGGTTTGTTATCACCCTGCAAGAATGAATGAATGAACAGGAGCTGCTAAGGTAATAAAAAACTCTGACCTGACTTTCAGTTTGGCTCGAGTTGGGTTTTGGGGAGTGGAGCCCAGAAGAAAGGGTATTTCAGATAGAACACCACTAGGTTTGTGCTTCTGTGTACCAAGATGAGAGGCAGGAAACGAGAAGGAGGGCAGTGATGAGATTGAATGGGAGGCAGATGCCAGAATTTAGAAGCAACAATTAAAGGTTTATTATAATTTTTCTCTCCTTCTGCATTTGATAATTATCTGCTTATGATATTAATCCAGGCTTGTTAAAAACCAATTTCCACTTTATATCTAGGTTTAAATGACACATTTTCCTAAATGATTTTTCAGGAATAAGGCGTTACCCATGAAAAATTTTAAAGCTATATTTTAACTGCACTTGGCCCTATAGTAAGAAAAGGAACATTTCAGCAATATTTGCAGTGTTTTCATATCTGTCCTTACTTAATCTATGGGGGGGGGGCATGATAATAATGACTGTTTCAATAGGGAGGAAAACTGAAAATCAGGAAAAGGAGTGATTTTCTTCATTTTAAAAATGCATGTTTTCCACACTATGACGTGAAAAAAAAATGAGGATGGCTCTCCCACTATTGATCTACTATCATTCTTGTGTGGGGGGGGCCACATTAAGTGGGTCTACTTTGAATTAAGAAAACATGGTAAAGGGGTCTGGTCAAAGTTGATATAAATAGAAAGTGGCAGAACTTGGCTAAAAAATTCTTCTGTCAAGTTATCAATGTATACTAATAGGAACATTATGGCCTGTTTGGCTATTCTTTCAATTATGTAATTCAGTACCTGGGGCCTACCTTCTACTAAGCTCTTCCTGGCATACAAAACCATGCAAAAACACCTTTTCTGCCTGCAAGAGATATGTAATCAAACACAAATGCCCACCCAAGTATCTACAAAACAGTTAGGAATTAATACAAAGGGGGATACATCCAGATAAGGAGGTGGAGTCACTGCCAGTTGGGATACCAGCAATGCCTAACACATCAAAAGAACTTAATAAATGCTGACTGTGAAATCATTATGTAAGACTCTAGTCAAACTTTGAGGACAGACAAATTTGGACAGAGAGGCACCCCAAACAAAGTGCAGGAGCAGCAGTGACCAGGTAAAAGCACAGGGCCTCACCGGCAGGAGGAAGCCAGGGACTAGTAACAGTGGGAAAGAAGACCAGCGTGGGAAATCATGCTTAGACCTGGAGGTCCCTGAAGGTCAAACAAACGAATGGAAAGGGAGGGATGGCCCCTAAGAGCCCTGTCTGCTCTTCCTGGAGGGGGAGAAAGGCGGCGCAGTGGACAATCTATTGCCAAGTGTACCTGAACCAGGTGGCGACAGCAGCAACGGCAAGGATGAATGTCTTCCCTCTGAACTGCCTGGACACTGTTTTGGCATGAGGGCAAATTCCCAAGTTACCAACTTGCTAACATTTGCAGCCCCACTACTCCCAGCACAACTCTTCACCCACAGTAGATGTTTGGTAGGTATGCTCAAAGAGAGAGACCTGCAAAGGCTAATTTCAACGGTCACTACTGCTGATGTCCATAATCACCCCTTCCACTTCCCAAACCCACTAGTATTACAGTTATTGGGAATTTCCTCTTCCAATCTCACGGATACAACCTAAATTAAAATGTACCAGTAGGCTTCGAAACCCCACTTCCTTCAGCATTTTAAAAAGTATATAAATTTGCTACTTGAACACCTGCAAAACATTGCTTTATCCAGGATTCTGCATAGAGAACCATCAAGTTTCCACGCGCACGCCAAAAACCATTGCTGAAACACTATTTACAGCAGAAAATCTTTCTTTTAGGCAGCAATCAACATGCCTCTTGTGTTACTTATTCAACCTGACATATCACTAGTACAACCACAAGCTGCTGCTTACATTTCCAAAGTTGTGCAAAGGGTCCAAAGTTGTGCAAGAGTCATCACTGAAATCAGACTCTGGTATATTAATAGTTGTAACACCTGAACACGTCTTAGTTTTATTATTAGATTCACAGTAATGCCAAAAAATCCATAATTAAAAAATATATTTTCAATGAGTTCGACTGCTTTCTCTGCAAAATACACTGGGATGTCATTTTAAGTGAAAAATAGCTGTATGTCTTTCTGCTTCAAATGGACATTAGGTCACCTGATTAACTGGCATTTGTGGGCCTGGATTTCATGTATCGGAAAAAAAGCCAGTATCCCCAACACGCACACGCACGCATCCGAGAGCACTGAACGGCCTTGCATTACTATCAAACAACGCGAGTTTACACGTGGCAAAAGTCGACAGAGACAGAACTCTTCCGTGTTTTAATGACCTCGAAAAGCATTCCCCAGGCGTCAAGTAATGGGATGTTACTTACTCTGACTTGGCAGTTCAGTGATAAAAAAAATCCATACACACACATATACATCTTTTTTTTTTTTAATGTCTCCTTCTCAGCTAGCTGTCCCACGCCGGGGAGCGCTTTGCCCAGGCCGTGGCAGATGTGAACGGGTCGGAGAAGGTGGGATGTGTCAGGGAAGCCAAGACCCTCCTTCCATCCCCTTCTGCTCTCCCTGGGCCCCCCTTTTCCTTTCTCGGGGGCGGCGGCGAGGCCCAAGGTGAGAGGCTCCGGGTAGGGCGTGCAACCCTCAGAGCCAGGCCAGCTCCCCTATCATCTACTCCCCAGACCGGGCGGTGAAACGGCTGCCGCGGCCCCCGGTTGCAGGCCCGGCCTGGGCCGGGGCGGGGGCGACGGGCCAGGCCGCGGCCGCTCGCAGTGCCCACGTCACCAGCTCCAGCACTGCGGAAATGGAGCGGCGGGGAGGCGCCCGGCGGCGACCGAGGCTGCGCCGCCGCCCGACGCCGTTTGCCCCTCGGCCCCGGCCCCCGGGCCGCCGCCTCCCGGCCGGTCGGCCGCCGCGCCCCGGGCCTCACCTGTGTCGCCGATGATGATGTACTTGAAGAGATAGGCGTACGCCATGGCCGCGGCCGCTCGGTGCCAGGGCACACGGCTCCTCCTCCTGCTGCTGCAGCTCCTCCTCCTCTGCGCCCCTCACCCCGGCGCCACTCGGCCTCGAAAAGCCAGGCCCCGCCCTCCGCAGCCGCCACCGCCGCCGTAAGCCGCCGGGAGTGAGGGGCCGAGGGGAAGCTGGACAAACTGACAACGACCGAGCCGAGGGAGACAGCGCCCGGCCGAGCACACTCGAACAATAACAGCCGCCGCGGCTCCTCCGCCCCGCCTCCGCGCCGACCCGGAAGTGCTGCGGCCGCTGGCGGTGCCGGAGGAAAGGGGAGGAGCCCTGCACGCCGACCGCGCCCCGCCCCGCTTGCTGGAGCCCCGCCCAGCCAGAGCCCCGCCCCCGCAGGAGCTCCTCCCAGCGCCGCGCCTAGCTGGCCGCGCCCATCCTCCTGGTCCACCCCGAACCGGGCAAGGCCGGGCGCCGGTCCTTCCGGCCCCTCTGAGCGGGCGACGCCGGCGACCGAGAGACGCTAGGGGAGGGGAGGGGCCGGGTGGCTCCGTCGCCGCGACGCGCGCTGGGCCGCGTCCTTCCGCTCTGCGGCGGGGACGCGGGGTACGTGGTGGAAGGCGGAGATCGCTTTCGGCGCTGGGCCTGCCCTGGGCTCGTGACCAGGGGTTTGAAAATGATGGAGCCGCTGGGACGGCGGGCGGGGGGGAGGGGTTTGAGGGCGAGGGTATTTCTGCACTGGGGGACGGGGCTTTGACAGTGAAAATAATGGAAGTGTAAATCTGAAACCCTAAATCAGGGAATGTGAGGGGAACCTTGGTGTACCCCTACGGTGGAATACTGCGTTGTCTTAATTAAAAGGAAGAAAAAGCCTGTCTTCTGCCAAGTGAAAATAAGGCACAGGACTCAGTCTATAAATACATACTTATGCAATGGCACCCCACTCCAGTACTCTTGCCTGGAAAATCCTATGGACGGAGGAGCCTGGCGAGCTGCAGTCCATGGGGTCGCTGAGAGTCGGGTACGACTGGGCGACTTCACTTTCCCTTTTCACTTTCATTCATTGGAGAAAGAAATGGCAACCCACTCCAGTATTCTTGCCTGGAGAATCCCAGGGAAGGAGGAGCCTGGTAGGCTGCCATCTATGGGGTAGCACAGAGTCGGACACCACTGAAGCGATTTAGCAGCAGCAGCATGCTATATGTATTTATAGATACAGCTATTATATGTAATAAGTGATATATATATTTGTATATAAGCTGTATTGTTATGCAAATATAACTTTTTTTTTACTATTGTGTAGAAAAATGACAGGAATACACTTAAATACCCTTATGTACATAGTCTGAAAGGACACAACTGGGACCAAGGGTCGGAGGGAATATAGTTGGGGGGAGATCGAATCCCTGGGTCGGGAAGTTCCCTTGGAAAAGGAAATGGCAACCCACTCCAGTGTTCTTGCCTGGAGAATCCCAGGGATGGAGGAGCCTGGCCGGCTACAGTCCATGGGGTCGCAGAGCCGGACATGACTAAGTGAGCTCACTTCTACTTTTCACTGAGTTTTTCAAGTGCAGTTTGGATTTTCAGTGCTCATGAATTACCTATTGAAAAATGCACTCAAAAGAACACAATGACTTCTTGATTCATTCAACTAACACCAAGTACATACTATATTTCCTGCACTGCTAGGCATTGGAACTAAAAGCAGAGTCTGTTCTAAAAGAGCACAGATTTTGGAAGAGGAGATGGAGAATAGGATAGTGTCAGAATAGGTTATCGAAAGTATATCATCTCTGAACTAGACATATGAAGGATGAGTAAGAGTTTGTCAAAAGGACAAAAGGTCTGGAAGGGAACTGAAATTTAGGCGCAAGAAACAATGTGCAGAGGTCCTGAATCTGTTGAGGGAATTCAAAGTTGCCTAAGGGAGCTCATTTGCTAACCCATGGCTTCTGCCCTTGGCAGTGGAAGGAGAGTTGTTGTTAGGGCAGAAGTGACTGGGAGACAGTGGCCCTGGTTCCTGTTGCCTAATACTTTCCTCTCCCTTTTGAAATCTGTCATTCTACTGCCACCTTCATGTGGGGCTGGCAGTGGTTCACTGGTATGTGGTTGAATGGCCTTTCCAAACATCAGCTCAGAGGGATTTTTCTTCAGTGTTTGGAAGTGGTTTTCAGAGATAGCACTCAAAAATTTGACATGAAAAATTACCAGGCATTTCATAACCTGGTTCACTTATCTTTGGTTTGGGAGGTGGGAGAGACGGTCTCTGCTCGAGTCCTCTGGAATTTCAAAGGTGATTTTGTCTCTCCCATCTGAGTGCCTTCACTCAAATCTTTCCTGACAACAGACATTTAGAAAGTCCCCGCCTTCCAGAAGAGACTCAGTTCCCTGCTGTTCCCAAAAGTATGTTCTTTATCCATAGTCTGCACAAGACCACTCTGTGAGGATGTTACCCAAAGGTCTAGCGTCCTTACAACCAAAAGCATTCCCATGCAGTTACAGGAAGTGAGCAATGGGAAAAGTCACTGGTGTCAGGTCATCCGGGGGCTACCAGGGGTTGGTAGCCGGCTAGTTGGCATGCGGCAGTTTACTCAGTGAACGCAAGGGGAACTGGGGAAAGAAAGGTCAGAATTGCATATGTAAAAAAAATTATAGAAAGGGTATGTATGGAGCTATAGAGGCAATGAAGTATAAAGAGGATTCAGGAAACCTGCCTTTGACCCTGGCCCTACCACAAACAGATAGAATGATTGTGGCAAATCTTTTGGCTTCCTAGAGAGTTTTGATGCACTCATCAATAAAGTGATCAAGTTACCTGAAAGGTCTATTCCAAGTCTGAAGTCCTTCAGTTTTATGTCTGTCCATCTCCAGATCTAAAGCACCTGTAAAGAGGTCGTAATCCTCTCATGAAGATGTCGTGGCCACAGGAATCAAGTGTTTGTTGTTCTTCCACAGAACTGAGAGGCATCAGTTACTGGTCCGCGGGAATTGTAACAATCAGTGGCGTTGAAAACACAAGGACTAGATTTTCCAAGTCCCTCCCTGAGCCTCGGTTTTCTTTTCTGGACAATGTAAAGAATAATTGCCTCAAAATTATTGCCTTTCCAGTTTTGGATCAAATGAGATAATGTATATGAAGGTATTTTGTAAATTCTGAAAAATGTATACTTAATATGAGAAACCCTTCAGTTCAGTTCAGTTCAGTCTCAGTCATGTCTGACTCTTTGCGATGCCATGAATCGCAGCATGCCAGGCCTCCCTGTCCATCACCAACTCCCAGAGTTCACTCAAACTCACGTCTATCGAGTCAGTGATGTCATCCAGCCATCTCATCCTCCTGTCCCCAATCCCTCCCAGCATCAGAATCTTTTCCAATGAGTCAACTCTTCGCATGAGGTAGCCAAAGTACTGGAGAAACCCTTAGTGCTGCATAATTTTTAAAAATTACCTTGAGGAAGTAGAGGCCTTATCAGTATATAAATTCATGTTATAAAATCAGCTCCACTCCTGTCTCTCTAGTTTATGTCTCTACGTTTATTTTCTTCTATGTGTAATTCATATTTTATTTTATTTTCTCTAAGCCTATACGCTATCTTGAATTCTCTTTTAAATAATACAGAGTATAAATAAAAACCACACAAACTTCATCTCAAACATTTTATTTAGCCCCCAAAATCCAAAGACATTTTTCAAGAAAAATTTCTTAGCAAAAATGATAGAAATAAACTGTTCTTCCCTTAATTCATAGGATACTTCCTAGGATTTTCCATTCAGTTTATTTTCAGCTATTTCACTCCCCTGAGGATGAATTCTGATAATCTCATCTCTCAGTCTTACCTCACATGTGATCTGAAGATCATGACTATGAAATTCAAAGATAGTCTACATTCTCCAAGGTCTCCTTGTTCAAATTTTCCACAACATTTTTAAGTAGAGCATTACATTAGAATTTTGAATTTGCTCTTCCCAATCAAACTTTTCATGTGTTTAAACTTTCTCTGGTTTTGATGGCTCTCAGACTGTGGGAAGAGAGGTAGGGGGGAATAGGATAGGAGAAGAGTGGTTTGGAGCACTGTCATCATAGGGTCTTACTTTGGTTTCCATGGTTTCCTTGGCTAGCCCTTGATGCGCTCTGGGAGCCGTGTGATCCTTGTGAAATGGTATGCACAATGCTGTGTGTATTTGCATATATGTAATATTATGGGAGAGATCCCTGCATGAGTCCATGACCCAGAAATAATTAAGAACCACAGTGAAATGCTTTCAGCCATTTCTAAACACCACGCCAGAACTAATTTTCCTGCAAATACTAATAAGCTCAGTACCAGTTTTGGAGGCAGAAAGAGGTTCAAATCCTGAATTTATCTCCTATCAGTTGAGTGATATTGGATAAATTACTAAACTCTCTAAGCCTTAGATTCCTCATGAGATGACGCAAGTGCAATGTCTAGCAAAGTGTCGAGATCGAAGGAGACGCTAACTCAACACTGAAGTCATTTCTGCCTTCCCTTCATCCTCTGCCTGTCCTTTACCTCTAACTCATCGCTAAGAACTGTAGGAGTTAAATAAACCCAACTAAGACACTGCCTGGAGGAAGATTAGAGTCTCTTTGTGCTAAGTCTTGGGTAGTTTTGGCTTGATGAAGGCTAACGGGAGAGGTACAGTGTTATCTTAGAAGACAGAATTTTGTTCTGGGAAATAAGGGTAGATTTTACAGGAGAGCCATCTAAACTGAGCCTCAAAGGACATTATCTTTCATGGTTACTGCTTTAAACCTAATCATTCCAAATGCTTCAACAGCCCTCTCCACTGTACTTCATTCACCTTACCCATCGCATCAGCCATTTTTATTCTTGCTGGGTAACACATTTAGTACTCCCTATCTTACTTTTGTACTTGTGACCTATTTGTGACCACTTGTCAAAGCCAAAGATGACCGTTTTCTCTCTTCCATTCCATTCTGCTCCTTCTTTAAAGGTTTACTTGAAGAGACAAAATGGAATGATCGCAAATTCACATCCTTAATCAAAGTGTGTGCAAGTGAGTGAAGAAACTTTCTTTTATATGTTGTTCAGTTGCTCAGCCGTATCTGACTCGGCGACCCCGTGTACTGCAGCATGCCCAGCTTCCCTGTCCTTCACCATCTCCCGGAGCTTGCTCAAACTTTGTTTGTAGGTTAGTTTTTTTAATCAGTGGACTTAACATTAATGATAGAACGGGATCTATGTAGGTGCGTGAATGAGAGAAACAGTGAATATTAGAATAATAATAAGCTCGTAATAAGCTCAACCAAAATTGTGTTCTTAAATTACCCACTTTTCTAAGTCCTTAACAGTGGCCTGGGGAAAGGCCCTATATTAGATTCCAGGAGGTCTAAATTATAGTCTTTCTTGCCACCAACAAGCTGACCCTGAGAATTTTTGTCATATACTCAATAGAAATAATAATTCCAGCTGCTAATAGAATTGCTGGGAGGTAGATGTGAGGGAACTCTGAAAAGTATGTTATTCCTGGTAGAAAGTCTATATACCAAATCTCAGTTGAATGATTTTCTGCAAATGTATCTAAGTACATTAGAAGACTGACCCTTACAGAACCGCATTAATGTCAGCGGTATTTTACTCTCTGCATTGGTGGGTTTTGTCAGCAGAGACTAGACCATGCAGTTACTTCAAACCCTTCCCTCCACTTATCCTTGTTATGTTCTATGTCCTGTGTTTATTGGTAGGGACCCTTATTTTGGAAAAGTCAGGATCATTATAAGAATGAGGAAACATGAGACATATACCTCATGTAGTGCGAAGAGAGAACCAATTATCACTCCCGTGAGTACTTCAATTTATTTTAATCATTACCCATAAAGGTCTTTAAATTTTGATAAAGGGAAAACCATTTCTCTCCATTTTTGAGGACATGATAAGCTAGCTATGTCCCAATGGGAGATGTGGACACAGAAAACCTTCTGTCCCTGATATCTTTTGTTAGAGATGGGTGCCAGGAACTATGAGATCACATGTCAACCTTCTTCCACTTCCCCTTCCTCCTGTATCAGGAAGATCCCCTGGAGAAAGGAATGACAACCCACTCCAGTATTTTGCCTGGAGAATTCCATGGACTGAGGAGCCTGGCATGCTGCAGTCCTTGGGGTCTCAAAGAGTCGGACATGACTGAGTGACTAACACTGTCCTCCTCTATACCCTTTATCTCTGCATCTAGCGATCTCATTATCAGAATATTCAACACATGGAGTGAGAGAGGAAAACGATATCAAAGAGTCACATTTTCACTTCTAAAATGGAGAAAATAGAAGTCTGTTTCTTCCAGCTTTTTGATTTAAAAAAGTTACTAAAAGAATAAATCTTTTCTTCCAAAATTGAGATTGCCTCTAAAGACTCACGTTTAAAAATCTTCAAGGTTAATTTAGACTTGCCTAAGAATCATTGCTGCACTTTTACTGTTTTAAATTTCTCAGTTTAAGGAATCTGGGGATCAATTCTCAACAATTTCTTCAAATAAATAGATTTTAAAAACTATGGTATAACCTTAAAACAGCAATAAACATTTATTCTCACACAAAGTTTGCACATCAGAAATCTAGGAGCAGCTTAGCTCAGTGGCCCTGGCTTGGAGTTTTCTCACGGGGTTTCAGTTAATCTCTCAGCCAGATCTGTAGCCTACAGACACCTGAAGGCTTGACTAGGGCTGGATGGTTTATTTCCAAGGTGGCTCATGCACATGACTGAGGCCCTAGTTCTTTACGACGTGGACCTCCCAGAGAACTGCTTACTATCTTTGTGACATGGAAGCTGATTTCTCCCAGTGGGAGGGAGGTAAGAGAGTGAGCAGGAGGCCAAAACCTCAGTATCTTTCATGACCTATCCTTGGAAATCACTTCTGCTGTATCCTAGTTGCTCAAATGAACAGCTGGACATTTGGGTCTGGAGCTTAGGGGAGTGGTCTGAGCTCCAGGCAGAAATACCATATAGCTGGTTATGGTTATTGGGGCCAAATGTTTTTTTCAAGTGTCTGGTAGAGACTTGTGGTTCTTTTAGTTTTGTTTTTAAACCTCTTAATGCATTTATTTTAAACTTTTTTTTGGACATTAAGTTTCCCTCTCAACAAAATGTATTGGTTGTCCCATCCCCTCCCCCATCCCCACCAGCCAGATCAGTCCCTGCTGTAAGGGCACTTCTGTTGCCCCTGAAATCTGGAAATAAATATCAAAAGAAATGGCATCAAGTCTTCATGTTGAGCGATGGCATGAAGTGGGCCCCAGAAACCTGTCATGCAGAGTGTTACCAGGTCTGGACAGCCTCAAGGTGTCGTGGAGAATGTGGGGGCTTGTTGCTGTGGTTACCCGTCCCTGGGCGTGGGGGCTGCGCCGATGCCACCAGGTGGCTGGCTGCTTGGAGGCTGCCTGCAACCTGTCTGGGAAGTTGTCCAGGGCTGGGATGCCTTCCTTCAGGCATTTGTGCTTGCGTGTCTCCACCACCACTTGACTGGGCAGTTGGTGTTTTTGAAGGGGTCGCCAGGCAGGATCTGCCTGTGGTTGAACACACACTGGGGGAAGGCCTGGCCACCCGTGTTGGACCTCAGGTCAGTAGTAAAGCCAAAGGACTCATTGACAGGCAGGTAGGCCTTCCACTACAAACATGGGGGTGCCAGCCAGCTGGGTCTCCTCGAAGACGTGGCCCCGCTTCCGTTCAGGACACCATAGATACCACCAGCCACTTGTTTTGGACACTGTATCTCCACAAGGTAGATGGGCTCCACGAGCCGGGGATGGGCGGTCAGCACACTGGCGTACAGGCAGCACCAGGCCATGGGGATGTTCTGGCCACCCCCACAGTGGATGGCATCAGTATGCAGTGTCAGATCGTGAACACCAAAGCACATGCCCCACATGTACTTCTCGCATAGCACCCCCTCCTTGGTGGCCCACTGGAAGCCAGCCACCACACTATCCTTGATTTCACTGAGGTATTGCATGCCCTTGGCGATGTCCATGAGGATGCTGGTGCCCATGCCGTCAGGGCCAAAGCACCAGATCTTGCGGGCCTTGGCCACATCCTACTCATAATTCTCGGCCAGGTAGTGGGCTCCCTGCTTGAGCTCCTGGCGGACAGACACCTTGCCCTTGTCGATGTCCTTGGCCAGGCCATTGGGGAAGGGCCATGCCTTCATGTAAAACCTATTGGGCTTGATGGGGGACTTGGACAGGCAGAGCATGTTCGACTACTCGCTGACAGTCTTCTGGTATGAGACAACTGGGTCAGATTTCTCTTGATGGGGATGCAGACATGGTCCTCCACGTCCTTGAGGCAGATCTCCAAGTGCAATTCCCCAGACTCCCATGATGATGTGCTCCCTGGACTCCTCGCTGGTACACTGCACCATGGGGTCCGACTTGGCCAGCTGCTTCAGGCCCTCCACCAGCTTGGGCAGGCTGGCTGGGTTCTTTGCCTCCACAATGACCCTGACCACAGGGCTCACACTGAACTTTATCACCCATGTGTTGTGGCTATGCTCAAAGGTGGTGATGGTGTCGGTCTTCACCAGGAACTGGTCCACGCCCACCAGGCCCATGATGTTGCCACAAGACACATCCTCGATGGGCTCCACATAACAGCCCATCATCAGGATTGTCCTCTGGATTGGCTTCAGGTACAGGTCCTCCTTCTCCCCGGAGTTGGGCCCCATGATGCAGACCATCAGGCCAGTGTACACTACCCCTGAGAAGACCTGGCCAAAGGCATAGAACCGACCTTTGTCAGAGGTTGGCACCATTTTGGAAGTGTACATCATGAGAGGGCCTTGGGAATCACAGCTTTTAATGCCCATGGCTGCCTCATCGCCTGGGGGCCCCTCATACAGGACCTCACAATGGTACTTCTGGACCGTCACAGCGGAGGGCAGATGGATGGTGATCATCTGTAGCAGGGTGTCCCCAGCAGGCAGCCAGCAGTGCATCACAGCCTTCAGAAGTGATTTGCCCTCCTTATCCTTATCTTTGCTGTCCAACTTGATGTCTAGGTTTTCCAATTAGTTTTGCTATCTCCTCTTTCTTGAAGTTCGTGATTGCATCAGACACCTTGAAGATGGGGTCCAGGATGAGCTGGCAGAACATTGGCGGCAGCTTCTTATCATTGAGCTGTTGGCTGACTTGCTGAACTTGCTGGTGGGTGGATCAAAGTACCAGTCTCCCCACAGCTTTTTCATTATGTCCTCCACCTTCTTGGCCCTCTCAGCAGGCCTCAGCTGGCCTTCACCTTTGGCAACAAACTTGGCCACATACAACTCTGCAAACTACTTCAGGGTAAAGGCCCAACTGTGGAGACCAGACCCGAAGCCAACAGTACTGAGGACAGGGTTGGTTATGATATTGCCCATGGGGCCACTCTCGCCCTTGCCATAGGTGGAGATGATGACGTTGATGTTCTCCACAATGTGCTGGAAGGGCTTGTAGAGCTCCCTGGGCTCCTGCTGCAGTTCGAGCAGGGCCCAGTCCATCTTGTTCATCATTAGCACCAGCTTGATGCCCTCGGCGACAGCCTGGCACAGAACCGTCTCTGTCTGCACACACATGCCCGAGACACAGTCTACCATCACCAAGGTGCTGTCGGTGACACGGAGCGCAGCTGTCACCTCTGAGGAGAAGTCCACATGCCCAGGGGAGTTGATGAGGTTGATGAGGAAGCCAGAGCCATCCCTGCTCTGCTTGATGAAATTCAAGTTGTTCTCTGAAGGCTTGTAGAAAAGGGAGATGGCCATTGACTTGCTGATGGAACACTCCTGCTCATCCTTCCGGGTGTTCCTGAAGCAGGTCTCCCCAGACCGGGCAGAGACAATGATACCCGCCTTGCACATCAGGAAGTCCATCAGAGTAGACTTGGCATGATCCACGTGGGTGATGACACCCATGTTCCTGATGTTGGCTTTCTTGTCCATGATGGCCCGGATCTGGTTTACTGTGAAGTTCACCACGGTGGTGGATGGTGGTGGTTTCTCCCAGGCAGATCTAAGTGAGCTAGTTCTTGCCGAGGATGGTGATGATGATGTTGGAAGAGAACCAGATCTTCTATTATATGTTAACTATATGTATGTTCTGTGTATCTATTAAGTATCTGACAATTATTGTTAAACTTCACATACATTTAATACAATTGAAAATGTGTAACAAACCACCCAAATCATCTAATCTTAACAAACCTGGAAGCCTTTAATTTATGTATTTTTATTTTTTGCATTTTACCCTGAGAGTTTTATTTTAAATTGGAGTATAATTGACTTTCAATGTTGTGTTGTTTCTTGGTGTGCTGCAAAGTGGTTCAGTTATACATGCATATGTTCTTTTTCAGATTCTTTTTCCCTACAAGTTGTTACAAATATTAATATAGTTCCCTGTTCTATATAGTTCCTTGTTGGTTATCTGTTTTACACATAGTAGTATGTATATGTTAATCCCACTGATAGTATTTTTTTCTTTAAATACTTATTTAAAGAAAAACAATAATAATCAGAAATGAAAAAAAATGTGAGAAAGTGAGAATTCTTTTGTAAAACTTGAAAGGGCAAATTGAGTTTTACAAAGATGGTGAAATGAGTATCAAAATGCTTTAATACATACAAACTCTTTAACCTAAATTTCCAAGTTCTGATAC